>NW_017729000.1:44952454-44959322 GCF_001723915.1 Gavialis gangeticus | reverse complement strand
CTACTTCACTGTCAGGGCGGCTAGGATCTGGAACCAATTTCCAAGAGAAGTGGTGCTGGCTCCTACCCTGGGGGTCTTTAAGATGAGGCTGGATGAACACCTTGCTGGGGTCGTTTGACCCCAGTACTTTTTTCTGCCATGGCAGGGGTTCGGACTTGAGGATCGCTCAGGTCCCTTCCGACCCTACCACCTATGAAACTATGAAGGAGGGTCATTCTTCAGCGCTCAGACTGTAGGTGGCTTTGGTGACACTGAAGAAACTGCATATGCATATCATGGATGTCAGCGAGATGATGAATCTCCTTAACCTTGTTTTTCCACCATCTGTTCTTCATATTGCAGGTCCTCCTTTGGACCTCTGCCTTCGCTTGTTGAAGATTCAGTTTATTTTACTTGGAGTTGATGTCATTTTACCAAGCACAAAGCTTTGTGTTTGTGATTGACCGGGAGATCCAAGAGTTGATCATTCTTATCAAACCAGACTTGATGTTTCCTGTTAGAGAATCCACTAGTCTCTTCACTGGTGCTGATGACAGTGGGTCTGAGAGCACCCCACATGCTGCTAACATTTTCCCATTGTTGTTGATTGGAATTCACCATTTTTTTGTTGAGGCACTGGTGGAAGAGGTTTTGCCTGCTTGGGTCCTTGAGTCCTTCATCCTTGATCTTCTGTCAGCATTTTTTCTGCTGCACCTGTCACTTGGGAGCCAGGTTGAGTGACATAACTGAGTGGATCAGTCAGTGATCAGTCCAGCAATCATCAGCTCCTAGCATAGCTCAGGAGATGTGGACAACTTTGTGATCCCACGCATGGATGATGACATAGTCAATCAGGTGCCAATGCTTAGATTG
This sequence comes from Gavialis gangeticus, assembly GCF_001723915.1. Classification (NCBI taxonomy): domain Eukaryota; kingdom Metazoa; phylum Chordata; order Crocodylia; family Gavialidae; genus Gavialis; species Gavialis gangeticus. The sequence goes on along the minus strand of NW_017729000.1, from coordinate 44,958,470 downwards.
TGGGTGTTGCCATGATGTCTTGTGCCTGCTTTTCTGGTGGAACAAGGCGTTGGTGATGGCGAGTCTATGTTCTGCACATTTGGTTAAGCAGACGATGTAATGGAGTTGACCTTTCCTACTCCTTCCTTGCCAATGGTTCCGTTCCAGAGGTTAGAGTCCCTTCTGACACCGGCATTGAAATCATGAAGAACAATACATTGATCTCCCTCCAGAAAGAACTTCATCAAGGTTGGAATAGAATTCTGCCTTGGTTTCATTGATGGCATCAAGAGTTGGGGCATACTGTGCTGATGACAGTGGCATATTGGCTCCGCACCAGTTTAAGATGGAGAGTCATGAGGTGCTCATTAATTCTGATACGGAACTCACTGAGTTTATTTATGAGTTCATTCTGCTTGGGTGTAAAACCAGCTCTGTGAAGTTGGGGTTCTTCCTGTTTACCTTCCGGAAGAGTTATAGCTGCCTGTATATTCTTTGAGCTGGCCATCACCCACTTGCCAGGTTTCATTCAGTGCAGCTACATCAATGTTATGTCACCTGAGTTCTTGTGCCAGGACTGCGGTGCAGTTCTCTGGGCATTTACTATTAGTGTTTTCCATGAGGGTCCTGATGTTCCAGGCCCTGAAAATGATGGTGTGTCTTCATTGGTATTTTTGACTGCAGTAAAGGTGATCCCACTTTGGGCAGTTATCCAGTCTGGAAGAAATACAGAATACTGTATTAGACAGGCTATTTTAGGGCACTTTTCTAGTCCCTTCCCTATGTGGGGTAAGTACAGCAGATCCTGAAGAGGGCTGGGCATCTTCTTCTACCTGCTCCTTCATTGAGAACTTGTAGACCCATGGATGGGGGTTGGGCAGGCTTCTTATACTCACCACCTGTACTTGCCATGTCACAGCACTGTCAAAGGATATGTATCACTTTTCAGGAGGGAAGCCATTGTCATCTGCTCTCCTTACCACATCTTGGTGGTGGTGCTGCTGCTTGGTCCATGACTGCCTATTCATCAGATTTACCTCTGCTTATTTCACAGCTAACCTTCCCTGAAGGCCATTCTACTATCTGCTACCTGTGGGTACAGCTCTGCCCCACAGCAGAAAAAGTAGGACTGGGAGAAGGGACCCTAGAAGGTCATCTAGTCCAATCTTTTGCTCAAGACAAGATCATTCCTACTCAAACCAACCCATAAGAATACTTAACATATTTCTAAAACGACACAATCAACCCTGTCACATCAAGATCACCCTAACCTGGAAGCGGTAATGCAGGGGAATAAGGACTGTCAGTGAACCACCTCTGCAAGGGTTGCTAAAATACGTTTGAGAAATGCAAGGAAGGGGGCCACAGTGTCCACTACAGAGGAAGACAAAATCCCCTAGGGTCCATTCCAGTCTGACAACGGGGTAAAAATTCCTTTCTGATCCCAAATGTGACGATCAGTCTGACCCTGAGCTATCCAAGAACCTCTGGGTTTCAGTCCCATCTCAAGCAGTGGCACACTAGTCAAAATCCCCAGCCTTGGCTGCAGCAAATACTCAATGTTTCTAAAGAAGGCAAGAAAAAAGCCTTGATAGCTATAGCAGGAAGAGGGGGGAAAATCCTTATCTACCCCATGTGACAACAAGGAATGCCTAAAAGCATAGGGGGAAAAACACAAAATGAAACAAATAACTCCCACCTCTCACACTGCTCTGCAACCTGGGGACACCAAGCATAAATCCACATACCGCACTTCTAACTGGAGAGCTAAAATCTCTTTTTCAGTATCCCCTCCATAAAGCTTATCCTTGCCGCTTTAATCTTTTGTAATTAAGTGCTTGTAGAACTCTGCTTCTTTCTCCTGCTGTGGAGCATGCTCCTCTCCACTATCTACCTGCTCTGGGCTTCAGGTCTCTTCTTATAATCTCCCAGTTATCTGTGGGCATGGAGGCACTTGGGATTCCAACTGTTGCTCTTTACAGAGCATTCCAGGAACAGCTATTCCTAGTTCATTCTTGATGCAGGAGTCCACAACTTCCTGAGGCAGTGTATTCCACTGCCTCACTAGTCTAAGTGTGTAACAGGGAACCCCTGCCCCTATTACTAGGAGGGTTTGAGAGGGTCAAGGGCTAGGGATCAGACAGCTAATGATGAATTAGCCAAACCTGGAATGAGCCAAAAAGGACCAATCAGGTGGCAGTAGCGAGGTGGGCTGTGGAATATAAACTGAGTCCCTGAGCTAGAGTGGGACAATCTGGTCTTGAAGGCTGCAGACTAAGGGGCTCTTGTGTAAGGCAGCCACAGGAAATGGGATGACTGGTGCCCAGGCAGTACCAGAGAGCTGTGAAAAGGAAGCCAAGAGGGATTCCTAGGCTGTAGGGAAGTATTAACCCAAGGTTGGGAGGATTTTGTTTTACAGCTTTGAGGCTTGTGCTTATGTTTTGGTTAGATCTATCAAAGGATGGCTGTGGCTATAGGGGAAGATGCTGTCACAGATGGGTGCTTTAGAGCACTCCCTTTTCAGTAAGCACCCTGGGTCTTGGCCCTAAGGTAAAGGCTACTGGCTCCCAGAAAAGGGGGTAAGGCCAAACCCTAGAGCCTGAGTTCTTGTGAGGCCCAGGTGAAGGGTGTGGCCAGAGGAAGAAAGGGCTGAGGCTGTGGTAGCCAAGACTGTGACAAGTGCCTCAGAAATCTATGGGTGTATTCCCTTAAGGGGGAAGTACTATGAGAAGATGAAGTCTCCAGGTGTAGCTGGTCAGAGCAGCCTACCCCATGAGATGACTACTGACCCTCAAGAACCCCTCCCTGTCAATAACAAGTAATAGCAAAGGAGTGGCATGTGAGTGACTGGAGGTAAAGTAGGGGAGGGGGTTGGGAAGCAACCAGCAAGCGGGCAGACCCCTGTGGGTTTTATGCAGTGAAGACGTTTTTCCTGATATTTAACTCTAAACCTACTTTGCTGCAACTTCAAGCCATTGCTCTGCATCCTGATATCTGCAACAACAGAGATCTCTGTCTGTGTCTCTCATATTAGATATTTGAAGCCTGCTATCACGTTATACTGGGTTTCACTGGTAGGAGTGTTGCCAGCAGATCCAGGGAAGTTATTATTTCCCATCTGTTCAACACTGGTGAGGTCACATCTGGAGTACTGTGTCCAGTTCTGGGTTCCCCTCTACAGAAAAGATGTGGACAAATTGGAGAGAGTTCAGTGGAGGGCAACAAAAATGGTAAGAGGGCTGGGGCACATGACTTCTGAGGAGAGGCTGAGGGAATTGAGCTTAGTTAGTCTAGAGAAGAGGGGATTTAATAGCAGCCTTCAACTACCTGAAGGGTGGTTCCAAAGAGAATGGAGCTACGCTGTTCTCTGTGGTTCTGTCATCTGCCACAAAGAGCAATAGTTTCAAGTTGCAGCAAGGGAAGTTTTGGTTAGCTGTTGGGAAAAACTGTCTCACTAGGAGGGTAGTAAAATACTAGAACAGGTTACCTGGAGAAGGCGGTAGAGTTTGAGCCCCTGGGATGATCTAGTTGGGGATGGACCTGCTTTAGCACGGTGTTGGGCTAGATGATCTCCTGAAGTCCCTTCCAACCCCTCTCAAACACCTTCTCTGCAAGTTGAACATACCTATTTCTTTCACCTTCTCCTTATATGGCTTGACTTCAAAACCCTTTATCATTTTTGTCACCTGCTTTTGGAACCTAACTTCTCTTTCTCTTGTGGAGCTGAAAACTGCATGCTAAGTAAAAGGCACTATCATTTACTCTCTTACACCTATTGATGCAAATGAAAGCTGCTGGCCTTATTTGCAGATGAGTCACACTGCAGGCTTGTATTTGATCTTGTAATCCACCAAGATCCACCCCAGCTCCCCACAGGTCTAGAAATTTGGCAGTGGGGAAGCAGTGGCAGAATTAATTGATGTAGCTCCCAAAGCTGCAGCAATTAATGCAGCTTCTATTAGTCCTGACTCCAAACTTTTGGACTGTAGGGAGCCCCACTGGCAGCCCTGTGTTCTGCATTGGGCCTGTGAACTGACCCCATACATGGGATCCAGCCAGACTGACCTTATGTGTCAAATCATGGCTACAAACTTGTCCTGTGCACCAGATCATAAACTGCAGACTGACCCTGTGCCACAAGGCTGGATGAGTTGTGCTATGAGTTGAGTACCACTGGTCTAGCCCACATTCCTTCAGTTTCATTATGAGATGGTCACAGTGGATTCTGCTAAAAGCTTTGTTGAAGTCCAGATAGACTATATTCCCTTCATCCACACAGTTCCTTTGTTGAGGAAGGGGATGAGATTTGTTTGGCACAACTTGTTCTTGGCAAATCCAAGCCTGATTAGCCTGTCTTCCTCCAGATGCTTGCAAATAAACTTCTTTATGATCTGTTCTAATAACTTCTCAGGTATTAAGGTCTTGCTAACTGATTTACAATTCTGCATGACCAGAAGAGAAATATTGTCCTGCAAGGAGAAAAAGCCCAAAGGGACAAAGCTTTATGTTCTGCTCTGTGTCTGTTTACCTAGAGGGGGAATAAGCTTAAGTTAGGATTTTTGTTTGATTAGCAAGTGCAAAGGGGTGAAGCCTCCATAGTGTAGACTTTTTACATTCATCCAGAGCAGGGTGGATGAGTTTAAGTTGGAATTTGTTTGACTGACATCCTGTGGACCAGGACTGTTATAAAGGGGCAATAAGGCAGCTGCATAATAGGTTACTTGATATTCTGGGAGAGAGATTCAAGTAGGAGGAATTGGCTGAAAGGCATAGGCATAAAAGCCCATAGTCTAGAACCCAAGCCATGTGTCAGGGGCTCAAGGGCCTGCTGCTGTTGCATAAGGGTTCAACTATGGGCTTACCAACCAGGGACCTTGTGGGCATGAAATAAGAATGTGGTTGATAGACTGGGAGAAAGGACTGAAGGCATAAGAACCACTAACCCAGAGGGATTAAGACCCAGAAAGGCTGGGCTGATGGACTGAGCTGGATATAAAAGTCACAGTACAGATAAGAGAGGCAGAGGGCAAGTAAGCACCAGGAACCCCACCAGTCCAGGGGGATGTTATCATCAGGTTTCCCCCGGCTTAGAAACAGAACAGTCTCCATGATTAATTTTAACAGCAACACATGGTAGATGAATTGGAGAAAAGGGGAGGTTTATGAATGAACTGAGGGTGATGGGATCCCTCTGCCTGAGTCTTGTCAAACTTTATTTGTATGCAAATACTGAAAGTGTTTTGCATTTTAGCCTACTCATTTCCCTCTTGCATTCACTATTGTTGTTCTATGGCTCTTTCACTCTTCCCTTGAGTTGAGCTTTTTCCTCTGGCCCTCTCCTCCTAAATTTGTCGGGGGTGGGGGAGGTTTGTTTTGTTTTTGTTTTGTTTGTTGCTGGAGAGCTTGGTCTACTGTCCCCCCCCCATATAATTTAGTTTTAAAATGCTTCTTACTAGACTAGCCAGAGGATGCCCAAATATATTCTTTCCAGTTCTGGTCAGATGGATTCTGTTTCTTGGTAGTAATCATCACCCTCTAAACATCCATCCAATATCAGAGAAACCAAAAATCTTTATATTGACACCACTCGGCCATGCATTTACCTCCATGATGCGATTAGCCTTACCTGGGCCCTGACCTTCCACTGGGATGACTGATGAGAACACCACTTGTTATCCATACTCTTTAACTCTCATGCCAAGAGTCCCACAGTCTCCTTTGATTTGCTCAGAATTATTTCTGGCAGTATAATTGGTACAAAAATAAGTAGGAAAAGGTAGTGGTCTGGGGCAAATGAACTCTATCAATTTTTCTGTGACATTTGTGGTAGAAATGCCACCATCTGTGTCTCTCCCCAGGAATCTGTCCCTGTCAGCTTGAGACACTGGGGTTGAATTCCTAAGGGAGGGGGGATTTTCCTCCCTGCCTACATGACAAAAGCCTGGTGCCTAGTGTGTGGTCCCTCTGGTCACCTGAGTGGGGGGAGGAAAAAGCCCCTGCTCACCTGCCCAGTTAACCAGTGATACTTTTTAAATTG
>NW_017729000.1:44942926-44947454 GCF_001723915.1 Gavialis gangeticus | reverse complement strand
CCCTCTGGTCACCTGAGTGGGGGGAGGGAAAAGCCCCTGCTCCTCTGCCCAGTTCACCAGTGATACTTTTTAAATTGGTTGGCTAGTTGCCAACACTGCTGGCTTCTGTTGGACTGGGCTGCTGAGGTCAGAAAGGCTATATAAGGGCCTGGTCCAAGAAGAAGGAAAAAAGAAGCCATTTTACCAGCATGACTGAAGTATCAGGACACAGGGGGAGAGTCCGATCCATCTGAAACGCTCTCTCTCTGGAAATCTCCAAGCCAGATCTCTACCGTCTTCTGCCTGATACTTGTAAGTGTTTCTAGACAGCTAGTCAGCTGACAGTGATGCATTTGCGTATCAAACGGCTACCTCAGCCAGATTGCTTTGCTCAATGGTAATCCCTTGATAGTGCTCTACCCCTTACCCTATTCTACCTCACCCTGTCAGGAGCAATAAAGTTATTTTTTGTGACTGGTGTAGGAGACTTATTGAGGGGTGGGTTTAATTATGCTTAGGAGGCCCCTTGGGTCTGCTGACTAAGGGAGACTATTTTTGGCCCCTGACTTGGAGGTACCCCAAGTTCTTGTATTGGGTAGAGTACTCACAGAACTCCAAGGATACTGGACCTAGACAGTCCCTTCTCGGGGTGGTGGCATCACACGTTACCCCCGGACTCTGCGGTGGGGCTCGAAAGGGTGTCTGCCAGGGCTTAGGCGCCCCTGGAGAGAGGCATGGAGTCCGGAAGGTGGATGGGCATAGTGAGGTGGGAGGCTCAATGCAGGAGCTCTCCCTACTGGCCCACCACAACGTCCTAAACATGGGCTCTGGACAAACAGCATACCTCCCAGGATCCCAAATCAGGACAACAAACTGATGCTTCTGTCCCTGCAAAAGGAACTTGCCAACTACCACTACTTTCCTCTTCCTTTTTGCTGTAATGGTCTTAGAGCCCCCTCCCTGGGGCCCTGCTTTTTCTGCCTCCCAGACTGCTACTAGGTCCTGCTCTTATTGCTTGCTGTTGTCTTCACCTCTGTCCTTTTTTTCCCCCCTCCAGTTCTACTGCCAGCCTCCCCACTGTGGATGCTGAGTGGGTGCAATACCAACTAAAAAAGCTAGGCATTTATAAGTCAGCAGGACTGGATGGACTCCATCCTAGAGTGCTGAAGGAGCTGGCTTAGGTCATTGAGGAATCCCTGGCAAACCTCTTGCAGAATTCATGGGGCACAGGGGAGATCCCTGAGGATTGGGAGAGGGCCAACGCTGTGCCCATCTTCAAGAAGGGGAAGAGGGAGGACCCAGGCAACTATAGGCCAATAAGCCTAATCTCTATCTCATGGAAAATCCTGGAAAAGCTCTTTAAAGAATGTGTGTGATATGCTTGTGGAAGGTAAGATTCTGAATGACAGCCAGCTGACTTTGGTAAGACGAGACCTACCCATGACAATCTCATCTCCTCCTACAACCAGGTCTCTTGCTACCTGGACATGGGAAACGAGGTAGATGTTATATACCTACACTTCCAAAAGGCTTTTGATCTAGTATCCTACGAAATCCTTGTGGAAAAACGGAAGATTGTGGGCTCAGCTACTTGACGGTTCAGTGGGTGGGAAACTGGCTACAAGGTAGGACACAGAGCTCTCATGAATGGATCTGTGTCATCCTGGCACAAAGAGGCCAGTGGTGTCCTCAGGGGTCTGTGTTTGGACCAGTTCTTTTCAACATCTTTAGCAATGATTTGGATAGGAGGCTGAAAAGCTTGCTGGCCAAGTTCGTGGATCACACCAAGTTATGGGGCAGTGTGGCCATGCTGGAAGATTGGCTGCTGATATAGGTGGACCTGGACAGGTTAGAGAGTTGGGGAGACTGGAACCAGATGAAGTTTAAAACTTTCAAGTGTAAGGTGCTCCACCTGGGGGCAAATAACTCTCAACACATACAGGATCGGAGGTGACAGCCTAACTTGCACCACGGCTGAAAGGGACCTAGGGGTAATGACTGACCACCGCATGAACATGATGCGGTAGCCAGCAGGGCAAACAATACAGTGGTATGCATCAACCGATGCATCTCATGTAAAACTAAGGAAATGATACTCCCGCTGTACTGGTGAGACCACAGTTAGAGTACTGTGTCCTGTTCTGGGTACTATACTTCAATAAGGATGTGGAAAAGCTTGAGAGGGTCCAGAAAAGAGCCATCTGTATGATCAGGGACTTGCAAGGCAAGCCATATGAGGAGAGGCTCAGGGACCTGGGGCTCTTTAGTCTAAAGAAGAGAAGGTTGATAGGGGACTTGATAGCAGCTTACCGCTATATCAGAGGAGTGCATCAGGAGCTTCATGAACAACTATTCACTAGGGCACCCTTGAGGAAGACAATGGATATAAACTCCTGGAAGGCTGCTTCAGGCTTAATACCAGGAAAAACTCCTTCACAGTCAGGGTGTCCAGACTGTGGAATAAACTCTCTCCAGAGATGGTGCAGTCACCTACCCTAGAGCAGTGTTTCCCAATCAGTGTTCTCAATCCTATCCTGGAGGTTTTCCAGAGGAGACTGAACAGCCACCTTATCTTCCTGCCTAGAGCAGGGGGGCTGGACCTGATGTTCTGCAAGGTCCCTTCCAGCCCCTAACCATCTATGAATCTGACTGAATCATTGAATCTTTCTGAATTGATTCGGAGGGTTCTGATTCAGAGAGATTAAAGGGTCTCCTGACTCGGATTCAGAGATTTGGCCTCCAAATCTCTGTCGAATCAAATCGGGGACTGAAGCATCACACAGCCCTAATGGGGAAGCTGCTCTTCCTAGTAACCATCTGAAGGCCCTGTGTAGGGAACCCCATAGTGGCCTTCACAGATCCTGTGGGAGCTCTCAAAGTTTCCCTAGGGTTGTCTTGAAAGCACTTATCCATGGTGGGGCTTGTAATGACAACTCAAGGGGATTGTGAAGGAGCCTTTTGTCATTACTGGAAAATACAATAGGCATCATGCCAGCTCTGTCACTTCTGTAGTACCATACGGCAAGCTAGATTCAGTTGTACAGGCCTATTTTCAGATGAGGCCAATAATCCTGCAAACACTCATGCACATGGTGAGGGATGTTCAAGCACAATCAGCAACAAGGCATGCTGGAGGCATGATGCATCATGCTCCAGGAATGCAGCTCATAAGAATAGCCTATCAAGCCACTCATCTTGTTCCCCCGAGGAGCTAGAAATTGGATACACAAACAATGGCCAAAGTTCCATGATTATCATGATCTTTAGCTAAGGCTCTGTCCTGACCATTATTTTGGTCCCATTATCACTCTTTAGTTGAAAGAGCTGTAGGTGATTAACATAAATCTCATGGCTGCCACCTTGGGTAAAACTGGAGGTAGCTGGAAATTAAAGAGTGTAAGAATGCTGAAGATTGACCTTAAAAGCCAGGCATCCTGTTCATAAATGTAAAAGACACCTATCCCCTGTGGACTGTGCACAGAGACCCATAACACACTCATCAGGGGGTCACTTCAGCATCAGATTGACCTTTATGGGTCGTTTCAGAAATATAAAATCAGAGCAGGTTACATGGCAGGGATTCCCCTTCTCAAGAAGTTCAATATGGAAACAGTATTCTGATTTTTTTAGTGCTTATTTAAAGTTTGGGAGTTTAAAACTCCATTCATTCACGTGTTGATATACTGTTGTAAGAGAAATTATATTCTGAGTTTTTAAACTGCTTATATTATGCAGAGAACTATGCAGTAGTTGTACATTAGGAATCCTGTATTATTTACTTTTTTTTTGGTGCTTCTTATGTAAGAAGTAGCGAATTGCCCGTCAAGACTGCAGGGGGGAGCATTGCCAGCCAAAACCCTGCACTTCCCCCATTTCAACACCACCTCCTCCCAGGAGTGGGGAGGGAGGTTGCCCCACTGATCCCTTCACTAGCACCCCATGCTGCCTCTGCCTCCAAGGCTGGAGTGAATGGTGGGGACAGAGTGGGACATTGGAACACCAGCCTAGCCCGCCCCCCTGCCATCCCCCCGTCATTGCAGTGCTCCTCAGAGCGCCCTGTGTGGAGCACTTTGATTGGTTGTTTCAGTAAGCATTGTGATTGGCTGCCAAGACAACCAATCAGCGTGCTCCAAGAGTGTTACAGACAGACAGACAGACTATGCCCTTATACAGTAGCCAACAGCCCATCAAGAATAATAGTGGGAGGGAGCAGGTGGGGACGGAGCCCTGGGCCCCTCCCCCTCTCTCCCCTGAATCCAGGCCCACTCCCTTTTCCCTCCTGATGCTTGGGGTCCTGGCCTACTCTCCCTTCCCTGCTGCAGCGGCAGGGGGAAGGGAGGAGTAGGCCTGGGCCTAAGGGTGGGGAGAAGCTGGGCTGCCGCGGCAGGAGGGACAGGGGGGAGCAGCATGCTCCTGATGACCCAGAGGCAGTGGGGGAACAGGAGGAGCAGACTCAGGGCCAATGCAGAGGAGCATGGTTGAGGGAGGAGTGGGCCCGGGCCTGAGGGGAAGAGGAGGCCTGCTCCTTCCCTCCGCCAGCTGCTGCCAC
>NW_017729000.1:44929464-44937926 GCF_001723915.1 Gavialis gangeticus | reverse complement strand
CAGGAAGTTCAGCACAGATGTTTTCTGTCAGTAGGCGTTGGAAGCACCAATAGCTACATCTGTTCATTTTTATATTTGTGAGAACGTTTTTCCCCCAACCCTCCCCCCACTGTTGGGCCCAGGTCTGCTCCCCTTCCTCCCTGCATTACCTGCAGGGCGTGGGTGCGGGGTGCCAGGCCAGCCCTACTGGCCTCATCCCCCACTTTCCATCTGCTCTGTTGTTGCTGCCTCCAAGGAGCAGGGCCGGGGATGGGGGGGGTGGGCAGGCCACTATCGCTGTGTCCCCTGCGTCCCCACCATCATGGCAGTGGGCTACCTTCTGTCAGAACACTTCACACTCCGATTGGCTGTTTCCATCAGCCAATCAGAGCATGAATAAAACATTACAGACAGCCAGACAGACTTAGGCTTTTATAATATTAGAATATAGAATTAGTGTTACAGTAATACCCAGGAGCCCCAGTGGAGTTTGAGGCCCCATTGTGCTGTGAACTGGATAGTGTGTAAAAAACCACAATTCTTGTCCCAATGACGATGCTGTAAGTCCAAGCAGATCCCAAATTTTGAAAAAGGGGTTGCAGAAGCAGCAACTGGTGCTGCAGGGGTGGCTGTACCCTTTACTCCCAATTCCCGCCCCCCCTCCACTGGGGCAGGTAGACCACATCCTGGGAGTAGAAGCCAGGGACTTTTTTCAAGTCCCTGTGTAGCAGGCTCACCTTTCAGAGCTTGGGTTGAGTCCCAGGATTGAGATCCTGCTGTTTTCATTGGTGGAGCCCATTCACCAATCAGGAGGCAGCAGAAGAAATAAAATCACGCCCCTTTCCTGAGGGGAGGGGCAGAAGAGCTCTCCCGGACCTGATTGAAGACTGTAAACTGTCAGGTCTGGAAGACTTCAGGGGTGGGGCCCTGGAGCGTATAAAAGGAGCTGTGTACCCAGCACAAGGGGCAGATGCAGTGAGGGACTCAAGAAGAGCAGAGGCAGGAAAAGCTGGGGAGCTATCCCCCAGTGGGCAGTAGGCCCAAGGTTCCTGAAGCTGCTGCCAGAGGAGCATCTGTGGGAGTGGTGTGAGACTGCTGAGGCTCATCACGGTACATGGTTTGGTGCACAGAGCCCAGGCTTTGGGAGTTACAAGTGGTGGCTTAAGCCTGCAACCCCAGCTGGGCCAGCGGGCCACACAGTGTGTGGGGCAGTGCACAGGCCAAAGGCCTTGGGGCTGCAGTGAAGCAGCTCAGGCCCCATCTCCCAGCAAGCATCCAGGTCCTGCGGTGCGCAGGGTGGTGCATGGGCCCGAGCCCTGGGAGCCAGGGAGCAGCAGAGGCTGCTTGGGTTAACCATCCAGTGTGAGAATGGCTGGTGAGAGCCTGAAGGGCCCATCCTGTGCTAAGATAGCCCTCAGTGCTGAGCCAGGGCATGGGGAAATGGTAGTGCTGCAGCGTGACAGGAGCCAGCAGCTGAGAGGAGCTGAGCCCTTGGTACCCAGAGTGGGGCACAGGGTAGGGAGGAACCCAGCGGCACAGGAGAGGCCTGGAGAGGTGTTCTAGCAGAGGAGACCCCATCAAGCTGCACCCTGACCACTGAGAGGGAGCATGAGTCATTGGGCCCTTGAGTCCCACAGGGAAAAGACATTTGGGGTAGGCAAACCCAGGGAACGGGCTGGGTGAGCAGCCCCCCACCTAGTTAAGGCCCTAAGGGGAGGGGCCCCTGGTGCTTCCTGGACACCCCTCAAGGGACCCCATTGGAAGGAGGACTATCTCTTGCCACGGGTCAGGGACTATATTAAGGGATATATGTTATTAAGATTGTTCATGTTTGCGCCTTATATTTTGTAATTTAAATGTTGTATTGTGATGTTGTAAATAGTGTTATTTAGGGTTTGACCTTGGTTATTGGTTAGTGTTCGCTGTGTAAATATATGTATATGATATTTAGTTTTATGTTTATGCATATAACTTTATTATAACTTAATAAATTTATAAACTTAATAAATTGTATATAGTTAAGAACTTTAAGTTTGAGTTAACTCTATAGAGGAAAGGGTATCTGCTTGAAATTCTGGCATCCCTCTCACAGCACCCCCTGCTGCCTACCCATCCCATTCAATTGAGAATAGGGCATACCCTTGGGTGTACCCAGGTTACACCTGAATCAGGTAAGGACCCTTCCTGCCATTCTGGAAATATTTTCACTTTCCTACCATGCTCAGTGGCAAATCCTGTCATTTCCCATCCCTCCCTTGCCCACTCTACTTACGCCTCTGGGTGCCAGAGACTGATCAAGCAGGCCAGCCTGGGTCAAGTAGGTCAACAGCCACATTTGCAGTAAACTTCAGCTAATGAACTCTGCCCCAGTTTAGGAATAGCAAGCAGGTTGATTGGCTGCTTGGAGCTCTGCCTATGCATTTAGCACCTGCTGGGTTTGCAGGCTAGTCAGCCTTTCTGTTCTGCAAGTCTGTTGGTTCCTGCTCTCTAGTTTTGGCTTATTTGGGGATTTTGACTTTGGCTTTCCCTGTGGATTTGTTTCCTGGTTCCTCACCCTGGTTTGGTTCTCCTCTTGGACTTCATTCTGTGGATTATCCCTCAGATTGGTATCTGCCATTTGATCCCAGATCCTCACCCTGAACTGTGCTGTGGACTCTGCCCCCAGATTTCCCTCTAGATGTAGAAATACGGCTCCTGTCCTCTAATCCAGCCCCAGGGCCCTGCTTTCCTTCAGTAGTTTGACCATTATACCAGACGGCCTACACCCTGGCCCCTTATACTGGGTGCAAGAAGCAGGGAGACCTGCCTGTTGCCACTGCTCTCTCTCTCCCCACTCCAATGGGGGATATGAAGAGTGGTTGCTGGGGACCTGGGCTAACTGACCAGTGCTGGCAGAGAACAGCTAGGAGGTTTGGACAGGAATTGGGACCTCAGCTGCCATCATCACTTCCACTGTTGCTGGCTGAGCCTGGTTCCCAGTGCAGCCACTCTCTGCAGCCCTGACTGCAGTTGGGGATAGGAGTAGTTCTGGGGCTTCCTCTGCCCCCAGGTAATCTTCCTCTCCCCTTCCTGTGCCCAAAGGTGCAAGTAGAAGGGAAAGGTGGAGAGGGGTGTGTGCCACTGAGCCTGCAGGGGAAGGAAGAGAGTGGCAAGAGGAAGAAAGGATTCTTACTGACTTTGGAGACTTCAAAAACAAACAGCAAAAAAATCAAACAGCTGCTGATCCCTTGATGTGGCCTCTGCAGAGGACCCAGGCATTGGGGTCTATGGGGAACTCGAGCTGCTAAGCTACCCTGTAGAAAGACTATGCCCCAACACCCCTTCTGGATCTGTCCCTGGCTCTAAGGCTGGGATATACCAAAGTGCTCAGCTGTTACCTAATGCTACTCTTTGAAAATCAATGGAGTACTCCCATACACAAAATTAAACGCCTGCATCAGCATGTAAGATCAGGCCCTTACCATCAGACAAGTAACATGCAAAAGAAACATCCAGAGAATATAACAGATCACATTCTTAAATATAAATAAATGAAACAAGTGGCCACATTCAAGGACAGTCAGGATCACTACATTAAGTTCAAGGAAGTTGCCCAATGACAGGCCAAATATTCAGAAGTATGGAGATAGTATGATAAGAGCATGTTAATAGTCTTAACAACAACCTTAACACACTGCTCACGCACAGACCATTAGATGGGGAAATATATAATGAATAGCTCCCAAACAACCTGGAAGCCATGTACCAAAAGCACACAGTGGGCACATCTACAAGTGCAATTAATGCACATGAATCAATTCTGGAGCTTATTGCTTTAGAGTTGTTTGTTCCTGGGTGCACCATTTGAATGCATGCCTGGGAGGAAAAAACTCCAGAGCATATTGCCCCAGAGTTTATTTGTGGGCAGCACATGGAGACTGGTTGAAGAAGCCCAGGCTGGAAGGGGACCCAGGGGGTCTGACCAGGCTCCATTTGCAGCGGCAGATGTTGGCTGAGACAGGAGGATGCTTCAGCATGGGGGCTGCACCCTCATGCCTCAGTCAGCCCCTCTGTAGCATATTGAGCCAGGCTGGAGCATCCCTGGGCTGGCAGGCTGCTCTGGAGGCTGCTACAGAGCAGCCCTGGGTCCCCTGCCAGTCCACGGCTGGTCTACCTGGGTTTCATGTACAGCAGGGGGGCTGGTGCAGGAGAGGGGAGCTGGCTGGGGCCCAAGGGTGTTCCAGTGTGGGGCTAGCCAGCCCCATCACCATGCGCTGGTGGTGGATTAAACAATGCTGCCACCTGTGGCTGTGTTTATTAGTCTACTGTGACCTAATAGACTTGCATGTGTAGACATTTTACTGAAGAGCTAATTAGTCAGCTCTGCAGTAAATGTCTCATGTAGATGTGCCCAGTAACCGCAATCTAAATAAGCCTTCTTCATCTATCGTGTAGCTTCTTCTGGAACATACATCAAACTTTAATATCTTACTCTTAGTCACACAAAGGCTGTAACAAGTCTGTCCTTTCATGTTATGCAATCCACAAAATCAAAGGCACTCTGACAGAGGCACCTGAATATAATCTTTTTCTCCACATCATTCATCACCATGGTGTATAACCACATCCAAACAGCACATCTTTTCCTACTGAGCAAAATAAGTGTACATGCCTCTAATTAGCCAAATATAATTAGAAACATAGCTACAGTATGAAGATAGATTAAGGAACACTCCTACACAAGATCATAAAACTGTGTCCATTGCATTAAAGCAGGAATTGTTCATTCATGTTTCTACCTTCAAATTCGCTATTACAGGATACATAATATACATGTTGTTATCAATGTGTTAAAAAGGCACATAAAGGGCAAGTCTGTTTTTAAAAAGTACTGAAATTTCTAGACAGATCAATTAAGATATATTTAAAGTTGTATCCTCCAACATTTATGAAATGATTAGTTATAATACAAAAAGCTGAAAGGCTGGAAATTCAAAATTAAGGTTAAATTAAAAAAAAACCCCTAATATTTGAAAATCTGGAAATTCATAGAAAATTCCTCCACATAAATGCTGACCCCTCTGACTTCCCACATGTGCCCACCTGCTGGCAGTTCTCCCCAGCCAGGCACTGCATCATGGTGTTTGGATGCCAGAGGTGACCACGAGCCCATCTTACACATGCAATGGCCATGGGAATGTGCTGGGAGACTGAAATCTATAGGCATTATTTGCTTTCAAGCAGAACATTTTGATTCTTTTTGTTATTGGAAATACCATCATCTCCCATACTGCAAGGAAAAAGCATGACTCACATGGGCCCATAGCCAGAGGCAATCTCTTGGCCCTATCATCCGCATGCTGATAGAGAGGAGTGTCCATACCTCCTCTTCTCATATAGATCAGAACAACAAGGTTCCAACGGTACTGATCCTGGGGTAAGAGCACCCTGAAAAGATCTTGCACCTTTGCAAATCCCCAGAGGGGCTGCTGAAATAGGGCACAAGTTAGAGGAGCTTCACAGCTCCTGGGCAGAGAGGTACAGTTGCCTTTTGCTGCCCTAGCATGAAATATATCAAACTCTGTTGGTGCATCTACACTAGATGTTTAGTGTGGAGCTGCCTAATTAACTCCACACTAAATTCTCTGTATCTACACGTGTGACCCTATTGGGTCGCAGTAAACTAATAAACACCATGGTAGCATAGTACTTGTAAATACAAATACTATCCTGAGGCAATATTATCTACTGCACAACAATGCACATGTAGACACTGATGGGGCTGGCTGGGGCACAAGGGTGCCTGCCAGCTAGCCCCACAATGGAGCACCTTTGTGCCCTAGCCAGCCCCTTTGCAGCATGTTGAGCCAGTTTGGAGCAGCCCCAGGCTGGCAGGCTGACCCCCTCGACCCCCTGCCAGGTGGGGCTGCTCCAGCTTGACTCTATGTTCTGTGGTCCCAGGTGCTCGTGAAGATGTGTCACCTGGGAGCAATAAACTCCAGTGCGATATGTACTAGAGTTTATTGCTTCACATTAATTTCAACTGCAGACATGCCCTGTGACAGCTGCCCCACCCCTGATGTTCCCACTTGTCTGCTTCAAGCCAAAGTACCCAAGGATTCCTGGCTCCCTCACAGTAGAGCCTCACTTGGCTATCTAAGCCCCTGTTATTACCTGGGCAGGAGTGGAGCTCTGTGGGAAGAATCGACAGGGAATTCAGATAATAAAGCAAAAGGAGATTTCAAAGATTTCATAGACACTAGGGCTGGAAGGGACCCCGGAGGATCATTGAGTCCAGCCCCCCTGCCCCAGGGGCAGGAAGTCAGCAGGGATCATAAGATCCCAGCAAGATACACATCCAAATGTCTCTTGAGGGTGTTCAAAATGGGTGCTTGAGGCCAAACCTCTCCTCCACCCTGCTGCTGGTGTCTTGCACCGCCTGCTGGAATGGAAGCAGTGTCCTGTCCATTGTGACTGGCTTCATCATCTAATACAGTGTCTACGGTTCCTGTACCTTCCCTGAGTGACACTCTGATTCCCTTTCCCTGCCCAATTTGCTGCTCTGCTTTCTGCTCCCACTCTGCTCCTTGCCTCATCTGTTGCTCTGCTTCCTGGTTACTTCCCTGTGCTCCCTGCCCAATCTGTTACTTTGCTTTCTGCTCCCTTCCCTATCTGTTGCTGTACTTCTTGCTCCCTCCATGACTTGCTATGTGCCACATGCAGAGGTGTCCACTTGTGGCACCCATACTGTAGGTTGGCCACCTCTGAGCTAAGGTATACTGCTATCTGGGACCCTGTTGCTAATTAATTGTAGCTCAGCAGCCTTGTGCAATGGGTGTGAGCTTGTAAGGTAAGAATATGACTGCACTGGAATGACCATCCTGCCCCCACAGCAAATGTAGGGGTTTGAGTTAGTTTGGCTCCACTTATTACTATCAAATTCAGCAGGTGCACAGGAGAGCAGCATTGGAATTTACAGGTGAAGCAATTATCTTGCTGTCTTCATGAATAGCTCAGGCTTCTCTCTGTCTCATAGTGGTCTGGACAGTTTAAAGGAGCATATGTACACTGCTTAGGTAATTATTGCTCCATTTATCATTCAGAACCACATGGCACCCAGCAGCAGTGTACAGGCCAGGCTTGAGCCCTCTGTCATATGATGGCAGGGACCACAACTTCATTCTGCATCCCCACTTGGCATTTCCTACAGTCCTCACCTGACCCATATAGAACCTTTCTATTTACTCCACTGGCAGCTCCATCCAGGCCCTGGGAAGAAAAAGTCATGGACTTTCCTTCCTACTTGGGAGTCTATTGACCTAAAAGGTACCTCTTGGAATTGAAGGGTCATATCAGTTTTACTTGAGTGTAGGGAGGCCTCTGTACTGATGGAGGTTGGGGGTGTAATGTCCAGAACAGGTGAGAGTCTAGCATGTTAATTACCATGCTTCCTCACTCCGTCCAGGCCTAGGGATTGTAGGGCCTGTGTTGCCAGCAAGAAAGGAAAGTGGAGCAGAGAAAAATCTACAGGTTCCTCAGGTGTTGATAATCAACAGGAACACCATAAAGATTTTGAAGGGGAGGAAAGATAAGGGAAAATTCAGTATGGAGCAATGTGATCAGCCGAAAGCAAAAAGAACAGTCAGAAATGACATCTGGCATCTCCCCAGTGCTTCCATCTCCACAGATCCAAGAACACCTAATAAATTGCTTCTGCAGGGACCTCATCACCCATGGCTGGCATGCAGACACCTCTGGGAGAATGCCACAGCTATTATGAAGCATGCAGCAGTCACATACAAGTGGTTGGGACAGGAAGGGGAGGGAAATCATGGAAGGAGCTGCAGGGAGAAGTAGGGAATCCAAGAAAACGCCTGACTGCAACAGGTGTCATAAGACAGGTGCCATTGTAAAATCCCCAAACCTGATTTTGGTTTTGCGCACACATTAGTTTTTCACACAGTTTGGTAACTGGCTAGTGACCTGTTCAGCTTGGACAGTCTGTGCCCCCTCATAATAAGGGGTTCATAGATTCATAGATGTTAGGGTTGGAAGGGACCTCAATAGATCATCAAGTCTGACCCCCTGCATAGGCAGGAAAGAGTGCTGGGGTCAGATGACCCCAGCTAGATGCCCATCCAACCTCCTCTTGAAGACCCCCTCTTCTACCTGCTACGAACCACCTCCCTTGGGAGCCCATTCCAGATTTTGGCCACGCTAACTGTGAAGAACTTCCTCCTAATGTCCAGTCTAAATCTGCTCTCTGCTAGTTTATGGCCATTATTTCTTGTGACCCCAAGGGGCACCTTGGTGAGCAGAGCCTCACCAATTCCCTCCTGCACCCCCATGATGAATTTATAGACAGCCACAAGGTCGCCTCTCAACCTTCTTTTGCAGAGGCTGAAAAGGTCCAGGTGCCTTAGTCTCTCCTTGTAGGGCTTGGCTTGCAAGCCCTTAACCATATGAGTGGCCCTCCTCTGGACCCTCTCCAGGTTATCCACATC
>NW_017729000.1:44921144-44928814 GCF_001723915.1 Gavialis gangeticus | reverse complement strand
TCATTGACTAAATGCCTGAGTTCGCTGAAGTCAGCCTTCCTAAAGCCTAGCACTTCCACCCTACTAGTTCCCTTACCCACTCTACACCTTATGATGAATTCTATTATTTGATGGTCACTGTCCCCCAGGTGATCACTAATCTGTAGGTCCCCTACCATGTCATCCCCAGATGATGGGCTGTCCAGCCAGATCCTGGAAGAGTTCACCATGTCAGGCAGATGAGATGCCTTAGCTGCCCATGGGACCTTAATTGCCCTGACTGAGCTTGATCTGTCACAAATTTGAGCCTTGCAGCATTTTTAGAGGATTCTCATATTTTTTTATTTATTTCTGCCTTCCACTCTGCCTTTTTTCAAAATAGCTTCAGTCTCACAGACATTAAGACTGAACCTATATTTGTCCTCAGTCAAGATGACTGTTGTTGCTCCATGATCCTTGCTGTGAAAGAAAGTGATGTTGTTCCTAATAAAATGACCACTTATTTAGTGGAGGTGAAGAAGGCTCCTCTCATTGAAGGTGGCAGTTAAGGAATTGTCAGGTTTAGGACGGGGGCAGCAGGGAGAGTCGGGAGCAGGATGGGACATAGGGACTAGGGAATTTTAGGAAGTAGTGAAGGGGCAGGAGAACATCAAGACTTTTGATTTGGTGGGTATGGTAGCTGAAAGTTGTGGAAATAACTGCATAAGGTCAGCTATTGAGATTGTGCAGCATGCAAGGGATACCCTGTAAGCTGCATTGCATTTAAACTCTGGTTGGCTGTCCTGCTCTCAGAAACAGTTTATGATCAGTGTACACAGGCATAAGGCGAATACAAGCAGGAGGAGACTGGGTGAGGAGGTATGGCAAGGAAGATGGCAAAAAGGGAAAAAGAGCAGTGATAGAGATGGATATGGAAAATAATGGACTGGCAACTACTCTCCACAGTGATGGGAGCATGATGGGGAGGAAGGCAGTTTGGCTTGCTCTACAGGATACATGCTGCAGCTTGAATCCCCAGCCAGGGCTGACCACATACAAGCTGGAACTAAATCTAACTCAAACTAAATCCCAGAAGACAGAGTTGGGGGAGAGGAATTTGGGGGAGGAGTCTGACATGATTTTGCAACTCTTAGGCTTGGTGATACTGTCTCTGTCCTCCTAGTTTTCTGTGTAGCACAGTATCCCAGGGCTCTTAGTCCTAGCTGCTGTAGATATGAATATATCTCCTGAGTATTCTGCATTTGCTGAGGCACTCCTGGGAGGCCTGTGTGTGCTTTCTCTGAGTGTGCTGATTTAGTCAGGTAGCATGGTAGGCGGGGATGCCATGGAAATGTCTTCTGTTTGGCAATGGATTGTCTTCCATGACTGTCTTATATGTGAGTCCAAAGATGACTGATGAGGCCAAGCCAGGATTAACAGACCCTGCTGCAAGTTGGGCATGTGTTTCCATGATGGGTGGGTAGCTTCAGATTCTTGTTTCAACCACAGCATAGTGTTTCTGCCACACCTGGTTTTCTGTCTTCTATTGCTGTAAGATTTCAAAGTACTGACATCCTTGCAGCAGACTCCTTCTCCATTTGGGGCAGTCTTAGGTGATCACAAGTTGATGTCAATGTTATATTTTTGCTCTCTCTCCCCTCCTCTTGGGTGTACACCTTGACTGAGCTGGGAGAATAAGACTTGCTTCTCAAGTCTGGAGAAAGCAACAGCTCACCAAAACTCCCTAAGTGGCCCTCCAGCCCAAATAATTACCCCCACCTGCACTAAAACATCATCAGTGTACTGGAGCTCAATGGCCGAAGTCAGGGCAGTTTTGGTTTTGGCTTGGAGTCAGCTGAGATTAAACAATTTATCCTCCATTTGGTATTTTAGCTCCATTCTGGCTGAAAGCTTGTTGGTAGTCAGATGTAACATCACGGTAAGGAATATTGAGAAGAGTATTGGGGCCTTGCTTAATGGGACTATCTTAACTTCAAAGGGATCTGTCATAGATCAGTTACTGAGAACCACTCACAAAATCGTGGAGCAGGCAAAGAATGATGACAAATTTTGGTGGGCATCCATACTTCAAAAGGATCCTCCACATCCATACTTCAAAAGATTCTCTGCTGACAGTGTCAAAGGCTTTCATGAGGTCAAGGAAGGCCATGTAGAGAGGTTTTTGCTGCAGCTGCTGAACTGGAAATGGAGTATGGAAATGTAGCTATGTGGGCACAAGCAGAGCTCTGTTGGTTATAAGTAGGCAAGTTTCCTGTGCCCCTAAACAGGAACAGAATCAGGCTTTTGGTTACAGTGTACTCAGGCCCCTAGTGATACCATCACATGACCAAATATGTCAGTGGAGCTGTGTGCATTACTGGTTCATGCAGTTACTGGAACTGCCTGTGCAAAACAGGGAAGACACATGAGGAGCTAATTCTGATTACTTGCAAATGCAAGCATCCAGGACAGTAACTGTGCATGGAAATGAGGTTTTCAACACACAGTTATTCATTCCCTTTATAGCTATCCAGAGCACTGAGAACTGTTCTACTGGAGCCCAGGGCTGCTGGGGGTATTGGCATGGCAATAGTGGGCAATTCTGGCAATAGTGGAATAAATACCTTACAGCCATGAGTTACAGCCCTTAGGATGTAATCATGTTTGAACCTCCTTCAGCTGTCAGTACTGTTCCTAGAACAAAATGAATGCCACCATATGGGGAGGGAGCTCAGGTGGTCCTGCAAAACCCTGAAGCAACAGCTGCATGCTTGATATAGGAGTATCTAATGAAGTGCTCTATTAATTGTACTGTGAACTTTCCCTTTAATGATTCTTCTTTTAAACTCCCCCTGGTTAAACTAATGGTCTATAGTGTGTTCAGCAGATGGATTATCCATAGGTGCATATCTGACAGAGGGGACTGTGTAGGGCTCACTAACTAGGCAGAAATAGAAATGAATTTCTCGTCATTATTGCAGACATCTATCACAGGCTTCGCTATTATATGTAACAGCAGAAGTCTTGCTGTACCTTATTTTTTCCCATGCTTGTGGCCCCCTCTGTACTTACAGGTACAGAGACATTTCTCACATTTCCATAGGTTTGTGCTCTGGCACTAAGGTTTCCTGAGAACTTTTGGTTTGACTGACAGTAGAGGCCTCCAATAGAAATTACCCTTTATCTAGTGTTTTGGGCATTGGGGGCTTTGATGCCAGCTGTTAAGTTTCTGAAACAGCTTTGAAGGCAGCTAAGCAGGGCAGAGAGAGATGGTATTACAAAGAGGCATGTGGGGACCAATAGGGAGCATCAAGTATCACTCCTATCCATCTTGGAGGCACCAGGATGTGCTACCCACTTGGGGTTCAGTGTGATTCCTGACTCTCCCACATGCTGCTGGAAACAGAGCTGGTCAAGAGCACCACAGAGCTAGAATCCAATGCTTTGCAGAATATGGCGGCTTCAACAAAATGGCATTTAAAAACATAATGAACAATTTCCACTTTTTGTTCTAAAATTCCTTGTTTTTTCATAAATGTGAATTCATGTTGTATTACAAAAAGCATCATAAGAGCTTAAAAATAAACCATGTAATTTGAACTGACCCAAAATTCAGCCTGGGGGGTTGAACCATGAGTAGGATCTTACTAGACCTTTGTTGCTCTCTACCTCAAGTAATTTGTCAGCAAAGGGATAAGACAGGAAATAATAGCCTTAAACTGCAACAAAGGATTTTTAGGTTGGATATTAGGAACCACTTGCTCATTATTACGATGGTTATATATTGGAACAGATTACTTAAAGAGGCTGTGAAATCTTCATCCTTGCAAGTTTTTTAGTGGAGGTTAGACAGACCCTTGACTGGAATAATTGAAACCTCCTGATGTCCCTTCCAGGCCTACTTTTCTATGAATCTATGGATCTCCTTGGTAGGTTATTAGTGTCTCCACCCTCCTCAATATCTCAGTCTTCATCAGGACACTTCAGTCCCCGCCCCCCTTTTTGTGTCCCCGTGACAAGATGTTTATGAGAATTCACAGATTCATTGGAATCTGACGGGGCCACACGGGGAGTGCTTCTGCTATGGCCTGGAGCTTGCAACCTGTGGGTGGTCAACTGTGCACCTTAGCACCTACACTGCCCCAGATCCCAGTCCTCCCATCACCCCTCAAGCACTGAATTGAGCTATCCTAACTCGGTGTGCATTGCTGTGCTTCTCCAGGACTCTTGTCTATGTATGCAGCTCAGCCTTAGTGATTTTGCCATTCTGGGGAGATAGGCCCAGCCCATGGCATACACTGTTCTACTGCTCTGGGCTCTGCAAACCCAGCTTAAAGGTCAGATTACCAGTGCCCAAGGCTGGACAGCTGTCCAGCAGAAAAACTGCTGAAGGATGATGACAGACCCCACACTAACCTGGACCCATTCCAATAACCCCCTGTGATATGGGACATGAGCTGAGGTAAGAATATCTTATATCATCTGGGTCCATTTCTATGCATGATAATTGAAAGAAAATGGTGGGTGAGAGGCACTGGCTGGTACCTCAGGAGGTCATATCTAGTCACACCCCATATTAAAGTCAAGACCATCCTTAACTAAATCATCCTTAACAGGTGTTTAACCTACTCTTAAAACTTTGGAAACAGCTCTTATGCTTAACTACAGGATGTAGTTTGTTAAAATAGCTCAAGAGATCCAAGGAAGAGATACATACTACCCCACTAGTGAGGGAGGCAAAAATTCTCAGTGGAGGGAAGACCCTATAGCCAGGAACCTCTGGATTTTGTAGTTCTAGCTGAAGTATCAGAACATCTGGGTCAAAATTCCCAGCTTCAGCTTTGCCCAACACCCAATGCTTCTGAAAAAGGCAAACTCCCACTCCTGCCCCAGATACCAGTAGCAAACAAGATGGGGGAAAATATTTCCCGGCTCCACATAGCAAAGTCCAGCAGCATGAGATAACCAGACACTCTCCACTCTGCACAGCAACCTAGGAATCAAAAACACAGCTCCAAGCATCACAAACCCTGCCTGGAGGGCCAGAACTTTATGTTCTGTTTGCATTGCATTCAGGACACCAGGACTGGAATTAAAGGTCTATTTCTTGCTCACTAGTTTAGTGAATCCATTTAGGTCATCTAGCAAGATTGAGTCTTCATCTGGATCCTTCTCTTCATGCAGCAGTCTCTTTTGAGTCTTGGCTTCCCCTTTGGCAGGCTGTTCAAAAGAAGCTTTCCACCAGCAAAAACAAACTGAAGTTTGCTGGGTGGTTGTTGGAGGGTGGCGGGTGTTTTTTTTGGTGGGGGGGAGTATTTGTTTTTGAGTTTAAATAATCCAACCATTCCTTCCATGGATAAACCTTAGATTTCCTCCCACTCACAGTTAAATAACTTCACTGAAAAAACCAGAATATTTGCTTCATTTTTCCCTTTCATCACTTTTCCCCCACTAGAAAAGGTAGAAAAACCTAAAAAGCAATAACAACAATTGCCAGTCTAATTTTTTTAATAGAAAAATTATTTGAAAAAAGCCATTAAATCAGGGGAGTTCAACCCCTGGCTGGTAGTCCAAATGCAGCCTGCAGAGCTGTGTCATCCTGCCCACAGGGCTCCTCAAATGTCTGGAAATTTTGCAGTAGGGAAGCAGGGGCAGCATTAATTTAATTGCCACTCCCTGACTACTAAATTTCCAGATACTGTGATGCATTTTCTATTTCTCCTTGCCTTGCTGTAATCATCTCAAGTGTGTTTCTTACTGCCAGTATCCAGACTGAGTTCACGGAACTGGATGCTCTAGGATTTTCTCAGGAGTGAGACAATGTACTGGGAAGAGCTGCTCTATGAATATGTTTAGTAATCTGGTTGTGTTGCTTGGTCTGCTGTCTCCATCAGCAGCTATGCCATCTCTCTAGGGCAGGGTTTCCCAACCTTTTCCAGTCCAAAGTACACTTACATTAATAAATATTTTCTGTGGCATACCTGTTAAGGCATCATACCTATTGTAGCTCATTGTAGCTCATTGCCATGGCAAAATTCTGCGGCACACCTGTTCATTTTGGCAGACTTGTGCCATGGCAGACTTGTGCCATGGCACACTGATTGGGAAACACTGCTGTAGGGTTAGGGCGCTCTGCTAATGGTTTGGACTGCGGCTGCTGACTGATAGCTCTGCAGGATCATGTGACCCGCAAGGGGCATTGTGGACTTCCCTCTCTGAACAAGGATGTGCAAAGATAACATTGAGGAGCACAATACTGGAAGGATCTTTCTCAGCCTAGGCCTATGCACCTCCTCCCTCTTTATCAATTGCTATCCACTCAGATTTCATGGGGGCCTAATCCCCAGGCCACCTGAGGCCCTTCTCTCTGAGGACCTTTTCAATCCCTCCCCCACCCCCTCCTGGTTCTTTCTCTCCATCCTATTCCTCTCACACTCAGATTTTTCTGAGCTTATCTTCTCCTTAGCTGTGGTGCTTCACTTTGGCAGCAATAGATGCACAGTCACCTTTTAGTGATCTCAAGCTATTAAAATAAGACAAAAGGTAGTATTGAGGAGATCAAGAATACAGCTCTGCAGAACTAAATTAAAGTTTAGATTGTGTAGAAGGCAGTAAAATCCACTGTAAATACCACTATTCCCAAAGCCCTTGGCCTCTAAGCAGTGTCTGTCAGGTGCCCTGCAAAGGATTATTTTCTAATTGTCTGAGACACTTCCCCAAGCAATCCCCTTCCCCTTTGTATTAACCAAACAGTAAACTCCAGCACTTGCTCAAATCTGTCTCTGACCTCACACCCAGACAGGCAATTCCCTATGGGAATGTTCGGACCAGCAGGATCTGTGCTGTCTATGTGAAAGCTCTGCCCTCTCTGTTTCAGCCCTTTGTGAAACAACTACTGCCAGGAGGATCAGAGCATGGAGCCTTCATACTGCATAAACAGGCCCTTGGAGCACATACACAGGTAGCTGCATGGGGGTCCTAGGCTGTACACACCAGTAGCTCTCTAGATACATACCTAGACATAAGTACAGGCAGTCCTTGGACTTATGACACAATTGATTCCTGAAAACCACATCTTACCTCAAAACATTGTAACTCGGAACCAATTTTCTCATAAGAAACAATGTTATAAATGGGGGATTGGTTCCTGAACCAAAGCCCCATACCCTGTTTTCACCAAAAATACCCCAGAATTTTGTACTCAATCAATTATAGATGAGTAATATAGCTACATTAATATATTTATATTGTAAATAGCAATCAGATTGATTTGGAAAGACTTCTTTGAGGTGACTTTGCTGGACTTTTTGAAGTGTTCTTGGCTGGAGTCTTCTCAAGAGCCTTGGCTGCAGGTTTTTTTGGAGTCTTGTCTGTTTTCTTAAAAAAAGGTGTCCAAGGAAGTTTGGACAGATGTTCTCCAGGGAGATGAGCGACGCAGTGAACTTGTGCGCTGGCATAGCATGGCATCGGACCAAGCATTGTAAATCGAAACTGGCATTGTAAAGTTGAAACAGGGTGTCGATTTATAAAACTTGTAAGAGCGAAACATTGAAACTCAAAATGTTGTAAGTCGAGGACTGCCTGTATATAGAAATCAGTGGTAAGTGTGAATGCATCAAGCTGCATGTGTGCAAAAATGTGGTCATCTTGGGGCTGCAAGTCATATCCTCGGAGGGAAAAAGAACGGCATTTGTTTTATTGGCTAGTGGAAA
>NW_017729000.1:44908610-44916144 GCF_001723915.1 Gavialis gangeticus | reverse complement strand
AACATTGAAACTCAAAATGTTGTAAGTCGAGGACTGCCTGTATATAGAAATCAGTGGTAAGTGTGAATGCATCAAGCTGCATGTGTGCAAAAATGTGGTCATCTTGGGGCTGCAAGTCATATCCTCGGAGGGAAAAAGAACGGCATTTGTTTTATTGGCCAGTGGAAAGCTTTGATGAATTTCACTCATCAGTTGTTGCCAATTATGGAGGTGCTTGCAGTGACTCAGCTAAGGCTGAGTTCAGTTATGCACTTAAAATAGAGATCAGGCCTCTTGTTTCGCAGAAAAATACAGTGTACGCTCAACAAAATTACAACTGGAAGGAACAATGATTCCCCCCACCCCGTTATATTGCTTTCCAAAAGACACCGGTTGCATCAGAGGAACAAGAGGGAAGCAGAAACAGGAGTGAACATACAAAGCAATGTGTGGGAGCAAAAGGGCAGGGAAAACCAATGTATGTATGTCTAGAAAGATACAAGAGACAGAAGAAATTTGGAGTACAATACAAGAGACAGAAGAAATTTGGAGTACAGGACAAATAGGGAATCCAGGCTATATACTGACTGCTGCATGCTGCTCTAGAGAAACAAAGCAGCTGTACTGATAAACCCTTGCTGCTGCATACTGCTCCAGGAGGTAGAGAAAAAAGCAGAGGATGCAGCACAGCTGGCTGTAAAAGGTGAAAAAAAGAAAACTATTCAGGTCAGGGCTACAATTCTACAAAAACACTAGAAGCATACCCAGTGACAATCTTATTGCGTTTCCTGTGGAGTATGACACAACTTACAAAAAAGAAATTTTTAGACAAAAACCAAGTTTAGCTGAAATTAAGGTTGAGCGTAATTTAGGATGAAATGCCTTGCAGGGATGTTGTCACTATCCTAAAATTGAGTTTTATAAAACCATGAAATACTCAGTTCAAGAATAAACTTTAAAAAAGTCAAAATATGTTACCATCTGGAAATTCAGTTAGAACACCCAAACAATCTTAAGTCTGCCCTGGAGTGCTGAGGTCTATCAGGGAAGGGAGAATCAAATGTTTTCTTGAAAATTCATTTTAAGCTGATCTGGCTCTTCAGTGGTTGAAGTGCTTGATCATATCATACAGAACCACTGCCCATGTGTTGCTCACCCATGTGCAGTCTCTTAAGTGTACAGGGAACCTACCTGTGTGTATTCCTTATGCTCCTAGCACATTTTTTCTTTGTGCTGGAACACACTTCATTTATCCTCAAGTTTACTTGTCTCTTTGATAGTTTACAAGTAGAGTCAGTATTGCTGCAGACATTTATCTGCACGGAATAGTGGGAGCACAGCTGGAATTACTGACTGTGCACCAAAGCCTTGAGTTTTAGAACATGTTCCTGCTCAGCTCCACAGGCATCTGCACCTAGAATAAATCTGAAAACACATCTTGATTCGCAGATGCAAATGTTTTCCTCCACAGTAACCAGACAGCAGTAGGCTACGTCTGGGGATATGAGCTACTTCATTCCCTGAGCTCTACTACCATTCCGTGGATGGCAGGGAGCAAGGTGAAACTTTCAGGGTGCATCTACATGTGCAATTAGTGCACATGAATAAACTCCAGAATTTATAAATCCTGGATGACTGACTGTAGGGTTAGTGATGATGTGGTGATTGATTGGTGCTTGTGCTAACCATTCTTTGTGCCATTGAGTAAGTAAGGAAAAGTGAAAGGATTTTGAAAGGGTGGACCATATTTGATGTCATGAGGGGAGCTGAGCTAGTGATGGGTGGAATATGTCCCGGTGTACTGCCAGTGTAGGATTATCATGGGGTCTGGCTAGTAGGGCTGTACGAAGCTTTGGTCCCTGATTCAGTTCAGTAGAGATTCGGCCTGATTTGGTGGCTGAATCCAAATCAAATCAGAGGACCCTTTAATCTCTCCGAATCAAATAAGAACTCTCAGAATTGATTTGGAGAGATTCAGAAAGATTTCGCGATTCAGACATAGACACAGCTTTAAATGTTTTTTCTACATACGTCAAGGTACCAAGCGGCTTGTGAATGCTGTGATGTTGGGGCGCATGGAGTGTCCCACAGAAGTGCAGGGGGCTCTCCAGCATGCTCAGCAGCAGACCTGGAAGTGGACCAGGAGCACTTCTGGTTCACTTCTGGGTCTGCTGGGGAGAGCACTGGGGGGGCCCCCCTTACCTCCCCTGCTCAGCGACTGGTGGCTCCTGGGTCTAGGGGGCCCCCTGCAGTCGATTGCTGGGCTGGGGGTGTGTGGGGGAGGCCCCCTATGCACTCCCCAGTGGACCCATAAGTGGACTGGAAGTACTTCTAGTCCACTTCTGGGTTCACTGCTGAGCATGTGGAGAGCCCTCCCACACTCCTGTGGGACGCTCCATCTGCCCCAGCATTGCAGTGTTCACGAACTGTGCTGGTACCTCGAGGTATGTAGAAAAACATTTAAAGCTATGTCTAAGTCCGAATCACTGATTCACCAAATCAGGATCGAATCTTCAGATTCGGATTTGACTGAATTGAATCTGGGATAGTGATCTGAATCAAAGAATTGAATCACTGTCCCCAATTCAGGCTGAATCCGAATCAAATAGGGCCCACTTCACACACCCCTACTAGCTAGTAAATTTACTTAGGCACTTTTACAGCAGAGATGAGGGGGAGCAATGTTACTGAGGACTGGTAACCATGGGAATGGAGTGGGGAGCAATGTACCTGAAACAAGACATACTGTAGCATGTAGTTGGGCATCTACTAGTTTGCTGTGCAGTGAACGAGCTTATACAAGGGCACAATATTCTGCAACTGAATAACACAGTACGAGAGAAGACAAATATAGCATGGAGACATTGGCACCCCAAGTGGAGCCTGCAAGTTTGACAAGTAGGTTATTCCTTATTTTGATTTTTAAATCAGTTTTCTGGGGATGTGATGTATAAGTTAAAATCTAGTCAAGGGTGACTCCCAGATAAGCTGTGTGGGTTTTGAATTTGAGAGGCTGACCATTTAAGGTGGGTTTCGAATTTGAGGGGCTGATTGTTTAAGGTGATAGTGAATTCATGATTAGCACTAGCATGATGCAGATGGCAAACGCTTGAGGCAGTCTTTGAGATATTTGGTTTGAGGTGCCAATTTAGGCAGTACTCTGACATCAGCCTCATGGCTCCATCAAGTGTAAGTTCCACATTTGAAAAGTCATGAGCTTGGGTGGCAAAGGCACTGTCAACAGCATAAACAAATTTTCATGAGAAGGTCAAAGGCAGGTCATTAATGCACAAGTTGAAAAGGAGAGGCGCCAGTCCTGATGCCTGAGGGAGGCCATTGGTTTGATGTCTTCAAGAGCTAATTCAGTTGGTCAGGTGGTGTGTGTGTACACGTAATGAAAATTGGCTGTTTTTGCAGTTTAATTGTGTCAAGCTGTACGTGTGTGCAGTGGCGATGTGTACAGTGTGCATGGGGGTGCGTGTGCACCCCCTAAGAGCGCCAGTGCATCCCCTGACTGGCTGCGCTCCCTGCTTAGGCGGTGGGCAGAGGGGGCAGGTGGGAATGCCAGTGCCCACCCTGAGATTGCCAGACGGGGAGTAGGAGTGCCGGATGTAGGCTGCAGCCACTTCCAGAAGCGCCACAGCCACTTCTGGGAGTGCCGTGGCTGCTTTTGGGAGCAGCGTGGCCATTCATCAGTTGGTAAGTTTTGCCATGGTGGGAACCCCTCTCGTCAGTCAGCAAGATTGTTGCTGACTGGTCACTGGGGGGGCCCGTGGCCCCCCTGACTAAGGTGGCACCAATTGCCCATGCGTGTGTTTAAACACGATTTTAATGAGTTTGCTATGGTGCAAACTAAACCACATCTGCATGTAGTTTAGTTTTCAACATAGCTATTTGTAACATTACAGCTTGTGACAGCTTGCTCCTCCACCATGGGTGGACTGAATGCAGCAGTGGTGAGGGGCCCAATCCTTTTTTTTTGCCAAGCCTGCCCAAATCTTCCACAGCTAGGGAGTGAGCTACCAGTGGGCTTGTGGAGGACCCTGGTCCTTCCTTCTGCAGTGGCGGTGCCCCCTGGGGCCACCGAGCAGGCTACTAGAGGGTGGGTACTGCCTAAGCTTGGGCTCAAGGAACAGTTGAATTGGTCTAGGTGCTGCCTGCTAGCCACCCACCCGGGTGGCCCTGGGGAGTGCCACTGCAGCTCAGAAGCTGCACGGCCTGGTGGCAGCTCATGCAGGCAGGCTCTTCTGAGAAAAAAAGAAAGTAGCGAGGGACATGATGCCTTTTTTATTTTTCCACAGAACCTGCCTATATCTTCTACGGCCGGGGAGCAAGCTGCCAGTGGGACCTGAGCTGTGGGGAGCCCTGAATCTTCCCTCCTTGGTGGCAGTGCCCCTGGGTGGCACCCACCCACTAGCAGCCTACCCAGGTGGCCCAGGGGTTGACACTGCTGTGGAGGGAAGGACCAGGCCCCTGCAGCTCAGGGGCTGCTCAGCCTGCTGGCAGATTGCCCCCTGGCTGCAGGAGACATGGGCAGGCTCTGCAAAAAACAAAACAAAAAAAAAAGTACTGGGACCCTCACCATAACAGTAACAGAAGCCCCTAAATTGAAATGGTGGGTTTTTAATTGTCACAAGTAAAAACGCAGTTTCAGTTTAGGGGACTAAGCCCCTGTCACATGTACAAGTGGCTGTGGATTCTAAAGTGTGAAGCACATAGTAATAGAGCAAATAACTCCAGGGCAATTAGCTACAGAGTTTATCCATGTGTGGCCCATGGAGCCCAGTTGGATCATCCCTGGCTGGCAGGGGACTCTGGGGGTCAGCCTGCCAGCCCAGGGCTGCTCCAACTGGGCTTAATGTGCTGCACTGGGCCTGGCTGGGGCACAAGGGGTTTCCATACAGGGCTAGCCAGCAGGCAGCCCCAGCACTGAAGCACCTTTGTACCCCGGCCAGCCAGCCAGCATCTATACCTGTACTGCTGTGCATGAAAAAAAGCTTTGCAGCAGGGTACTACTGCTATTCAGGGCCAGATTAACCCTTCAGTGGGCCTTAGGCAAACAAACTCATAGGCCAGCCTCCCCATCATAGTGCTGCCTCCCACGGGGAGTGGGGCTTGGAGCCACTGCTAGGAAGCAGCCACCGCAGTGGCAAGGCCAGTGGAGGAGAGGGGAAGAGAAGGGAAGGGAGGTGGATGGAGTCTTTTGCACTGCCACCACTAAGGGAAGGATTGGGGCCCCCTGCAGCTCAGGGCCCTAGGCATGTGCCTAGTTTGGGGGTGGAATCGTGTGGCTATGTTGCTATGGATGGCTCTCCCCACAAAAATGGTATTTACAAGTACTACCCTGCTGCAGAGTTTATTAGTTTTGTGCACCCTAATAGGGGCACACATGTAGACACTGAGACATTTACTGTGTAGTTAATTAGTGACGTGCCCAGTAGACATCTTGGGTAGACACATCCTCACAGCAGCACTTTACTTCCCACAAAAACCGGACAATCTACCAAATGATTGGAGCATCTACCAAATGATCTCTCTTGTAGGGTGGGAGTTGTGCAGCCCCAGCCAAGGGCATGAAACCTTGGGAAAGTGATGGAAGCCTCGCTGGAATTGGGCAACATACCTGGGGCTGTTAGAGCAGCAGGCTTGGAGCTCTTTTGGAATGTCCCTGCTTTCTGTAACAGTGGGTGAGGGGCTGCTTTGAGATATTCAGCATCTCTGTCCATGCACACATGGGCTAGGGACAGATATTACACATCAACTGGTTTAAGTGATCAGAAACTGATTTAAACCTGTAATAGAACAGATGTTCAGTGCACATAAACCAGTTTGAAAATGGCTAAAACCGGTTTGAGATAAACCTGGTTGAATGTAGTATCAGACTTAACTGATTTGGCTAAACTGGTTTATGCAGTGTCTGTCCCAGAGGCTTTGCTGGTTTAAGATAAACCAGAGATCCCCCAGCATCTTGGCATGCTCTCTGAGCTGGGTTCTCTGCTCCAGCTCAGCCAAGCTGGCCATTCCCCTTTGCTTCCCAGCAAGAGCAGGGACAGGCAGAGGTCTGGCCAGGGAGGGGTTTAATTCCCCCTCTCTATCCACCGTCACGAACCTGAGCTCAGCCCTCCGCAGCACAGCATCCCCACCAGGAAGGGGCTCACTCCCCCACATTATGACAGGGGCTGCTTCCCCCAATAAGGGCTCAGCCGCTTCTGCTGCTGTGGTGGGGCAGGGCCCCTGGGAGGGGGAAGGGAGTGCAGCAGCAAGGGTGGGCAGACCCAGCTCAGTAGACAGAAGACTAACTCTCCTCCCTACCCCACTGTGCCTCAAGGGTCATTGTACCTGCTGCTGCAGCCCGGAAGACCCGGCTTGGGTCCCTGCCAGTGGGACAGGGAGAGGGGAATTGACTAGCATTACAAATGAAAGGGACCTGGGGGTAATAATAGACCACAGTATGAATATGAACCGGCAGTGCAATGCTGTAGTCAGTAAGGTAAATAATACTCTGGCATGCATCAATCAATCATCCAGCAAAACCAAAGAGGTGATTCTTCTGCTCTGCTCAGCACTGGTGAGACTGAAGCTGGAGTACTGCATCCAGTTCTGGGCACCACACTTTAACAAGGACATGGACAAGCTTGAGAGAGTCCAAAGAAGAGCCACCCGCATGATCAGTCTTAAAAGGCAAGCCAGATGAGGAAAGGCAGAGGGATCTGGGATTCTTCATCCTGAGGAAAAGAAGGCTAAGAGGGGACCTGGTAGCATCTTACCGCTACAATGGGGGAGTACATCAAGGGCTTGGTAAACAACTGTTCACCAGGGCACCCGAGGGGAAAACCAGGAGAAATGGCCACAAACTCCTGGAAGATCAATTAAGGCTCAACATTAGGAAAAACTTTTTCAATCAGGTTGTCCAGACTATGGAATAAGCTCCCTCCAGAGGTGGTGCAATCACCTACCCTGGAAATCTTCAAGAGGGGACTAGATAGTTACCTTGCTGGGGTCACCTGACCCCCAGTTAACTTTCCTGCTTGGTGCAGGGGGCTGGACCCAATGATCTTCCAAGGTCCGTTCCAGCCTCACAATCTATGAATATATGAATTAAACCTTTCCCTGGCCAGTTCAGCTCAGACTGGCCATGCCTCCCCCCACAGCTTCCCTGCAGCCAAAGGCCTGCTTTAGTGCTCCTGGCCTGAGCAACTCCAGGCATGTGCTTACATTGCCTCAGTCCAGAGCGAATGTTTGTCCTATTAGAAACAGGTTCAGCCTAGGCAGGTTAGACTAACCTGCAACGGTTGAATCAATTCAGGCTCCGGCTTTTTTAATGTCTGTCCCTAGCCTAAAAGTCTGGTAAAAAGCAACTGACCTGCCCCCAGTGCTTTCTAAGAACTTGCCCCCTAGCCCATTCCTGTGGAGCACTGACCACAGTGAGCAATACAAGGGCTGAGAAGGTTCATGATGCTACAGAGGGTGCAGCAAGAACGTCATCTTCCTGGTGGGAGAGAGACTTCTGGAGCAGGTTCATGCTGGTGTCTCATCTCCCCCCAGAACACCAGCC
>NW_017729000.1:44906614-44908599 GCF_001723915.1 Gavialis gangeticus | reverse complement strand
CCCCCAGCCCCACCCCCAACAATCAAACAAAACACTCCCAGGCCTGTCTGTCACCCCAGCATTTGCGCGGACGGGACTGTGTGGTGACCCCTCTTCATCCTCAGGTTGACCTTGGCAGCATGTGTTGGTTGCACAGATTCTATACTGCATTGTAAGAAGCTATTGATTTCCATCTTGTATATATAGGCTGGTGTCACAGTAACCAGCTGCATTAAACACTCTGCATTAATGAAACATGGACAGCCTGTGGTTTGCAGGGGAGGAGCAGGGAGCTTCACTCCATGAAACACTGCCCACTGGGGCTAGGATAACATTCCAAATCTATGCCAGCAAGATTGGATGGGTATAGACCCAGCTGCTGCCCAGATATAATTGCATTCTTTCTGTCCTCCATGAATAGGGCCAATGCCAGCTGCCATGCATGCAGTCTAGCCTGATGACATCTCCCTTCCTTCTTGCTCTTTGGACTAGCGCTTGAGTGGACTGTATTTAATTGCTGCCACTCTGAGACACAGGTCATCAATTTAGTTGCCTTATTGTGTGTGGGACCAGAGAGTGACCTCTTTATAGACAGACAGACATGACTGCCCAGTTCAAGGACATGGAAAAGCCAACCCACTGCAGTTGTATTGCAAGGATGATTAGTATCACAGGGATGAGGCAAAGCCACTTCCTTGTGGGCCTGGGACCTGATCCTGTGGCAAAGTTTCAGGACATCACAATAAAGCCATGCAGGGAATGGTGCTAGGTTACAGACTTTGGGTAACCCATGCTGTGGCAACTGTGAGAAGTAGAGCAGCTTCACTGATGTGGGAATTCTGCCTCCTAATGGGTTTGGGATGCACATATTGTTGGGTGCAATTGAATACTCTGGTGCCAGTGTTTCCTAGAATCAGTTCCTAGCCCTGACACTGTGTGCCATCTTGTCCAAAACTTTTACTGCTTTTGTACCTCTGTTTCCTCCATGTGTATGGCAAGAGAAAGGTTCTTTTCTTTCCCAGTGAGGAGTTAGGTTGCCCCTGCTGAGATAAAATATTTTGAGCATAAGACACCCACTTCCAGTGAGAAAAGAACGGGACCTTGCTGGAGCAACTGCCAAGATAGCCAGTTTTCTGCCCTTACAACTGCTATCAGTATCATCTCTGTTCTCTGGGGAGGTGCTTTCCACAGCAGTCTCCCTGCATTGTGATAATTGCCTTCACATAAACCAGACCCCTTGTACATGGTCACAATTGAATTATTGAGGTAACAACAGTGGCAGGAGGGACTTAGGCATTTAGTAAGGAGAAATAGAGTCTGAAATGAGATGGGGTTGACAAACCAGTCCTGGTGCAAAGGGATGGCAGATGCTGCAGAGGAGGTGGCAGCAGTACAGGAAGGAAGTCAGGCAGCATATCACTACCTGGCAGGAGAAGGTCTCAGAAGGATGAGAAAAGCAGTTTGGGGCACTCATTGGGGTAGAAGTGCTCAGATGACATGGAGGTCAGGAAGAGACCCAAAGATCCTGGTTTCATACAAGCTCTGCATGTGATGCGCCTGGGTCATCATGTTTAAATATGATGTTTGAAACATCAGCATCCTGGCTCTTGCAGGAGGGCAGTACTGCTGAAGAAACTCTGCTCTTTACTTGGGCTAGCAAGTAACTTGTCATTGTTCCCATCAAAGGCAGGGAGGTTGAACCAGTATTTAGACTTTACCAGCTCTTGCACTCTAGTCTCTGCAGTAACACCAGGAGGCAGCAAGTGTCCATTCCCAGCAAGGGGTGGATTAGTAATACAGCATGACCAGATGTGAAGAGCCAGTTTCCAAGCTGCCTCTGTGGGAGAGGAAGTGGGGAGGGGGTCATCTGAACACAGTTGCCCAGTTAGCTGTAATGGCAAAACTGCTTTTGGAAAGGAAAATAAATTAGCAACCTCTAGCAAAGCTGGAGGTTTCCATGTGGGAGTTTCCTTTTTTTTTTTTTTTTAAGTGGTAATGAACACTCT
>NW_017729000.1:44905352-44906386 GCF_001723915.1 Gavialis gangeticus | reverse complement strand
TTTTTTTTTTTTTTTTAAGTGGTAATGAACACTCTGGTTCTCAATGTCTCTGTATCACATTAGTCAGTCAGTAATGGGGATGTGTTTGTATTTTCCATTAGCATTAATTAGCACTGAAAAAAAGGAGACTGCAAGTTCCAACTCTCCACAGACAACGTGACTCATCTGTCCCCAGTTCTCTTCTGCAGACTTCTTGATGAAGCTCTGCCAGCCTTGGCAGAATTATGTGTACACCCAGAATTCTTTGCAGACTCCCTCAGACATACCCAACACTCCCTTGCTGACATATGCACGGCCAGTTCTCTGTCAAATGGCAGATGCAAAGTTCCTTCCTTGCTGTGGTAACTGGTGCTTACACAGATGGCTGGGCTGTTGCTTTAGCTTCTTGCACAGACCCAGTCAGCTTGCTCTGAAAGGTGAGGAACTATGTTTAATCTTGGACCAATGTTTTCCAAGAGCCACTGCCTACAGAGTGAGCCCTAGGAAGGACTTGGGGCATGCAGCGTTGGGACACCTACCAGCCATTTTTTTCCAGCCTGAGGCTTAGTGGTTGTCCTTGCTTTTACTACACACACAATGTTGTCCTTGCTCCACACACAAACACAGTGTGTGGAGCCCCGCAACCCCTGCCAGCTGCTCTAGCCCCCCATGGCTGCCCTGCCTGCCCAAGCTCTGGTCCTTTAAGAACAAAAAATGCCAGCCCCCCTGGACTCACTGGCTCCTGCCCAGTGAGGGGGTGGGGATAGGGGTAATCTCCGCTGCCCCCCATTGCCCCACAC
Source organism: Gavialis gangeticus (assembly GCF_001723915.1). Lineage (NCBI taxonomy): Eukaryota > Metazoa > Chordata > Crocodylia > Gavialidae > Gavialis > Gavialis gangeticus. Next base: position 44,905,607 of record NW_017729000.1, on the reverse strand, counting down.
TGCATAGGGGGGCTTTCATGTACCCTTCAAAGCCCTGACGCTGCTGCAGGAGCTGGTGAGTCCAGTGGCTTTTTTTTCTTAAAGGGCCATAGCTGGGATGGGCGGGGCAGCCATGGGAGTGGCTGGGAGAGCAGGCCAGGGTCAGAGGGCTCATGGCAGAGCCCCCCCATGCAGTGGGAGGCAGCAGGGACCGTCCCCCTGCCTGGCAGCACCCAGTGAGTCAGGGCTTTTTTTTAAAGCACTGGGAGCTGGGGC
>NW_017729000.1:44896783-44902392 GCF_001723915.1 Gavialis gangeticus | reverse complement strand
TCAATTTGGACCTTTTAACTGGTCCCCTGATTTGATTTGGATTCGGAGATTTGGTCATCAAATTGGGGCAAATCTCCTCCGAATCAAATCAGCACCCGAAGCTTTGCACGGCCCTACTGTTTACCTTGAAGTTGTTTAGTGGCAAGCAGGATGCAGTCATATTTCCTTCTGATTATATTTCATATTTCACAGAAGAGTAAGAGGATGGAATGCTCTTCTGGGTAGGAATTTCTTATGTGGTGAGGTATGTCTGGGCTCTGTGATGCTATAAATTACTTTGAACAAAGGCTGGTGCAGGGTCTCAGGTTTCAGGTGGTAAAAGTTGCTTCCTTCTTGTAAAATTATGAAGATTTCATTTTAAAAATTGGCTAAAATTTTATCTTTTTCATGTGTCAGGTATCCAGGATGAAGCTGTATTGGTCTAGAGGTAAAAGGAATCAGAACTCATGGTAGAGATGATATCTTTTATTAGAGCAACTTGATTTTTGCACACACACACAAAAAAAAAAAATTAAGAATTTTTTTCCAAAACATAAGAAATTCCTTCCCAGAAGAGCATTCCATCCTTTTACTTTTCTGTGAAATATGAAACACCATAACCAAAAGGAAATATGACTACATTCTGCTTTCAACCAAACAACTTCGAGATAAAGAGATTATTCCAACTTTTCTCTAAGCCTAACCTGCATAAAATCAGCTGCTCCAGACAGGAGATTTTACTACACATTTAACTCTCTTATGAAATATGAACTTTCATTTCTACCTAGGAGAACTTTTACAGTCTTTTCTCCTGTGCTTAAAGAAGGGTGCTTTTGCCTGAAAGCTTGCAATTAAAGAAATATTTTTGCAAAAATCTAGTTGGTCTAATAAAAGACATCACCTCTACCATGAGTTCTGATTCTTTTTACTATATATATAGGTATCAGTTGAACACAATGTTTTATTGATATATTTACAATTTTAAAGCAATTTGGAAACCTACCAGTGCCTCAATCATTTTAATTAAATCAATTCTAAATACCTATATATTTTGGTTTTTTTATTATGGCCAATCAAAGCTCCCCCTGCCCCCTTCACTCAGCAGGATGTGGTTCCAGCTGTGGCTGTCCCCACCGCCTTGTGGCACTGAGCAACCCTGATATGCTGGTGGCCCTCACTCCAGCCCCTCCCCCACCCTGCCAGTGCCACTCATTCCTGACCAGCAGCCCCTGCTTACCCCTAATTCACTTCTTCCAGGCAGAACCTCCCCACCCTGCATCAGGGATGTGGGTCCAACTCTGGCTGTTCCCTCCCCCACCACCTCCACCGCTTTGTGGTGCTGAGCAGCCATAAAATGCTGGTGCCCTGCCCATGCCATTGCTTCTCACTCAAGCCGCAGCTCTCCCAGCCCTGCTGGTGCCCCTCACTCCTGAACTGAAAGGCCTGCCTGCCTCCCTGCCACTCGCTCCCTCCTGGCAACAGCTCCCCGCTGCACCAGGACATGGGTCCAGCTACAGCTATCCCCCCTGCTGCTTTGTGGTTCTGAGAAGTGCCAACCCCTGCTGTTCTGCTTCCTGCACCTGCTGGTAGCAATAAGGGCTGAGTTCAAGTTTCGGGGGATCCCGAATAAGTTTAGGTTTGGCTCAAGCCCCCACCCAGAAACCTGAGACAACTAGATTTAAACTGGTGCATCCTGAATGACCAAACCTCTCCCTTGCAAGCAATGTACCAACAAAAGCCAGATGTATTATAGGACAAAGGGGAAAGAAGCACAAAGTACAGTTTAAAGCACTTTTAAGCTCTCAGGCTTAAATTCTATAACCCAGCCCCATCTTGGCTCTCCACTCTCCTGGGTCACTTACTTATTCTAGGGCCCCCTGGCCTCTGCTCCCTGGGCTTACTGGGACCTCCACCTCCCCTACAGTCCTGTTCACATTCCACCAGATGTTACCTGGCCAGCAACAGGCTGTGGGCTCTGCCTTCTGGCAGGGGCTTATAGACTGCTAGCCCCACCCCTTAAGGGTCACATGATTGGCCTGATTGGCAGCTGCTCCCCCTTAGCCTGGCTCCTGGAGCTTGCCTCACTTGTAAAGTGGCAGGCACTCAAAGTGTCCTGCCACACCCCACTCTTTGGGAAGCTTCTACTAAGCTCATGCACTATGGACTTGGGAAGTCCACCCAAGGTGTAGAGCCCTGGGGCCCACCACCCTATATCTGCCTCATCCTAACTGGCTGGATGGCGGGGGGGGCACATTGGTTAACCCTATAAGCTGCTCTGCCAGGGCAGCTCCTCAGTGAGCTACTGAGTAGCACTGCTGGGATGCACTGCGATGTAAGCTGCTCCTAATGGGGTCCCTGCTCCTCAGTGACCTGCTGGAGTGAGCTGGTCTTTGCTACAATGTAAGCTGCTCTTGGGGGGGTCCTCAGTGAGCTGCTGGGGTGCACTGGTCTCTGCTCCCACCCTAGTGGCTGTGGGGGGGGGGGGGGCTGCTGACCTCTGCCAGTCACTACACCCCTAAATTCCTAGTCCCAATCCCCAAACTGCATGGAGCAGGATTAGACTCTTCAGAAGAAAATTGCTGGTTAGGCCTTTCAAATACAGGGGCTAATACCTGTAAGGTACTCTCCCTCTTAAATAAACAGAAAATCCTCAGGATAGCCCAGGGCTCTGACCCAAATGCTAACTAAATTGTTGGTTTTTTCAAATGCACAGAAAATTTAATCACTTTCTGAGTTAGTCCAGGTTGTTAAAATAGAGTGGCAGCATTCTAGCCACCTTTTCATTTTTCAGACGTTGGCGCTGAGCACTGAAAAGACCCCCAAGTTTGCTGGCACTTCTTTCCACGTCAGCTGAATTTACAGACCATTGGAAGAGAACACTGAATATTTTGCCAGGTTGGGAATGCGATCTTCAACAGCTGTCCAGAACTGAATGGAACCCTCAACATCTGCAAACACATCTTTGACAATCCCTAAATACACTGGCGATTCCATGTTGCATTCATTGGGCAGCTTTAATTCTGGTTTCACAGTTTCATAAGCTGTATAAAAAACACTAATTTGTTCAGGATCCTGTGCAGAAACAGCACAGAGAAAATCAATTGCTGGCTGTTTACTTTTTACATTGTAGTGTCTCAGTTTATCAGCAGCACTATGAGCAGCAGTGGATCCTCTCACATTATCAGTTGATGATTCAAGATGCTCAAGCCATTAAATTAAATCCAAGACACTTTGTGTATTTGGCATTTTGGGGACTGTAACATGTCAAGTGCTGTCACTAGGTATCCACAGTTCTCTGCAGTGTTCTTTAGGTCAATGTGAAGGTCTACCACTAATAGGCTGCCTAGTTCCTGCAGAACAAATGTATCCCCTTGTTTGATTCATTCATGCTCCATGAACCCATGGTAGAATTGGTGGTACTACCATGGTACTTAACACAATTTAATTATGTATTTCACCTGGTCAGAACTGGTTTGGGTGAAAGTGTTGGTGAATCAACACACTGTTCCTTCAGGTATCTCAAGAACTGTGCACAATGAGCTGGAACTTTCACTAAAAGTGACTTCATCAAAACAATAAAGTGATCCACTTGCTTGAAGGTATCTCACAAGTATTTCCTGCCAGAGCAGCTATGTGCATAGCAATGTATATATACACAGTTTGACCACAGATTGCAAAACACATCATTCCAAGCCTTCTCCATGTAACTCGCACTATTACAAATGCTAATATTCACTCAAGTGGGATGCTGAATTCCATCATACAAGAAATCAAGGCTTGTGAAATGGTGGCATAATTAACCTTCCCCAGGCACACTGTCTTTACCAGCTGTGGGGCAGAAATGTCAGCAGGCCTAGGATGTGCACCTGAAATAAAATGTTGAAAAATGTTCTATTTTGGAAGTTGGTTGTTTCATCAGAGATCAAGGCAATGAAGTTTCCCTCAAAATCATTAAGAAGGCCCTGTATTTCCTCTTCAAAAAGAGCTGGTAGGTGGGACTACAATTAGTTTGACTTGGGAATGGCACTGCCTCTCTTAATGTGCTTGCTCAAAAAATCCCTGACAACAGGTAAATCCATTTTATGCAGAAGAAAGTCTGCTTTTAAATGCATTGGAACAAATTCCTAAGTGCTGTACAGTGTCCCAGTGTCTTTGGCAACCAGAACACTGGAATGCTGCAGTCACAGTGCATTGTTTCAGTGTCTTCTCTTCATCTCTTTTCATTCTGTTTATGCTTAGCACTTGCCATGCGTTCTACAATCATCTGCTTTCGAATGTGATCTACAGCCTTGCTGTAGATCAGAACAGCACAATACTGTCAGTGTGAAATTTATCCTTGCCAAACTGCGACACAGTCTTTAGGGGTGACTTTTGCATTCTTTGGCATCTTTTCTAGACTTGAATGTGATGTCTGGAGGCTGAAGTAAAATCTGATATGCATCAAAACATAAGCCCCTGTATGTAGGAACTGACTCAATTCACGATTGTATTTTTTTCACAGAAAGCACAAAATCAAATGTTTTCCATGGAAAAAAAAGCAAGCAAGCCCCATGACTTCATTGGGGTTGGGGGTAAAGGACTTTCCAGTTCCAAGCAGAAAAAGTGGGAAGCCTTCCCACCCTAGAGAAAATTGCAGCAAGTCCTACCAACACAGTACTGCCAGGCTGCCGGGTACTAGCTCACATTGCCTGTGAGGCTCACCCTGGTGCAGTCCCTTAGCAGCTGCTGTGAGATCCCAGGCAGACGCCATGCCCCCACTGCAGAGGAAGACAACCCCACCTGTCTGTATGAATCTGGTCAGGGGAAAATTCATTCCTGACCCCAATTCAGCATCCATCTGATCCTGAGCTGAGTGTCAAGAACCTGTAGCCAGGACCCTCCAGGGCTGATTCTCAGCAGGAGCCCCAGCACATTCCCAGCCAGTGGCTGACCAACGTCTTCTTCAATACCTCCAGTGTGACAGCATTCACAGGTTTCCTAGGTGTCTGTTTTGCTGCCCCTTACACTAACTGGGAGTCAGTTACAGCAGCCTCCTGGTGCTACTGGCTTTCTCCCCCAGCTCTCTGGGGAGAAAAAAAGAAAAAAAGCAAGAAAAAAAAGCAGCAGCCTCCCAGCATGTGCTTTTCTCCCAGCCCTTGGGAAAGAAAGAAAAAAATCCAAGCTCCTAGCCCTGCTGCCCCCAGCCTGCCCCTCCCCTCCCTTCCCCCATTTTGGGCAGTGCCCGCACCATCCCCATCAGCTGGGAGCAGGAAGAGTGGAAAGGAGCCTGGGGCCATGATGAGCCCATGAAATTAAGCCCTGGGGTCTGCAAATTAAGCCTGTGTCTCCCAATCACCCAGCTCAGGAGCCTCAGAGGGCTGCTGCTGCTGCCATGTGTTTGCCCCGCACCCCTTGTGGCCCAAGCTAGTCACCCACACACCCTTACCCTGCCTGCAACTAGCTCTGCTGACTCTGCCTTCAGGCCTCCACCTCTCTGACAGTGTCACCCACACCCCCCTGCAATTCACCCACCCACCTTGCTGGCTCTCCCTGCAGGCCCCAACCAGCCCAAGCAGCGTGACCTACACCCAACCTACAGGGGCCCCCCAACCCTGCCAGTGCCCCTCATTCCTGACCCGCAGCCATCTGTC
>NW_017729000.1:44888521-44891783 GCF_001723915.1 Gavialis gangeticus | reverse complement strand
CTCAAGCCCCAGCCCCCCATAACCTACTTATCCTAAAGGCTGCAGGAGACAAAATGAGTCTAAGCCAGCACTAGCTGGTCTGTTTCTCAAGTCCTACCTCTGCTCCCTCCTCCCTCCAGACAGGGTTTAAGATTTCTGGCCCCTTTTGCAAGCAGCTTGTTGCAGGGTAGAGCTCTGCCAACCTGCGGGGAGCTGTTCGCAGTCTCCTGCTTCAAAGAGGAAAATCCATGTTTTTTTCCTTTAAAAGGGAAAATCTACGTTTTTTCCACAGGAAATGGTAAACCCGGATCCCTGGTGAGGAGAAATGGAGTTAGGGGCTGATCAGCCTAAAAAGGATGAAATTAGCAGCAGTTTCACAGCTTTGCCTCAGGACAGCCTAGCCAATTTATCCACTTTAGGTTGCTATGCCAGATAAAAGTTTCTAGCCAAACAGTTTTTTCCCTGAGAAAGTCAGAAGTGGGTTAAAAACAGTGTTTGGAGAGAAGTGGGTAAAGCATGGATTAGAGATGAGGCAGGGAGCTCCACTCCATGCCGGGACCCCTGGGACTGCAAAGAGAGAAGGAGGCATTCATGTCTCTGACAGGACTTGTGTACTCAAAAGCCATGAGGTGTAGGTATCTAAGTTCCTTGCACCCTTCACACATGCTTCTTCCATGTGTGCACAAACATACATGAACATGCAGACACACATGCAACTCAGATGCTTGCGAAGCTTAGAAACCACTCTTCAGCTTGCTGGTCACATCAGCAGGTGCTATCCCCTTCTTACTTCAGCACAGCCAGGGGCTTGGCCTCAAACAGAGAGAATTAGAGAGATAAATACATTCAGAAGTAGAGCCTTTGCGTCTGTGGGGCTGGTCCTCTGTCCCTTCCTTCCCTCCCTCATTGCCCTCCTAGAACCAGGGATACCAGTTACTGTGGCAACTCCTCTTGCTGCTTGCAGTAATGAGCCTCTGCAGATCAGTTTAATTGACCTCCATACAACGAGCCAGCCAGCAAGTGAATGCTACACACACCCCTGGGGGCTTCAGAGGACTCTGATGAACTAGCTGCTGCACCCCAGCCCAAGAGGCTCCTCAGGCAGGACACCTTCTGAGGCCAAGAGTTTTTGCTCCCCTCCACCTGCCCAGCACATTAAAACCAGTTACAAGCATGTCTAAAAACAAAGACCAGGTAGAAAACAACACCAGGAGAACAAACTGCTTAGTTGTTTAGAGATGTTACCCCTTTTGCCCTGAATGATTGTCCACAACCTGGAGCCTTGCAGGTTTAGGGTTACCATGTGTCGCGGATTTCCCAGATGTGTCCTCTTTTTTTGCCCCCTGTGCTGCATCCAGGTGGGTTTTTTAAATGCAAGCCAAATGTCTGGGATTTCGTTTCCCAATCCATTCCCAACATGGCTGCCACTAGGTTGCCACTACAGTTCCCAGAATACCTAGCATGGCGCAATTGGGAGCTGAATTCGTGATTTTGCTTTGCTCCGCTTGTGGGAGCAGGGGAAGGGCAATCAGAGGCAGTGGTGAGTAGAGAGGGTTGGGAGCGAGGGGCACCGGCAGAGCTGGGGGCAGGGGGCTGTGAGTCAAGAGTGAGGGGCACTGGTAGGACTGGGGGGGAGGGGCTGTGGGTCGGGAGTGAGGGGCACTGGCAGAGCAGAGGGGCAGGGGGCTGCAGGTTGGGAGTGAGGGGCAGCAGCACGGCTGGGGGGCAGGGACTGTGGGTTGGAATTGAGGACCACAGTGGGGAGTGACTGTGGGTTGAATATGCAAGGCACTGGCAGCACCAAGGAGCTGTGGGTCAGGAGTGAGGGGCACCAGTGGGTGGGATGGGGGGGCAGAGTACTGCTTTTTGGGAGTGAGGTGCACTGGCAGGACTGGGGTCAGTGGGTCGGGAGTGAGGGGCAGCAGCAGGGCTGGGTGAGGGGGCTGTGGCTTGTCAGTGAGGGGCAGCAGAATGGGTAGGGGCAGGGCACTGGTATGTCACTTGCCCCACGACCATCATATTCCCTCTGCCGCCCCGCTCCACAGATGTCCTCTTTTTTGGATCTGGAAATATGGTAACCCCCCAGTCAGGAAAAGAAATTGGTGATGGAGTCAGAGCTCTTCAATGCCATTCTATTTACAAGGATAAACAAAGTCCTTAGTCCCTGAGCATGGGCAAGATCCAACCCCAGGAGGTAGTTTTCCTGCCCACAGCCCAACAATCCTTCTACCAACTCCCCCAAAGGCCCTCTCCTTAAGCCTTCTCTCAGGGTTGCGCTACCTTGCTATCTCATCTGGTTCAGGCTTACCTGTGTATCTGCTCCTGTACACTGTCTCAAATTCATACCACCTAGGTAAAACCCCTCCACCAAGAGCATTCCAGTTCCTGTATGGCTGGCAATTGCCTTAGGGCATTTATACATGTGCTCCAGGAGTGTGTGTGTGTGGGGGGGCACTTTAATTAGAGCGGGTCCAAAAGCCACTCCAGTTAAGGCACCCAGAGCGTCATGTGTATCAGTCTTCCCACACTGAAAAATGGCGGTGGGGATGCTTTAACTAAAGTTTCTTGAATGAGCTTTAGTTAGAGCACCCCCACCACCATTTCTCAGCATGAGGACACTAGTATACCTGATGCTCGAGTCTGCTGGAGCATGGTCATTACCACGCTCCAGCAGACTCGATTAATTGGAGCAGCTTCACTGCAAGTGCCCTTACTGCCCTTAGTGTTTGGCAGAAATGTGTGTCTGGCAGCATTCTGAAATGAAGGGTAGCAGGTTACCAGTGTCAACAAAGTTTAGCCCAACTTAGAGCAAGACATAAAAGCCGCAGCCCCTAGGTGGTGGAAGGCTGGAGCTAATGCGCCTTCACTCCCCACAACTAATTTTGCGGTGGCTAGTGACAGCAGCAGCACCATGGCACCACTGTTCTGTAGCTCCTGGCACCACTTGGCATGCAACCAGGCCAGTGCCCCATGTGTGCACAGCTTTATGTTGGCTCCACTGCTCCATTGCCACTGCCATGTCCTGCTGCCTCAGCACTGTACCCAGCGGGGTGCTCCATGCACTCCTGTGCTGCTGCATATGGCGCCAGTGTGCTCTGGCTCTGCAACAGCCCTGAGGGAGGGAGGAGCAGAGGTCAGTCAGGTGCGCCCCACAGGTGTGAAAATAGGTGTGAGACAGGTAGTTGGAGGTGTGGGGTGAATGTAGACCTGGTGATAGACTGTCACTGGTACAATGTAGAGAGGGGTTATCAGATGTTAGGCAGGTTATAATGTGTCATAAATC
>NW_017729000.1:44876501-44882548 GCF_001723915.1 Gavialis gangeticus | reverse complement strand
TGGGGAAGGAAAAACTGTTTCCTCCAGTGGAGCCCAAGCCCTTTGGGCTCAAGCTAACAGTCTGAGCTGCTAGCAGCCCCAAACAGCCCCTTGCAAGCTGGAATGCTGCCAGCCTGCAAAGGGAAACCCGGATTCCTGAAAAATACTGTGAATCCCAGACAAATGCTGTCCTGGAGTCATGCAACCTGGGACTGGGACTTGATGTTCCCATTCCAGGACTGTCCTGCCCAATTAGGGATGGGTTACCACCCTAGGACACACCAGAAAGAGCTGAACAGCATAAGACAGTTCTTCTTTTTGCTTTAGCCTCATTAGAGAGCCCTAATGCAGGGAGAGAGCATACGGCAGTTTCCCTGGCACCTCTGAGGGGGATCTGTGTCACCCCAGTTAAAAATCACTGATCTATGCTAACTGCCTGGGTTTGGCTGTCCCTTCCTGGAGATGCTCCTTTCTCAGCTCCTAGGCTAGTGAGAGACATTCAGAAAGCCTGAGCCTGAATTGATTTAATCTCTGCGGGTTAGTCTAACCTGGCTAGGCTAAATCACTTTGTAACTTCACAGACATCGCAGATATGTAGTCACATGCCTGCAGTGGCTCAGGCTAGAAGCTGGGGGGTGGGGTGCTAAAGCAGCCCTCTCTTACCTTCCACCCTACATTGCTGAAGGGGGGCATGGCCAGGTCCTGGCAGGATTCTGATTAGCCCTGAAGGGAATTGATAACAGTGTTTATCACCTCATTAAGAAAACAACAGAGGGACATTACCAACTACCTGTTGATTCTGCCTGTTGATTATACCTGTTGACTCAGCACAGACCGTAGCCAGCATGTGGTCTGCTAGCTAATATACAAGCACCACTCAGCAAGGCAGAGGGGAGGAATGAATTCCTGCTTAGTGGGGAGTGGTGAGTGGGAGGGGGGAAGCAGCCCGCAGTCTCTGTCGGAGCTGCAGCCAGGGAGCAGAGGGGAGGGGCCAGCCCTGCTGTGCAACAGAGAGGCCTGCCCAGCCCAGAGAGCACACTGGGATGCTGGGGGTGTCTGGTTTATCTTAAACCAGCAAGGGGTCTGGGACAGACATTGCACAAACCCATTTGAGCCAAATCAGTTAAGTCTGATATTACATTCAACCAGGTTTATCTCAAACCGGTCTGAGCCATTTTCAAACTGGTTTATATGAATTGAACATTCATTATGTTACAGGTTTAAATCAGTTTCTGACCACTTAAACCAGTTTATGTGTAATGTCTGTTCCTAGCCCTAAAGACAAGTCAGCCAGAGGTGCAAACACTTCACTATCGGTTTCATGCCAGTGAATACCTGTGGTTTAAAAGCAGCTTGCTCCCTGTCCATGTGCACAAACAATGGGTAAACAACCTTGGGATTTATCTTTGTGTGAAAAAATTACTCCCTAACCTGGGAACACCAATAATGGGAAAGGAACAGCAGTTTTGGGGCTCCAGTGCCCCCAGCTCACTGCAAGCATAGTAGTACAAGAGCAAGCAGCTGTAGCTCAGGCACACCCAGGGGTATGCCCTGCCTGCAAGTGGAAGACATGGGGGCGTCAGGCAAGAGTGCTGTGAGAGGGGCCTGCCACTGGGGAGCAGTTCTCTCTTTTCTCTATAGAGTCAGGCGGGGACAAAGCACTTAACTATATACAATTTTATTGCTATACAAAAATAAATATGAATAAGAGACATTAAATATTTACAGTAGAATTGGCATGAGACACCATATACAATAACCTGCAATCAACACATTGTACCACTTTGAGGGACTGCAAAGCATCGAACAGGTAACTGGGAACTCAATACAGGTGATTGATAGCGCAGGCAATAATTAAGCCCTTTGCATAGATGAACATTGACACCCTGGAACAGGCAAGTCAAAGCACCAACAAAGTAAATACATATAAGCATCAACTCAGATAAACCCAGATAAGTTGAGGTAGCAATGCAATAGATATACACAGACAACAATACAGGTAAGTTCTGATAATAGGCAGTAAACATATATAGGTAATAAAAACAGGTAAACCAATATTAACCCCCTTAAAGAGTACCCATAACTATATTAACATCAACAGTATGAAGCAAACATCAATCACAAAATATGAGGCGCACTCAGCACCCCATGGGGTGTTCCCTGGAGCCCCTCCCCTTTAGGGCCCCGGGATGTGGACACTCCCCCCACACCCCACAGTGGAGGACGGTAGAGGCTGCAGACCCTCCTCTCCCAAGCCCACCTCCCCTGTGGGACCTGCTTCCCCAGCAAATCCTGCTCCTGCTCTAAAGCAGACAAGGCTTGTCCCCTGGTGGCCAGTCCCATAAGGACCTCTCTCCAGTGGTGCCTCTGGCTCCACTCGATAGCCTGGTACCCCCCTCTAGGCCCACCTGACCTCCCACCGGGGCTTCTCCGATGGCCCCGTGCCATGCCCTGGGCACCCAGGGAGCTCCTACGGGAGCCGAGCCCTTACTGGCTCTGGGTCCCCGGCCTCACACCGGGGATCTTTCTCTTTCCTGTGCCCTGCTCTGGGCACCAGGGCTCTTTTATTTTAATGCTGAGCCACACTGTGGGGCTTTGGTTACTTGGCATAGAGCCAGGGCTAACCTGAGTGGCCTTGAGCTGCTCTTGAGGTCGACTCTCCATGCACCAAGCTGTGCACTGTGTGGGGCCCGAGCAGCCTTGAGCTGCTCCCAGGGCCAGCTCTCTGTGCACCAATCCACACACCACCCTACCCAGCCACTGCCGGGTTCACAGGCTCAAGCTACCTCGAATGGCTCCCACAGCCTGAGCGTTGTGTGTTGATTTGCACACTGTTGACGCTCAGGCGGGGTCACGATGATGGTTTTCTCCAGAGCTCCTCTCGCCTTGCCATCCCTCGCTACAGTGTGTCAAGCATTCTGGGCTTTTATTTAAACTGGAGGCCCTGCCCCGAAGTCTGCCAGACCTGCAAAGTTCAGTCTTCAGTCAGGTCTAGGGACTTCTCACCCCGCCCCTCTGAGCAGGGGCAGGGCAATCCCTCCCAGCTGTTACCTGATTGGTGGAAATGTTCTACCACTCCACAGGTCCTTCTCCAAGCCTGGCTTGCCAGGCAAAAGCAGCGAACCCACCACAAAGCCTTTCCCTAGAGCAGGGTGTGTCATACATACCAGCAGCCCCTCTGCCACTGGTGCAGGATGTGTCTCACCCTTTAGCACTAGCAGGGTCCCTGGGGCAGACATAATCTTAAACTCTTCTACACTCGGTATTCAGGAATTGCTCTTATTAATGCTATGTGTGGGCACTCTTCAGTCTGTTAAAACCTACAGCCTTTCTTGGTACAGTTCAGTATATCACAGGAATTCAGAGATGACAGACAGATCTGTGTCCACACAAGCCTTTTACCGGTATAACTTGTTTTACTTGGGGAGGTAGTGGGTGGTTTGAATAAACTTTAACAGCTATAAACTGTATTCAGTCAAAGCAGTTTGCTGATTTAGCATTCTGGAGAGCTACACTGGAAATCTCTCCTAGGACATATCCCAATAAGCGTGCACACATTTCCTTTGGGACAAATAGCTGCGGCACATATTTGTGCTGCTGGTTTTGTCCCAGGGCATGCTCATGCACATGTGCTCTGGTGCATAGCAAAATGATCTGGGTGGGGTAGGGCAGGCTGGGGCCAGTGCCTGAGCTGGCTGCAGCAGCCTTAACTGGGGTTTTGCTGGCCTCCTGGGGCAACAGTGGCACCAAGCTGGCTGCTCAGAGTCTGGCTGGCAGCTAGATTGTGGCTCTGGCTGGCTCGGCTCTGTTTCTGGTGGTGCACGCTGCTGCTGCATGCACCGCACCACTTTTTTGAGCAGTAGTTTTTTTTTATATTGGGATTTCCCTGTGTCAAGAAACCCACTGAGTGATAAATTAGCAGTTTGGCAAATGGGTGCATGTGAGCAATTGTCTGGATACTTCTCTAATGAACACGAGGCTTCAACCCAGGTCGAGTGCCCTGTTTGGTTTAACTTTATTGCAGTGCTGTCTAAAGTGAATTATGGTGTCTGCACATGGAATTATTCAGTAATCATTACTACTTGTTAAATTTTTGGCCTATTTTAGTCCAAATTAACTTTCATGTGTTGACAGTCCATGGGATCTACATGGCTTAAGCACATTTTCTTAAGCTGTTCCTGGAAACTGGAGAAACTGCAGGTAAATCAAAGAATTAAACAATAGAATCATAGAAAAGTAGGGCTGGAAGGGACTGCCAGAAGTCTTTTAGTCTGACCTCATGCTCATAGGTGGTGGAAGGCCAGGTCTAATGGGGCTCAGCCCCCCCAGACATGGGGCACCAGGTAGGACTGCAAAGCAGCCTGGGCGTGGGCTCCAGGTAGCTGCAGCAGGAATGGGGAGGGGCATTCATGCAGCCAGGATCACAGACTGGTGTGTCAATGACTGGCTGCCCAGCACTGCAGGCAAGTATCAGTCTTTCTAATTCTATGAAGGGAAAGGGGCTGGGGGGGGGGGGATCAAGGCCCCCACATTGACGGAGGGAATGAGACAGAGGCAGGGGCTGGAGTGAATGGGACCCCAGCTGGGCCAGGTGGTGGGACAGTTGGAGCCCCGGTGGCTCGTCCAGGGGCACAGGGAGGCTCCTGCCACTGTGTGCACCCTGGTGGAGGCCCAGGGGGAACATTACCTTGCCCCCACATCTGTGCGAGGGGCAGAGGTGGCTGCCGCTGCACAGTGGGCTTTGCATGTTGCTGCTGGTGCAGCTGACTCCAGACCTGTGCAACGCCATGTGATTCCCCTGCCACTGGGCTCCACTTCACGCCCTGCCTGCCCCGCAGCGGGACACACATGGTGGCATTGCATGGCTCTTGAGGCAGCTGCACTGGCAGTGCAAAACCCAGCATGCAGCAGCAGCTGACTCTGCCCCATGAACAGATCATGGGGGGGGTGCAACATGTGCCCCCCGGACCTCTGCTGGGGTGTGCATAGTGGTGACAGCCACCCTGCACCTCTAGATGAGCTACCCAGGCTCCAATTGTCCTACCGTCACGCCCGGCCAGGACCCCACTCACCCCAGCCCCTGCCCCATTCCCTCCCTCACTGTGGAGGCCTCGATCTGCACCCCCCCAGCCCTTCTCCCACAGACTTACCTGCTGGGCGGGGGAGAGGAGAGGGTGTGTGTGCCCATACGTGTGCATGCTCAGCTCCCCCCACAATCATTTTTTTTCCTTCCGTCTATGCTCATGCTAGAAGTAGGAGTGTCTCTATCCAAACCATTCTATAGAAATCTATTGTCTAATTCAGGGTTGTCACCTGGGTGTACGTGTACCCCTGGGGATAAATGGGAAGGCCCTATGGTGTACATGTGGGCAGGCAGGGATGGAGCACTGCCACCCACCACCCCGTGCCACTGCCTCCCAGGAGCAGGGCTGGGGTGGAGGGGCATAATTGATCCCAAGCCTGTAAAACTGGCATGTTAAGAGCAAGTGTCCAACAGTGTCCAAAAGAAGCTCAGTTCTCCAAAATGCTTGGCAAAAATTGTATAGACAAATTGAGGAGGTAAGCCATAGCTGTTAAGTTGGTATAAAGTCAAGGTTAGGGTGTCCCTCTGATATCAGTGGAACCTTCCTGATTTATACCTGCTGAGCATCTTGGCTAAGGATTTTGCTTGCAAACAAGGGGCTTTTCGCTCCACCCTGCACCTTTGTGATATCAAACTGTGTGCCTAGTTTATTATAGAGAAGTAAGGCTGGAAGGGACCTCAAGAGATCATCAAATCCCTCTGGGAAGTGGGCCTGTTACTCTATTCCATTGTGTCTGGCTTTTTATGTGGTGTTACCAGATTTGCCCGCTACTTTGGGGTGTGTTCATTTATTAGGGCTAGGGTCTTGGTAATTCTATCAATGTGCTGCTTGTGTTACTAGTGTTTCTATAATGGAGCTGTATCTCTCCCTTCTGCAAGCCCTAACCCCCAGTGGAGCTATCTTGCAGGACTCAGTTCAGTGGGGCTGGGTTCCTTCAGTCCCCAAATCAGTCATACACACAAACACACACAGATTAACGTGACA
>NW_017729000.1:44863211-44875989 GCF_001723915.1 Gavialis gangeticus | reverse complement strand
GGGGGGGAGGAAAAGTCCTTTGTAAATCCAGATTAGAACTGGTCTGATAAATGCTGAGCTGGGTGTGAGGGTTGATCAGCATTTGGAACACAGCTTCCCCATCATGCAGTGCTCCCCTGCTTCGCTGATCCCAGAATTCACTGCAGTCTCTGCTTCAGGCTTTCTGTTCTCCATCTCTCATGTAAATGAATGGTCATCTGTTCCCATCTCAGATGCAAATGAGACCTAGGGCAGTTTCACTTTTGTCACCCTTATCTGGAGGGTTTTAGGTGTCTCTCTCACTGCATCTTAATCAGTTTCTGTTTGTGGGGGGGGCGATTTTTTGTGAGTCAGACAGTCTGTGTCCTGTGTCAGGGTTCTCCAAGAACATGGAGCTGACAGGTAACAGTGGCAGCTGCCATATACAGTTCCTTATCTTCATTGTTGACTCAGGCAGGGACAGCCTTTACCCTGGGTTTCAGACCTGGTGCTGAACATTTGCTCTGTGTACAGCATGGCCAGGAAGCATGTACAGCATGGCCAAGTTCACTGCCAGGTCAGCTGTTCCCATTACTGAGCCTTACCCTCTGCATTTGCAGCAGAGAGCAGGTTTAAAGTTCCTGAAGTTGTTTATATTGAGCTGCTGAGTTGGGAGAGCAATGCTGCAGAATGCTTTGACAACATGCTTCACTGTGATCACGCCCTGTGTGGAGAGATTTGCACAAACTGGGGCCTAGAGCTGGGGAGGGGAGGAGAGAAACTAAAGTGGCTGGGCTGGGGTAGGATGGTGAGAAGGAGCAGAGGGAAAGGCAGTGCTTGTCCTCTGACTACAAGAGCTGTGCTTAGGCTGCTATGGTCCCTCTGCTTATATCTTGTGTCAGGGTTGACTATGAAGTTTTATTAAGACATTAGACAGTGGATTTGTATACGATGTGAACCTGCCTCAGGTAGGGGGTTGGAGTAGATGACCTATGGAAGTCCCTTCCAGCTCTGGTTCTCTATGATTCTGTGATTTCTAGCAAGTGGCAGAGGGCAGGCTGCTTGGCAGAGCAGCTCTAGTTCCTGTGAGAGTATTTGGAAGTCAGGCACTGGCTTTCAGTGCTCTCATATTGCCATTAAATATCAAGTGCTGGTTGCAGGGAATCAGACAGGGGCTGAAGCGGGGAGGAGATGCTCGGGAAGTCCAAGACCCCTTGACTAGGCCAAAACACCAGCAGGGGCAGTATGGAGTTCCTAAGAGAGCCCATTGACAGGCACTGTGCTGGAGCAGAGCCACAAAGTGCACAGCTTGGAGGCAGCAGTAAAGCCCAGTGTCTGAGTGCAGGAAGGCCAGACCATGGGCATTGCAGTTGATGGGTGGCACTGAAGGCAGCAAGAGTGCTGAGGACTTGGCAGAGGGGAGGGCAGTGGAAGAGGGCTGTGATGCCATGGGAAGGAGGCCTCTTGGAGATTCAGAGGGGCAGAAGTACAGGCTCAGAGCACAGGGAGGGTATGGGGCCACGGTATGGCAGGTCTTTAGGGATATAGAAGACAGAAGGCCATAGGGATATGCTGGGAGGGAGGGGAGGAGATGTGTGAGGGCATGGCAGGGGGAGGACCAACAAGAAGAGGAAGGGCAATGGGATAGGCATGGCTGTGAGAGAAGCTGTGGAGAAGATAGTTCCTGACTGGGGTCCAGCATTCCTTCCATTTCAAATCACTTAGTCTCCCCCTCCTTCCTTTGCCCCCGTGAAAGCAGTTCTTTCTTTGACAGCAGGGCACAATTGCAGCCTTGACTATGTCAGGGAGCCGTGCCCTCCCAGTGAATGGCCAGCCTGCATACCAAGCCCTCAGGGTGTCTCCTGACCCCTGGCCTGCTACTCTAAGGCTCTACTAAGCAGACAGACCAGTTCTGGGGCCTGCTCACCCCTTGCAGGGAGCAGCACATACAGGAGCACATTCTTTCTCAGAGAAAGGGGCTCTTGTTCCTCTCAGATGGGTTGCAGGGAGCAGACTGTGGCAGAGCAGCACAAGGAGTTGTCAGAGCAGCTGCAGGGAGGATTAGCCCATTAGCTTTTCAATAGCTTGCTAGACCTCAACCAGGCCTGGGTGGGGGTGGTTGCTAATCCCAGTTCTTTTTACTTCATGCTCCTATGATTGCTTCACACCAGGGAAAGTCCAATAACACAGGAAGGGCCCAGCATTGGCCATCTCTCCTGGGGAGGTCTTGTTTCTGTTCCCTCCTTGTCTGGATCAAGCCTTAGGCCCACAGCTCCATGATGCATTGGCTTTGTGGCCCACACTGAGGCTGCAATCCAGAGAATCCACTGACAGAGACACACAGCCTATGGTGCTGCGATACCTCCATTCAGTGAGTCACCCCTTTCCAGGGGGTCCCATGAAGGAATGGGGAGAGCACCATTCCTCTTGCTTCCTCACACGCTTCAATCTAAACACTAGGGGAGTCCCAAGATGCAGTGGGCCAGCACCCTCCCCAAGAGCGTGTAGCAATGTGGGAAAAGGCACAAGAGCAATGGGACTAGTTAAGGGGCACTCCCCCAAGGGCACTCACTCACAGGTTCAGAGAGGCATGCACTTTTGTAGGCAACAGCCTACATTGACAGCACCTGATTAAGTAGGTTTTTGCCTATGAACACACATACCTCTGAACCAGCTAGTCTTACAGTGTCACCCTGCCCTCCCTTTTGCCTGTCTTCAGATTAATATGGCTAACCACCTCTCTGCTCACTGGCACCCTTCATGTCCCTGACTTCTTCATGAGACCCTTTTTCTGGCACTGACACCCCTCCCAGACTCCTGCACAAGGCACTGATCTCTACATCCCTCCCCTTCAATTACCACTGCACTGACAACTTTCCCACAACTCTTGTACTGTTTCCTCCCCACTCTGTCTCCTCTACTGACCCCTTCCCCCTCACTGCTGCATTGATATAACTTTCCTAATCTGAAGCCTATGCTGATACTGTTACCCACTCTGACCACTGCACAAATACTCCTTTCTATCTCAACTCCTGTAGTAGCTCCTTACCCCTCCCCAGTTGCTGTACTGACACTCCCACTGTTCTTGGACATCTGCATGAAGACACAGGCTCCTACTCTTTTCCCCCTCCACAGCTCTGCACTGATACTCTCCCAAACCCTGTCAGTTTGGCACAACTTGTCCTGTTTGCACAGTATATTGTTTAGAGGGCACTATAAGTGGCAAATGATGAGTGAATGGTATCGGAGAAGCTACTGGCTCTTGGTTGTGTGTAGCACTGGCAACCAGGCTCTGCCTAATGGACTCATCAAATATTATTGATTGTTATTTTACAGAAAGCACCTTTATCCATTCAGATCAATGGGAGCACAAGCACTCAGCTTGATGTGCAGGGCTTCTTAGTCATCAGACATGGGGCAGCTCCAAGTCTGTTCTTGTGGGGGCAGAGATCCACAGGCCTGTTCACCAGAGAGAGTAACACAGCCTGCAGAGTCAGATACCACGGTGATGAGCACAGTAGGAGAACCTGAAGAGACAGGGCTAGGTTGAATTGAGGCTCTCTGGCTGCTGGGATGGCTAGCTGGTTCTGCATCCCCATTTGCCAGTCTTTGCTGGCCTCTGCCTTTTGTTGTCCCTTATGTCAGTGATAGATTAACACAGATGGGAGAATGGATTCCAAAGATGGAGGGAAGGATGAGATCGATGTGACAGATGACTGGGAATCTCAGGGAGCCTGAGCTTCCCTACAAGGATGCTTAGGTGGCCTAGGCACAGCTGGCCACTCCACAGGGATCTCACTATGCTAATACCAGCCCCCACCCATTATCGTATCTTTTCACCCCATAGGGGGAGTGCCTGGCTATAGCCTGGGCCAACCCTTCCCATCACTCCCTCAGGCCCATTAGCCAGGGCCCCCATCACCCATGAATGACACATGTCTGGGGGGGGCATGGGGGCGGGGGTTGTGCGGTGGTGAGAGTGCGGCAGCGATAAATGGGAGCTCCCGCAGATGCCACCAGGGGTTGGTGACTACCCATAGATGCCACCAGCAGCATCACCAGCCAGTGGCAATCACTGACCACCTGCAGACACCACCGGAGGTGTCAGGAGTGGGGAGTGGGGAGTGGCAACTGCCCTTTATGAAGGGGGTGCATGTGCACCCCCTATGCGTTGCCCCTGCCATCACCTTGGCACCAGGGGAAATACCATGTATCTGGGTCCAAGAAGGCAGTTTTCCTTAAGCCATCTCTGGAATAACTGTTCTTCTCGCATGATTTACTACCCGTTGAGGTGTTGGGGCTTAAAGCCCACTTTATGGAAATGGGAGGCTCCTCCCTAGCTTTCTCCCGTGGCCATGTAACTGAGGGCAGGCAAAAGTTGGGGGCATCCGAACCCCAAGCCTCTAGGCTTGGGCCTGCACGTAGGAGGCTTGCCAAAAGACTTCTGAAGGCCCTGGTGGGGGTGGAAGATGTTGCTAGTTGTAGGGCCATGTGTGCTTCTGAACTCACTCATGGATTTGGAACTTGGCTGGTTTGGCTTTGGAACACACAAAAAAAATAAAATGAAAATAAAAAACCAAATAACAGACCATTTTCTCCCTGGGGGTATTTTGAGAAGCTCTGTGCATACCATATCTTACCATTGAGAAAGGTTTGGCAGGGGTGTCCAAGAAAGATTTGGGAGTCTAGAGAAACAAGGAAAGACCATGGCATTTGAAAGGATGATTTAATTAATCTATAAGGTGTGACTCTACCTGCCTTCTTCCTGACTTCAGATCAACACAGCTAACTATCTCTCTTTGGTCATTGAAAGGATGGCCAGCCTGGGAAGTGCTCCAGGGAGCAGTAGGATCCTGAGGCATTTAGCGAGGGGGCAGCAAACTTTGGGAAGGAACTTTATGTCTTGTTGTCTGAAGTGGTGAAATGAGGTTGTAGAAATCTCCCTTATTGGGATACAATTTTTACCTTGTCCTTTGAACCTTGTTTCCTCCAGATATTGATGCCATCTCTTCCCTGTTCCACTGGGTTTCTGCTTGAGAACTAGCAGGACAGAAGCAAGTGCAAAGGGAAGTGGGGGAAAGAGGTTGCTTAGCTTCAGCCTGAGCAATACAGCCTGGGCCCTGCTGCCTGTGTGGAGCCCAGTCCAGTGCCATTCAGATGCTGGGCACCCAACAGGGCTGTAAGTAGGAAGACCTGCCCATGTCATAGAGACCATGGGTTTGGATTCTAGATCCTGCTCTGATGCCTCCAGTGTGAATGGGCCACAGTTGCTCTGAGTGGTCTATCTGCTCAAGGACCACAGTAGCTCCAGAAGCAATCAAGAATGAGGCAGGCACATGGGTGGCTGTTTGAATCTTAGGGAGAGTTATCCCAAAGCCGTGTCCTTGCACTCAGCCTAGTAGTCTGCCTTAACTCTGCCACCATTGCTGACATGAGGGGCCTAGTGTCCCAGGAGCCCAGATGAATCTAGTGGAGTGGAGTTACAGCTTGGCACATGCCTTCTGTATCTGATCCTGGACGTGTAGGAGTCTCTGGGGTCCTTGGGATGAGGATGCAGATGGCTCTAAGGCAGTGGCTGTTGCTTAGTTTTCAGATGACAGAGAGAGAGCCTTGGTGGTCATTCACTGCACAGCCTTAGGGGCCCTGAGACCATCACACTAGAAACATAAAGACCCTGTGCTCTCCTTCAGGGATAGGCAGCCATCTGCCCTCAGTCAGCAGCTGCAGAAATCAGGGTCCCTGGGAAATCAAAGATGTTGCAGGATAGGTTTGCATGTCGGGCAGCACCAGCTCTTTCCATGCTAATCACGTGGCTGCTTTTGTGCCCCCCTCCCCCCAATAAAGGCAGCACCCAGGGCTGCTGCCCAGGGAACTCCCCCTCCATTATGTTACTGTGGGAAATGCTATGTGCAAACTGTAAGATGCATTTTACACTAACAGTTTAACAACCTGCTGAGAATGCCATACATACAGAGGAGCCAGGAGAACATAGCACCCCTTCCTCAGCTAGCAGATGACTTCAGAGCAGTCAAGGAGCCTGGGGCCATGGAGGCAGGTTATGGGGCAGTACATTCTCTAACAGAGGGGGGAGGAGTGCCCTGCCCAGGAAATCAGCTGTAGCCCCCACCCAGAATGATTCCAGTGCAGGTGGCAGGGCATGACTGGCAAGGCCAGGCAGTGCTGGCCCTAGCAGAGCCAAGGGGACCCTTGTGGGTATACCAGTGCCTGATTTCAACTTTGCCATCCCACGGGCACTGATACACCCTGACAGATCCTCTTGGCTGTGCTCAGGCCAGTGCTGTCATGCCGTGCTACCTGCAGTGGTATCTCCCTGGGTGGAGGCTACAGCTGATCTGGTATGTAGGTGACTCTTCCCCATCCATTCAGACATTTTCTTGTTCTTTCTCCCCTCTGTCCTGCTATCCCTGTGTACCCAGCACAGGAGGAGAGCCAGGAAAACAACAAAAGGGAGTGTGACCAAGGAGTGGAGTGAGGGCTGTATACAAAGGAGGGTAGGTGGGCTGATCAGGGTAGCTCATTGCCCCAGGAGGAGTAACTGCCTTGAAACCTGCATCTCCCACCCCAGAAGCTCTCTGCTCTCCTGATACCCATGACTCATGCTGCTGACTCCATTAGATCCAAAACTGATCTGAGGGCTTTGCATCCTTTTGCTTTAAGTGCAATGTCCAGGTCCAGGCCTGGCCCCGGTCATATGGTACTTAAAATGACTGGGGGCATCTGGCTCTGAAAAGAAGACTCTTAAAAGTGAATCCCAGCTGTCTAAGTTGCCTGACAAATGACCTCCAAAATTTTTCAAAGGGGCTTCTGCAGCCAGGCGCTGCACAAGGAGTCCCTATTCTGTAGTTCAGGGGGGAGGCACCAGCTACAGGAGACAGTAGGGATCTCTCCTGCTTGGGCCACTGGTTCATGTTGTTTCCCATCCATCTGCTCTCCTGTCACATCCCCATCTCCCTGATTATTTTAATGAAGATAATGATTCACACCTGGGCAATTCAAACCTGTTAACAATAACAATTTTAATTAGTTTCCACTACAAATCTGAAATTTCATCATTAACATTTAAAATGCCTGCAACTGCAGCTCCAAGGAAAGCAAGACCAGGATAGGCCATGGGGGTAGGGTGAAACTGGAAGCTTCAGCCAGTTGGTGGAACTGGGGTTGGGGGAAGAAATGAAGCAGATGGGATGAGATGGTAGAACTGGGGAGTGAGGTGTGGGACCGTCAGAGATGGGAACGGGCATATGAAGTATTCAGACGGGAAGCGTGTCACATTGCTTCAAGTATGCCAAGTCTTTGCAATCCCCTCCCTGTGTGCATTTCTCCCCATAATTAAAACCACCACGCAGCCTGCTCAAAATAGAAAAGAAATAGCTGGGAAGCATGCCAACTAGCAACTGGAAGTATAAACAGGTGTGTAACATTTGAAGCACTTCAGATAGTGGGCCGGACAGGTATACATGCCCTTTGGAGCTCTCTAAAATAGTGAAAGTGCTCCAACTATAATTCTGAAGGGATCAAATATTATTTTAAAATGCTTCAAGATGAAGCACTTCTTGTTACATATGCACACTCTATGAAGCATGACAGGGGATCCCTGGTATCCCATAGTGCTCTGCTCTCTTCCCTTCACCCCATGAGAAGACCCCAGAGCTGAGAGACCAGGGGCCCCATGCTCCCTCACCCCAAGCCCAGCCAGAACCAGGATTCCTGCTGTCCACCCCCAATCCCCATGTTCCTCCCTATATCCAGTCTCCCAGTTCCAGCAGGTGGGTGCAGAATTTCCTTGTTCCAGTGGGGTCAGTCCAGGAGAGTGGAGTTGGAGCAGACAGGAGAGTGTTCTCAGACACATTGACCTACTTTCCCCTCCCTTTTGGAGAATGGGGTTGGAATTGCAGGTCCAGGAAGACCAGGGGCTGCAGAGCCACACTGACAGTCCCCTCCACTTGTGGGAGGGGCAGGGGGTGCTGAGGTCCCTGTTTCATCCCCTAGCTGGAGAGCATGCTGCTGCATGAAGTCACAGCAGTTTTGAAACAATCCAGCAGGGAGGTGCAGCAGAAGACAGTACAATTGTCCACAGATAAAACTCTCCATTTTTGAAGTGCTTCAAAGTACAGCTACACTTTTAAGTGCTTCAATTGTTATATCTGTCCCTACCCTATGGCATTTCACCATGGGTTGGACCGAAACCTGTCTAGTATACTGGCAACCAGTTAAAAGACCTAGAATGGATGGACCAGCCCTTTTGGCCATTTCCATACTATGCAAACCTCAGTAGTAATGTAGTAATCCACAAGAGCTGTATGTTCAGCATTGCTGTCAAGGGACATTGCAAAATCCCCTTAGGTACAGTGGATATTTAAAGAGCTGGCCATGTTTGTTGTAGGCTGGTTATAATTTCACAGAACTCTCCCAGGACCTTTTAATGTTATACAAGGACTAGAGGCAAGAGGCAGTCTAAGGTGTGAGCCTAGGGCCAGCCAGGACCCTGGGAACCAACAGCACACAAAAGAGGCACATACACTGATAGGCACATACACACATGGCTGTAGAGACAGATAATGTAGTAGTAAGACAAACAAGTGCACCCATTGATACATACATGCACACAGTGAGAGACAGAAACACAAACTGGTAGTGAGATATACAAATACATAGGGATAGAAATAGGAACACACATGCACAGGCACGTGTAGGAGAACAGGACAGAGAAAAAACATGCATCCCCACACATGCAAAGCAAGAAAAGGCTCTGCCTGTTACTTCTTATAGAAGAGCCCTAGTGATTATGGGTGTTTATATACACACTTCTTTTCACGCGACATGGCGGAGATCTGCCACTAATCAAGTCTGCTCCACATGCGAGCTGAGGCGAACTGCGCCACACCGCGTGAAGTTGTATCCCTTTCCACTGTGCTGGGGTATGAGGGCCAGCACTGTGGCAGAAAGCCACCTTGGTTTCTCCCCAAAAATCTCTGCCCTGTGACACTGTGATTTAAATCTCTGTGCTGTGACCATTCAATTAGGATGGGCCCAGCACACAGGGGACCACACCCTCAGCCTGTCTCTTTAGGGAACTGGAGCTGGCTGCATTCCTGAGGGAGGGGGAAACCTGCTCCCTCTGCTTACGTGACTTGCATCACTTACCTGGGTAAGGGGTTTCTACCTGGGGAGCTGGAATCTGCCCGGTAACAGGTGATGCATTTCAGATTGGTTGGCTGACAGCCAACTGGGGCTGACCTCCGCTGGCCCAGGTGAATGAGGTCACAGGGGCTATATAAGTTAGGACGGGGAAGGAGGCGGTCTCTCCTCTCCGGCCATGAGGTGACGCAGCAGCCAGGCAGGGGACAGAGAAGCCTTAACATCTGAAACTGGCTCTCTCCCCCCAAACTCACGAGCTAGGAACCACCTGCCTCCAAAGGGAAACTTCACCTGCCTTTGGAAGATGCTTGTGAGTAAGCTACTCAATCTGATTAGATATTTAGCTGGAAGTATCACAGATGCGTAATCAAAAGGCTACCACAGCCAGACTGTTTGCTCTTTAGGATTTCTAGATATTGCTCTATCCTGTACCCTAGTTTACCCTACCCCCTGTAATCAATAAAGTTCTCCTTTTTGACTGGTGTGGGAGACTTATTGAGGGGTGGGTCTAAATTATGCCTAAGAGACCCCTTAGGTCTGTGGACTAAGGGAGACTATACCTTTTTGCCCCCGGACTTGGGGAAGTACCCCAAGTGCCTGTACTGGGTTGAGTACCCGTGGGACTTTAGGCCTGTGTTACCCCAAGGACACAGGGCCGCGAGACAGTCCATTCTTGGGGTGGTGGCGGCACGTTACCCCCAGACTAGCGAGTGTGCTCCGGGAGAGGGGTCGGCCGGACATAAGGCGCCCTTAGGGAGGCATTCGGAGCCTGGAAGGTGGTCGGGAGCAGGGAGGTGGGTGGCTCAATGCAGGAGCACCCCCTACTGGCCCGCCTCACGTGGTGGAAACAGCAGAGGGATACGAATACCCAGCTGTGTTCCTGAGGTGGGATCTCTGCACCCGCCACAAGCACTGGCTGAAAAATGAGAGAATCCCTCAAATGAATCTCATCCAACTCCTTGTAGCACAGCCTTAATGCCCCAATGAGGTACGGGGTCAACACTGACTGGGTGGAGAGTTCCTTGGCTGTGCCCCTTAGGTTGCTCTAAGGAGATGCTTTATTGCACAGTCAGCTAATTTACTCCTCAGTAAAGCATCACCATCTACATGTGCAGGCATTTACTATGTAGTAAATTAGTCTGCTGCATGGTTTGCAGGTTGTAAATTAACCATGCAGTAGTTACTGCACAGTAGCACATGTATACATGCTGACCAGGAACAAATTTTCTCTTGGTCAGCTCACCACCAGAAAGCCAGCCTCATGCTTCCCCAAGGGCATTGGGCTTGGAGTTTCTCCAGCCCCAGGGCTGGGATGACTCTTTGCCTGTCCCAGGCTGGCCTTTAAAACTGCTGTGACACCAGGGCCTGTGCCACCTGCTGTCTGCTTTTCAGGCCCTGCAGCAGTGGTCCCATACCAGCCACAGCAGCTTCATGGATCCTAGCAGTGGCCCCTGGGCCAGCCCCATCACCTGCCTGCCTACCACATGCCATATCCCCATGCTGCAGGCACTTGCCAGGACCCAGCAGCACCTAGACTCTCAGCCGAAATCCCTGAGGGCCATCAAGGGAGAAGGTCCTCCCTGCCTAAGGTTGGGGAGGACCAAGTTAGAGAGCTTCTGACCCTACTTCTATGAATCTATGAATCTATGAGGGAGCCATGCTGGCATCCTCCCCAACCCAACACATCACATCTCAGGGCTCCAACTGGTCCCAGGAAGAGACTGCAAGCCTCGTGGCACTGTGGGGAGACAGTGAGGTCCACAGCCAGTTTGCCCAGGATGGGTGCTCCAACACCCACATCTATGAGGTCCTGGCAGGCTGTATGGGACAATGTGGGCACCAGTGGTCAGCATGGCGGTGCCACGTGAGGGTCAGTGGGTCTGCATCACCAACCACAACTTCCAGTTGGGGGCTGCCTGCAGGACCGTGCACTTTATGCAGCAGGTGGACCACATCCTTACTCCCCAGGACCCTAGATGGAGCTGCATCATGTTCTCTGGCATAGGTGGCCTGTCAGAGCCTCTGTTGCAGCCTGACAGTGTTGACTCATCCACAGGGAGGGCCCCTCAGGACGTGAGGCTCAGGGTCTGGACTGCTCCCCTCCCTGGACCTTGTCCAGCAGCTCTGGGACCCCCACCCTGGAGGACAGCTGCAGGATGGCATCACTCATCGTGATGAGCTCCAGCTCCTCCCCAAGGGAGTCACTGCCCAGGCAGCCATACACAGTGCCCCTGCACCCCAGGACACTAGCAGGAGCTTCATATTGTCACTGCTTTCGGGGATAGACTCAGGCTGCTGGGGATGTCTGCCATACGCATCTGGTAAGCCCTACACTGGGAAGATGGCTAGGGGGAAACGTGGCAACATGGCCTCCTGGGCCCATGCTAGCTCTCTTTCCTGCTCCCTGGTTGGACACCTGGAGCCACGGGCAATTTTGGGGAGAGAAGGGTGGAGGAGAGGAGGGTGAGGGAGGGAGCCCTCCTCTCCTCCCCACTCCTCTCTCTGACCTTATCCCTGCCCTGCTCCCCACCCTGCCAATCTGAGCTCCTCGCTGCCTCCTGGAGTTCCCCACACAGCACACAGGGAGGCAGGAGTCAGTGCAGAACTTTACTGAGTAGCAAGCACCCTCCCAGCTAGGTAGCCAGGGGCCTCTCACACACCTGTGCCTGCTCTAATCTTGTTTATGCCTGTGTTAATCTCACCTTTGGCCGTGGGGGGCAGGGACTCATAGTCTAGGTAGAGGCACCCCTCCAGGTGGCAGCGTCTGTTGTGGGGAAGTGCGGGCTTGCCTGGGGCACCATTGAAGCTCCTCCCACTGGTCCCATGCCAGGTTCTTAGGTGTGCCTGGGGCACCATGGTGATCACCAGTAACAGGACATAGTGGGTCAGGCACCTCTTGGTGTGCTCAAACAGCTCAGGGGACTCTCACCAGAGGCATGCTAGGGGCACAGGCCACATGCTGGGGTGGGGGAGGGGCTGCCCTGGACCACCTCTCTGGAGAAGCCCCCAGTGGCTGGCTAAGTCATGGGCCTGGCACGCTGAGGACATCTTGCACCAGTTGCAGAGGGCTGCAGGCCACCATGGTGGCCAGGGCAACGGAGACCACAGAGGAGGACACCATCCTGGCCCGGTAGTCATTTTTGTGCCACCTGCTGCCCAGTCTTGAGCCCTGGCCCCACTTGCCACCCAGCAGCAAGCCCCACGGTGGGCTTGGGCTGAGGTGCAGTGGTGCCTCCAGTGGCCAGGTTTCCCTGCCCCTGCACCCCAGCAGCTGGGGCCCCTGCCTGGGCCCCCCCACCCACTCACCCAGGCTTGATGCAGCCCCTGCTCAGGAGCTGCCCACGGTGAGGCCAGCACTGCATGTGGGCCCTGCTGGTTCTGGCTCCATACTTCTAGGAGGCGGCGGAGTCTGCTGTACAGGCAGAGCAGCTGTTTCCCTTGGTCCTGTGCAAGCCCCCCTTCCACAGACCTCGCCATGGGGCCTGCACCTATGGTGGTACAGCCAGAGTCCAGAGTGCTGGTTGTCTGTCCCTGGGATCTGCCCTATAGGCATCTCCACCCTACTGTCCCCCACCCCATGAAAGCACACAGAGCACAATGCACGTAGTTTGCATGGGGAAAAGGGTGCTTTATTGTTGGTGGGTGGTGGGGTCAGTGGTGG
>NW_017729000.1:44843224-44858211 GCF_001723915.1 Gavialis gangeticus | reverse complement strand
CCCTTAACATTCCCACAGTAAAAAACCAGAAAAGCCTAAGGGACGGGAAATAAAAACTTTTGCTGAAAACTGTCCACTTTAAGCATGGGCCTGGGTGTATGCAGTGGGCCTGGGGTCTGTGGCTGGCCAGCCAGGTGGCCTACAGCAGGGGGTGCAAGAGGAGGTGGTCTACCAGTGCCTCTTGCACATAGTGCCCTGGCTCCAATTGATGGGTGTGTGGCTTACTCGGGGCCTCAGTGGAGAGAGTCTGTTACTGTCACAGCTGGCACTCCTGCTGCCATGCATCCTGCACCTGCTATACCTCTTCCACCTGTACCCCATGGAACAGCTGCCCCTGGGTCTTGCACATGTTATGCAGCACACAGGTTGCAACAATGACCCAGAGGATGTTGGCTTTGGTGACCTCAAGGTGGGTGGTGAGGATGCTCCAGCATCCCTTCAGGCGGCCAAAGGTGCACTACAAAAAGTCTGCAGGTCCAACCCAGGCACTCGTTGAAGTGTGCCTGGGTTGGACCCCCAGGGTTGGAACCATCACATCCAGCTGGCCAGTGTAGAGCCACATGAGCCAGGGGAAGAGCAGATAGGTGGGGTCCCCAGTGAGGAGGGGTCGGACTGCCATCATGCCCAGCTGGAAGTCTGGGATACCTGGCGCAAAGTGCAAGCTCTCCGTCAGGGCTGGCTGGAGTTCTGGAAGACATGGACGTTGTGGGTGCTGGCAGCCCAGCTAGCGCTGACATTAGTGAAGGACCTGGTGGTCCACAACAGTCTAAAGCATAACTGAATTAAAGCCCTGCCGGCTGTAGTATGGGTGGTCACCCTGGGGTGGGCAGGTGACAGAGCTGTGGGTCCCATCCAGGGCTGTGAAGCACTGTAGGAAACCCAGAGTGCAAAACCCTGCCACCACCTTTGGGGGCTGTGGACCCAGAGCACAGTGTGGCCCAACTATCTGCTCCTCCCCTGGCTCTTGTTGAACTGCATCCTACTGTTCTCTGCCCACTTCTTTAACCTTTCCAGGTCCACCTGGATTTGGTTTCTTCCCATCAGTGTGTTTGCTTCTCCCTATAGTTTGGTGTCATCTATGAATTTGGACAGAGGGCTTTCCGTGCCCTCATCCAGGTCGCTGATGAAGATATTGAACAGCACCGATCCAAGGACCGAGCCTTGAGGGATCCCACTGCCCACATCTTTTGAGGTCGATACCGACCCATCCACCACCACTCTCTGGGTATGACCATTAAGCCAGTTTGCCACCCACATGACTGTGTAATCGTTTATGGTACAACCGTTCAATTTGTTTGTAAGAATAGGATGGAATATGGAGTCAAAGGCTGTCCTAAATTCCAAGTAGATGACATTTAACTTGACTCCTGCATCTAAGCATTTAGTGACCTGGTCATAGAAAGAAACAAGTTTAGTCAGGCAGGATCCCCCTGCTATGAACCCATGCTTGGTGCCCTCCAACATTATATTACCCACTGGACTCCTACAAATGTGATCCTTGATAATTTTTTCAAGGGTTTTCCTACAGATAGAGGTGAGACTAACTGGTCTATAGTTACTCTGATCCTCCTTCCCCCCTTCTTGAAAATAGGGACCACGCTGTCCCTTTTCCAGTCCTCTGGGGTCTCACCTGAGCACCAAGAGTGCTCCGTCAGTCATGCCAGTGGCTCTGCTATAACACTGGCTAATTCTTTCAGCACCTTTGGATGGAGCTCATCTGGCCCCGCTGTTTTAAACACATCTAGCCCCTTCAAGTGTCTCTTTACTAGGTCGGTGCTGATAATTGGTGGGCTGGTGTTTCTCCTGCTTCTGTCAGTAATGCATTTGGGAGGTTTGTCTACATCTGAGTTCAAGAATACAGAGGCAAAATCTCATTGAAGAGCTCTGCTTTGTCCCTCCTATCAGTCACCAACTGCCCTTGTCTATCCTGTAGGGGTCCTATGCTGCCCTGCACCTTCTTTTTGCTCCCTATATACCTGAAGGACTTTTTGTTGTCCTTAATTTTTTGTTGCCATTGTGGAGGGCACCAAAGACCTCCAGGACAGCCTTCCTGGCAGTCACCTTGCCCACCCTGAAGAAGTGGCTAATGTAGTGTAGGTGGGTGGGCGTGGCCAGCTTGAGCAGGGCAATGGTTACTGGGTCTCTGCAGGGAAGGTCGGCTGTATGGTGGTGGCCTGCTGCTTCAGGTGTGGGCGGAGCTGGTTGAGGAGCTCCTGAAAGGTGGCCCGAGCATTTGTGGTCCTGGGTACAACTTTAAAGACATGTTCTACTTCATGAACGCCATGTGGCCCTGGAGCCTGGGGGGCATGGTGGTGGCGGGAGCATGGTGGCGGTGAGTGGGGAACTCCTGCAGGCAGCCACAACAGTGTGAGCAGGGGAGGAGTGAGCGCTGACCAGTGGTCAGCGACCACCCACAGATGCCACCTGCAGTGTTGGCAGCAGCCAGCCGTGTTTGGGGACCACCTGCAGATGCCGCCAGCGGTGTCGGTGGTGAGGGAGGGAGCGTGGCAACCGGTGACCTCCCACAGGAGCTGCTGGAAGCATCGGCAGAGCTTTTTGCACGAGGTGTACCACCAAGCTCATGGGGTTCACATGCACCTGCATGCACCCCCTACGCATCACCAATGTTCTACCTTTTATTATATTGTCTATTATGTCATCACTCCAGGAACAATTAGGATTGTCCGTGCTGTGCCTTTCCAGAGCTTAACGGGAATACGTTTCTTTTATGTTTAATCTTAACATGGAGCCTTCTATCATGGTAGTTCATGTTGCTGGGATAATTCCTACAGTCCTGCAATGTTTTTAACCCCAAATAACGTGTATGTGCTGGTAACTTGAACTGCATCTAACTTTCTTTTAAAAAATTATTAAATATGTCATATACTGGTACTTGAACCAGAGACAAGAAACTTCAGTAGGATGCTCTGTGGATGATTGCTGATGATTTGAAAGTATGTAGAAGTGATCTGAGTTTTAAGGTCACTCTCCCTGCTGTCACAGAGCAGCCAGAATAAGTGGTCTACTTACACTGCATTTACATGTGCTTGGTACAGCCACCAATAAGAAGTGGTTGGAGTGCATGCTATGTCCCTTAGCTATTGAATTTCTTCTTAGTCCTGTTCATACTCACACACTGTATAACAATCCTTGATAGCAGAACTTTGTCTAGTACCTGAGAGTCCTTTAGGAACTCTACATATGGTTACTTGCTATAACAGCTGTATGTCCTTTGAGGATAAGGACTTTGAGAGAAAAAATATCCAAAACTGAGTTCAGGAAAGCGTGGCTGCATTCTTATCAACAGGGATCTGAGTTTTCCGTTTCCCACAGAAAAATGGGAAAAACACAGATTTCCCCTTTTACCTAAGGAAAAATGGATTTTTCATTTTAACAGAGAAATGTGGATTTTGCACTTTTGCAAAGAGCTTTCTGCAGGCTGGCAGAGTTCCAGCCTGCAAGGGCATGAGGGGAGCGGTAGGAGGGTTGGTCAGGCAGGGGTTGCCATATGCATGTATATGCACATGGCCACTAGGCAGCATGGAGAGCAGCTCCTTGCAGGTAAGTCTCATGGGGTGGTGGAGGCCCCCATAGGGAGGGATTGAGGCCCCCATAGGGAGGGAGGGAGGGAGTTGGGCAGGGCTGGGGCTGGAGCTGCTGCCCAGTCAGGCAGTGCATGGAGCTTGGGGCTTGGGGCCTGGGGCTGGAATGCACAACTGCAGTGTCCTGGCGGGGAGTGGGATGGGGCCATGGGCGGCTTGTCTGGGGTTTAGAGGGGTAGGGACATCTCCCCACTACTGTGTGCACTCCCAGGAGGCCAGGGGGGACCTGTGCCCCCCAGATCTGTGCACAGGGTGGGGGCAGGTCTGGGTGTGGGCTGCCCACTGCAGGCTTGGGCACCCTACCTTGCTGCCCTCCTCCAGGGCCTCCACAGCCCAACACGGTGGGACCCAGTATGGCAGGGCAGATTGGGGCTTGGAGGGGAAGTTCCTTGCCACTGTGAGTCCTGCATTACCCTGGAGAGGTGCCCCCTGCCCACCCTGGCAGCAGCAGGGGCAGTGGCATGTGGTTGTGCCCTTAGCTGCTGCAGGGCAGGCAGGGGGCATGTCACGAGGTAATGCAGAGTTTGCAACAGCAAGGAGCTTCTCAGCCCGGCCCCACTCTGCCCTGATGCACTGGATCCCACCTGCTTGTCTGTGAAGGCCCCAGGGGAGGGCAGCATGGTGGGAGCCCAAGCCCGCAGCAGGCAGCCCACATCAGCTGCCCCATGTGGGCTCCACTCTGGCTGTCCTGCCTGCTGGGGGGAAGGGGGTGGGAACCTGATTCTGTGCTGTAGTAGCCACCACCTCCCACAGGTGGCAGCCAGAGTTCGGGCACTGCTGTGGGGGACAGGGGGCTGTGGACCTGGGTCCCTAGCTCCATAGCCCTTACAGCTAGAAGCCCCTTATGACACTCCTGGAGGAAGCAGGGGGCTAAAAGTGGAGGGTGAGGGGCACCAGCAAGGCTGGGAGCGTTGGGCAGGGTGTGAGGGACACCAGCAGGGCCAGAGGGGCTGGGTGGGGGGAGGAGGAGTGAGGGGCCCTGGCAGGGCCCAGGGGGTTGTGGGTGGGGAGTGAGGGGCCTGAACCTGCATTCAGTGACCTGAAGTGGCAGGGGGGGCTCTGATTTTCAGAAAAACCAAAATCAAATACCAAAATTTATAGGTATTTAGAATGTATTCTATTATAGTGATTAAGGCACTGGTAGACTTCCAAATTTCTTTAAAATTGTAAATATAGCAATAAAACATTGCATTCAACTGATACCTATATATATATAGTGGTGTTTCATTTTAATTGCAGATTTGGGGTTTTTAATCTGATTACTTGCAATTTTTTTTATCAGGGAACACCAGGATCCCTGCTTATCAATCACTCAGGTAAATCTGTGTTGAGGAGGAATTCAAATTGTTTGGGACAGAGTTGTCTAGCAGCAGATGCTGGCCACACCTATATGGGCAGGAGAATGTTGTCTTTCAGACAACACATACATACTGTCCTCTGCTGCAGGGGGTTCAAATTAGACACTGGACACTGGAGTGGATACTAGGCAATGTCTTCCACAGTGGCAGGATCAGATGGAGTGCT
Source organism: Gavialis gangeticus (assembly GCF_001723915.1). Lineage (NCBI taxonomy): Eukaryota > Metazoa > Chordata > Crocodylia > Gavialidae > Gavialis > Gavialis gangeticus. The sequence goes on along the minus strand of NW_017729000.1, from coordinate 44,853,085 downwards.
GGGCAGTGTTGAGTACTGGACACAGCTATAGGACAGGTGTCTGGGTGCTGGGCAGCATTGGTTTGTAGGTAGCAATAGGCAATATTTATTTGGATGCTGGGCAGCACTAGGCACTGAGTGGTGCTGCAGTGCATTGGGTTTCATGCTGGGCAGGGGTAGGAATAGAGGACTGGGTGCTGGACTGGGATGCAGGGCAGTGGGCTGGGTGCCTGGCAGCTTTCTCGTGCAGCAAATGATGTTCTTATGCTGAGTCAACACGCAGAGAGTGTTTCTTGCACACATTGGGATCTCAGGTCCTTTCCACCAGTGGAATCTCCCTTTACAGCAATTAAATTGTAACCTGAAACCTTCCTATGTCCAAGGGGCAGAAGAGGTCTCCATGGGAATGTGAAAGCAATGGACTCCACTTCTCAGGACCCTGCTCAGGGAACCAGTGCCTTTGGAACAGTTTGCCTTGCCCCTACTAGACTCAGCCAATAGGGGTCAGTTTCTGCCATGCTGTGGCTCTCCTGGGGGTCCAAGTGGAAGCTTGGACAGATGGTTAGGGAGGGGTATAAGAATATTGCTCAGACATGCAGGAATAAAATCAGGAAGGCCAAAGAGAGATTGGAGGTGCAGCTAGCAAAGGACACAAAGGGTAACAAGGACTTCTACAAGTATGTTAGCAACAAGAAGAAGGTCAGGGAAAGTATGGGTCCCTTACTGAATGGGGGAGGCAACCTAGTGACAGATGAGGAGGAAAAGCTGACGTACTCAATACCTTTTTCCTGTGGTCTTCACAGGCAAGGTCAGCTTCCAGACTACTGCACCAGGCAGTACAGAAGGTCAGACGCCCTCAGTGGTGAAAGAACAGATTAGGGACTATTTAGAAAAGCTGGACATGTGTAAGCCCATGGGGCCAGACGCAATACATCCAAGCATGCTGAGGAAGCTAGCTGATGTGTTTTCAGAGCCACTAGCTATTATCTTTGAAAACTCATGGCGATCAAGGGAAGTCCTGGACAACTGGAAAAGGGGAAAATTTAGTGCCCATCTTTAAGAAAGGGAAGAAGGAGGATCCAGGGAACTACAGTTCAGTCAGCCTCTCCTCAGTCCCTGGAAAAATCCTCAAAGAATCCATTTCTAAGCACTTGGAGAAGAAAGGGATCAGAAATGTCAGCATGGATTCACCAAGTGCAAATTATCCCAGACAAACCTGACTGCCTTCTGGGATGAGATAACTGGCTGTGTGAATGTGGGGAAAGCAGTGGACATGATATACCTTGACTTTAGCAAGGCTTTTGATACAGTCTCTCACAGCATTCTTGCAAGCAAGTAGAGGAAGTATGGGTTGGATGAATGGACTGTAACATGGACAGAAAAGCTGTCTGGATCATCAGGCTCAACAAGTAGTAATCAAAGGCTTAATATCTACTTGGTAGGTTGGATCAAGTGGAGAGCCCCAAGGTTTGGTCCTGGGCCGGTTTTGTTCAATATCTTAATTAACTACCTGGAAGATGGGATGGCAAGTTTGCGGATAACAACAAGCTGGAGGAAGTAGTAGATATGCCAGAGGGTAGGGCTAGGATTCAAAGTGGCCTAAACAAATTGGAGGATTGGGCCAAAATAAATCTCATGAGGTTCAACAAGGATAAGTGCAAAGTCCTGCATGTAGGAAACAACAGTTCTATACACCACTTGGGATCAACTGGCTAAGCAGCATCTCTGAAGAAAATGACCCGGGGGTTACAATGGACAGTAAGATGGATATGAGTCAACAGTCTGTCCTTGTTGCCAAGAAGGCTAACAGCATATTGGGCTGCATTAGTAGAAGCATTGCCAGCAGATCGAGGGAAGTAATTTTTCCCCTCTATTCTGCACCAGTGAGACCACATCTGGAGTACTGTGCCCAGTTTTGGGCCCCCTACTATAAAAAGCTTGAGGACAAATTTGAGAGAATCCAGTAGAGGGCAACAAAAACAGTTAGGGAGGTGGGGCACATGACTTCTTAGGAGAGGTTGAGGGAACTGGGCTTATTTTGTCTGGAGAAGAGAAGATGGAGGGGGGGATTTGATAGCAGACTTTAACTACCTGAACAATGTGTGCCCCCAGAGGCTGGGGGAGCACAGTGACCGCTGGCAGGGGGCAGTGGTGGTGGTGGCAGCGGGGGTGTGGTGGCAGCGAGCAGAGAGCTCCTGCAGGTGGCTGCAGCAGTGTCAGCAGCAGAGGTTGGGGTGACGAGCTCCGACCAGTGGTCGGTGAACACCCACAGATGCCGCCGGCAGTGCTGGCAGTGACGATTGGCGACCACCCACAGATGCCACCAGTGGTGTCAGTGGCAAGGGGGAGGGGTGGCAAGCGGCAAGCACCCACAGGCACCAGTGGCAGTGTTGGCAGCACTTCTCTCAGGGGGTGCACTGCCAATCTCAGGGGGTGCACATGCACCCGCGTGCACCCCCTACGCAATGCCAATGTCTGAAGCATTTTTCCAAAGAGGATGGGAAAGGACTGTTCTCAGTGGTGACAGATGACAGAACAAGGAGCAATGGCCTTAAGTTGTAGCAAGGGAGGTTTAGGTTGGCTATTAAAATCTTTCTTACTAGGAGGGTGGTGAAGCACTGAAAAGGATTACCTAGAGAGGTGGTGGAATCTCCATCCTTGGAGGTTTTTAAGGTTTTTAAGGACAAAACCATAGCTGGAATGATGTATCTGAGGATGGTCCTGCTTTGAGCAGGGGGTTGGACTAGATGACTTCCTGATGTCCCTTCCAACCCTAATTTTCTATGATTCTATAATTTTTTGCCAGGAAGAGATTTTTCTTTTCTTTAGTGAGAGAGGCCTACCCCTACACCAAGGAGTAGGGAAAGCAAAGCTCTTTCCACTGCTTGGTTCCAGTCTCTCAAGGCTCTTGGTTCTCCAGGTTACTGGTCTGGAACCTGAAGAGGTTGCTGCAGGGCTGCCTCCAGGGATGCTGAGCAAGGTCACTAGTAACATGGCTGAAGCTCCTTGCACAAGTCCCCCAAACCCTCCTCTTATTGCACCACAGTGCAATCACCTGCCTTTCTCTTGGATCAAAATCTGCTTTTGCTTGTTGCCTGTGAGACCTGCTCCCACTGGGATTATGAATATTGCTGGGCAGTCTGAGGGTGGAGGAAGAAGCCCAAGCAGGCTTTGCCAAGGCCTGTGAGCAGAGTAGGAACAATGTTGGGCTCAGTGGGAGAGGCAGTTGGCTCCTGCTTTGTGGGAGAGCGGCTCAGTCATTGTGTGAGCCTACTCTTTGAGGACCAGTTCTCCCTGATCCTCAGCTATGGTTATCATCACTGATTGTTTTGGGGCTATGGAATTCTGTAGTCAGGCAGCAGGATCCTGCATAGGTGCTGGGAGAGGGGCAGAGCCACGCTATGTGATGAGCAATTGCAGGATTATTATTTAGTAGTGGTCAGGAAAGACATTAGAATCAGGAGGGGTCTTGGTTGATGGGGGTGGTTTAATGGAGGCTAATTCAGGCTGTCTTCAGGGTTAAGCCCATGCCATGCTAGGTATTTCACAGACCCATCCAAAGAAACAGAGAAGAGGAAGAAATACTGGAGAAGCCTACTCTGGCAGAATATCCCTTTTGTTGCTGCCTGCCCGCTAGGCCCTGTGGTGAGCAGGTACCAGAACGGGAACAGCAGTGTGGGCTGCACTGGGGTGAGGCTAATGCTCCTTCTGATTGCTGAGCATCTGGGAAGACAAAACATCTGTTTCTGAATAAATGACCTATCAGGCTCCATAAACACCATCCACCCCTTACAGATAAAGGCAAGTCCTCCCTTAGGTGGAAAAGCCCTTGCTGCTGAAGGCTCTGTTGCTGCTGCAGCATATATCCAGCTGTATACCATGTGCTTGGTTACACTGCTGCCCACTGGGACAACAGTGCCCCATGGGGCTGACACTAATGTGCTTCTTGTCTAAGTCCAGCAAGGCTTAGTTCAGTCACACACCAAAAGATGCTGTTGGCCAGACTGTGGCCCAGCTAGTGGGAACTTACACCCCTCCCTGAAAGGTGGAGTAAGGTGTAGCATGACCAGAACAAGCAGACACACAGGGCTGCACAGGGTGCAGAATCCAGAGAGTGGGCAGTTGGTGTGGTGGAAGCTGCAGGCTATGGGAACTTGGACAGAAGATCCCCAGGAAGAGTGCCCTAGTACAGCAGTTCCCAATCTGTGGTATGGGTACCACTGATGGTATGCAGACAGCCTGTCAGTGGTACATGTTAACGGATTTATTACAATTCGTATGACAGAAATTTGCTGGTGGTACTTAAGGTTGTATCATTTTAAATTGGTGGTGTGCAATCTGTCAGAGTTTGGGAACTGCTGCCCTAGAATTTCACCCCAGCAGATCCCATGTCACAGACTCCTGTCCTTTCCCAAAAGCTCAGAGACAGATTGGACAGCCTCCCAGAGAAGGGACCCGGAAGTCTGTGGGGGAAGGGAATGATCTATGAATATTGCAACACACTCCCCACACCCTCCCCTTGAACAGCACCGGCTGTTGTCTAAGTGTAAACAAGTTATTTAATATGCAGGAGAGCTCATTAGCATCTCCTGGTTTCAGCAGCTCGGTGTCTGCAGCTGGACTCATGGGACATGTCACAGGAAATCTCTACACACAAGTTTTAATTACAGACAAATGGGTGGACACACTGTCATTAGCAGCTCCTGGTGCTTCCTGCCCGTTCAGCTGTGCTCCCACTCCCAGCCTCACCTTGGGAAAAAGCAGACACCCTCCTCTGCCTGGGCCAATGAGATGCTGAAGGAGAGTCCTGTGAGCAGCTCGAACCAAAGGAACACCAGGTCCTGGTGTCCTCAGGGTAGGGGCAGTAGGAACAGGTTAGGATAGGAATAAAATCCACTGGTTTATCCTTAGCAGCACTAGACAGGTAGGTCATAGCTGGGAGGATAGTCCCTGTCTCCCCTGGACACAAGCAGGCCAGGATGCTGGAGAAGTCATTTGGTCTCCCTGGAATAAAGCAGCATGAGAAAGTTTGGAGCCAGAAATGATGCCCCTTTCTCTCTTCAGGGCAGACAACCTACCAGGGTTGCTGGTCCCAGAGCTCAGGCTGTGCCAGTGATACTTCCACCCTATTTGGGGGATGAATGCACCTAACCCTCAGGCTTCCTGCTGAGTTTAATGAGCCAGGAGGGAGGGGCCTGGGCTCATTGTCTCTTCTACACATATAGCCAGTTAAGATTGTCTTCTGGCATTTTCCCAGTTGGACACTGCTGTTCTTCAGAGGTGCAGTCAGGTTGCTGTCAAAACCCTTGCTACCTGGCAGTGGTCCTGGGACTGAGGAGCTGATGGCATAGGCACAGAGAAAGCAGAAGCATGTTGACTCTATTGCCAAGGACACTGGAGTCAGGTCATAGTGCTAGGTCCCTTACAGTCCCATGGCTCTGCACTGGGCATTGCAGGCTCTTTTGTGGCACAGGAGTTAATGTAATCATCAGTTAAATACCAAAGGCCAAAGTGAGACATGAATTTTGGGGGTTTTATCCAGCTATCCCTTTGGAGTCTAGGGGTCACACCTGAGTTCCTCAGCTTCATCAGTGACTGGCCAAGAGCTTCACTGAGGAGGGTCCTTCTCTTTGTGTCTTTCTGTTATCAATGTCTAGATCTCTAGCCTGATTTGGCCTGACTTTAAAAAGGAGTAGTGGACATAGGGGCAGATATTAGGTATTAAGCCTGCTGCCTAGATCGACCTGGAGCTAAACCTTTACCAAAGGTGTCTTTTAGCTAGGAGGCTTCTTAGTCACTGGGATTAAATCTGTGTGAATGCAAACTGCCTCAAAGAGCTTCAAAAGTGAGTCTAGGAGCTGTTCTGTGAGCAGACAAAGCAAAAGCATGCCCTTGCCCTCTCTGTGCCCTAAACACATGTTCTCCTCTCCCACCTGCCCTCCACTTGCTGGAAGCTCCAGGGCAAAAAACACTGCATTTTCTAATGTAAATCAATATATCTGCCCCAGAAAGCAGACACGTCTCAGACCCTGGCCTGGTACCCTTTGGAAACTGTCCACGAAGGAATCCATTGAGCCTTCCCAGCCTACCATGATACATGAGCAACATTCTTTTACTTGTTTTCGCCTTCCTCCCCAGAGCCCACTGTAGGCCAGCCCTTAGTTCACCTCTGCAGTTTTTCCCTTCTCTGCTTTTGCCACTTTCAGTTCATCTTTTGTTCTTTCTGGACCACTGCATCCACTGCATCCCATTTTCCCTACAGCAACTTTACTTATATGTTTCCCTAAAATACAATAAAAACTTGTAATTGAAAAAATAATTCCTAGAGCTGCTCATGTTACAAAGGCCTAAGGCATGGCCTTGGGACATTCCAAGCAGTTCACTCCCATGTGGGATCCATTTGTGTTGGATGGTTCCACTCCCCAGGCATTTGGGTCAGGAATGAACATTCAGGCTCACATGGAGCCCAGAGTGCACCCTAGGTAATGACCATTCAGCATACAGTATCGAACATGTACTATCATATGGGCAAACTGTGCCATCCCTCCTTCCCTCCATTAATCTATCATGAATGAAGTGCAAAGAGAGCGAACAGTGCACTAACCCTACATCAAGCCAGGAAGGCCCCCCAGGAATAATCAGCAAGCACCCATGACAATGGTTTATGTGACAGTGTTGCAAGTCAGGTCAGGTGTTGCAAAAACATGCCAGAACTCAGACAAACAGCAAGAAGGATCAGGGGAGCCATACAAAGATCTTACAGTCCTGCAATCCATGCGCTGCACAACATTGCTGGTCCACTTCCAGATAAGGAACATGTGGGCAGGAATTGGGATAGGTCACTAATGAGTTATGAAGAAAAATAGGTTGAGGATTGCAGCAAATATTCTTGGCCCTGAATCACCACCCCAGCAGCAGCTCAAAACATTTCCTGCCTAGGGCCACAGGCACAGGGTAGCCTTTCTTCATACTAGTGCTTTGCTTGGGATAGCTGTTAAATGGCAAAGACAGCAGCAGCGCTTAACTTCAGAAAGCAGCTCATTCAGCCCTTTAGCCAGGTATATTCAGACTTCTTGTTAAAGGTTTTGGCCTGGGTCCTCATTCAGTCACCACTGGTTTGCACTCGTCTGATCCCAGTGTCAAACAGATTCATACTTAAGATCATGCAGAAGGATTGCTCTTTCTGTCTACAGAAGCTTTATGTCACACACAAAAATTATCTGGATTCAAAGACTTCCTTTCTCAATCCCTGTCCCTCCCTTCTCTCTCCCCCGCAAGGCTGATGATGACACTCCAGTCATTTTAGAAAGCAGCTATTGTTCTCACATAAGTACCTTGGAGCACTGGGTCAGCCCACTTGTTAGCCCCTGTTCAGGCAGTAGCCAGCTCTGATCTCCTCTAATGTAACTTTTGTGTAGGGACTCCCCCCCCACTCTGATCACAATTAGAATAAAGCACTATAAGGGCTGGCACGCAGAGTATCCAGACACTGGCTATCCAAAGGACTTTGCTTTAGATTAAGAACAGTCATGAACAAACAAGAAAGAAACCAAGTCAAGACCCTAGGAGACAGTACAGAGTTATGTATATGATTCTGCCATATACATTCATGCCCCTCTCCATGGACTGAGACCTTATAGTGGTGGACAGGTTTGTGTGTCCCAATGACCCTCAGAGCCATGTTGTCCAGAGTCTTACACTCCTGGCAGGGTCACCGATGGTGAACAGGCTCGAGGGGAGGTTCCAGACAAACCACAGTCCAACCTCGAGTCCTCAGTGCTGGATCAAGGAAAAGAAGATATCAGGGTCTCAATGTCTGTGACGATGGAAGAAGTTTGCAGAAAGATGGAGGTCTCCTGTTGTCTATGTTCTCCCTTGCCACTGAACCCAGATTTCCACCTTGTTGAGATTGTGTCATTGGCAACTGGTGCCTCCGTATTTGGGGTGGGGGGGCATGTGCCCCCCCCCCCCCCCATGACCAGTCTCGCTGCCTGGTGGGGCCAATCTCACTGCCCAGAGGGTCGGGTCCCCCGCAGCAGATCTCAAGGTTGTGGGAGGGAGCCCCTTGCAGCTGATCTCATGGGCGCCACCGGCAGCAACCCCTATGCTTTGCCCCTGCCTTGCAGCAATGGACTGGAGGTGATGGAAACAGGAGTCCAGCCTGGGCTGCACAGCAGGCAGCACCCAAGCTCCTCCACCCACCCCCCCACTGCATCCATTTCCCTCCCACCCAGCTTCCTCTGGTGCTGAGAAGTCCTGGTACTGTGGCCCCTGGCAGCCGAGTCTGCATGGGGCAGGGTGTGCTTCAGCATGCCAAGTAGCCATCCCACACACCAGCCCACCTACTGTGAAGATCCATTACTGCTGCTATAGTGCTACTAGGAGGTGAATCCATGCTAGTTGCAAAGGGGGCTTGGACTGAGGCAGCTGCCACTGACTTTCCTGGTGAGATGTAGTGACAGTGGTTTGTTGTGGTGGGCAAATGGAATGGATACTTGGCACACTGCATTTCACTCTATCTTGTGTGGGCCTGGCTGCCAGCAGCTGCAACATCAAGACCATGCAGCACCAACACAGACTTATAAAGACTGAAAGGCTGGAAGTGCTACCAAGGAGGACTACTCTACTGGTCCATACCTGCAGGGACTGGATCAGGAAAGCCAAGGCTGCAACCGAGCTCCATCTGGATTCACATATCAAGGATAACAAAAAGTCCTTTTTCAGATATGTAAGGAGTTGGAAAAGAAGCAAGGGTAATACTGGACCTCTGCTGAACCAAACGGGACAGCTGATAACTGACACCCAGGAAAAGGCCAATCTGCTTAATAGGTACTTCGCATCGGTCTTTCACCAGTCCAATGGGACCGCCCTGCCTAGTAGGACGTGGGATGGCCAAGGTGAAGGCGTATTTCTACCCAGCATCAGTGCTGATCTAGTAAAGGATCACCTTGAGAGGCTGGACACCTTCAAGTCTGCTGCTCCTAACAGATTACACCCTAGAGTACTCAAGGAGCTAGCAGGTATCATAGCTCAACCATTGGCAACAATATTCAAAAACTCATGGTGCTCAGGTGAAGTACCTAAAGACTAGAAGAAGGCCAATGTGGTACCCATCTTTAAGAAAGGGCAGAAATTCCCAAACAGCCAGGAGTTGATTTCCAAGTGGAAACACAAGGGGTGGAAACAGCAGAAAGGTGTGAAAGCACAGAACAAAAATGATTATAGACATTGTGGTGGGGAGTGCTCCTAGGACACCAGCTACCCTGACCAGTATTCATCTTGGTGTAAACATCATAGTGATGTGAAGCACAGTAAGGAGAAACTTCAAAGAGTTTGTGGGTGTTTATGGGGAGCTCCTGCCATGGGTGAGCTAAGGATGGGAGGAAGAGCAAAGGGAGGGTTGTTAGAAAGTGCAAGAAATGGTGAAGGAGGCTGAAGGTAGGGGTCAGGGGAGGGACATAGAGGGGGGTGACTTGGTTCTTGAAGAATGGATATAAATGGGGCAAGATGGGATTCAGGGTGTGGCTCTTCTGGGAAGCTCTCCTCCCCAGGTCCATTCACAGGGCTTTGTTCTCTATTCCCACAGGCCACGTCCAGATGAGTACACATGTGCCTCTTGCAGCATCTTAAAGCCCAGTGGAAACACGCAGGGGGTGCATGGGGGTGCACATGCACCCCCTGACAGTGCTGGTACACTTCCTGACAGCCAGTGTTCCCCACTTAGGCAATGGGCAGGGGGTCAGGTGGGAGTGCTGGTGGCCCCTTGAGAGCACCGTCTGGGGAGTGGGGGTGCCAGGAGAAGTGCCGCTGGCACTTCTGGGTCGGCGAGTGCTACCGGCAGGGGCGATTCCCCACCCAGTCAACATGATCAGCCGTGGGGGG
>NW_017729000.1:44841731-44842232 GCF_001723915.1 Gavialis gangeticus | reverse complement strand
GAGGCCATTGGAGGTTTGGGGGTGAAGGTGGGGGGTGGGGCCAGTTGGGGCAGCCATTGGCGGGGGCTGCAGGAGCCAGTGGGGGGTGGAGCCGGGCAAGGCAGCAATACAGGGGGCTGGGGGAGCAAGCAGGGGTGGGCCCTATACAGGGAGTGGTAGCCCCTGTGGGGGCCATGGGACCCCTGGTGGGGGGGCTGTGGGCCCTGTTGTGGGGGGCAGTCTGTGAGCTGTGCAGGGGCACTGCATCCTTTGGGAGGCAGGGGACCCACACCTCCTGAGCAGCCCCTGCCCACAATCCCCTCATGATCCGTCTACATCTACCCACACACCCCACAGTCCCCCACATCCCTCCACAGTCACCCACCTCTTCCCACCCCCCTTCTGCAAACCCCACATCTCCCCAGCACACACCTTGCATGCCCAGCTGCCATACAGGATGACACTTGTTGGCAGGAGCTGTGGCTGCAGGGGCAGCTGTCCCCACATCCTGGTTAGTGAAGG
>NW_017729000.1:44839746-44840852 GCF_001723915.1 Gavialis gangeticus | reverse complement strand
TATCATGGCGCGGGGGGGGGGGGGGGGGCGGGGGAGGCTCCCCCATCCCCACCTGCCTGCTTTGTCCTCCACAGAGGTGCTTTGCTAGTCAGCCAGAACATCTCTATGGCTGACCCTCACCCCAGTGTTGAAGCACGCTGCCTGGCCATAAGGGGCAGGCAGCATGCCAGATGCAGGGGGCTGGACCCATGGTCTGTGCTGGTAAGTAGGGGGTGAGAGGGGCTGGAGAAGGGGACCATAGAGGGACCCCCACCAGCCCCAGCTCCTGACTGCTCCCTGAGCCCCCTGGATTGCTGCCCCACCAAGCACCAGCATCCCAGCAATTAAAAAAAAAAGAAAAAGCCCTGCACTCAGCAGTGGTAGCAGTTGCCGTTGGGGTCACTGGGGCCTCCTGGCAGAGCCTCCCTACCCCAGCACAGGGCAGCGGGGACCACCTGGCACCCACACTGCCACTGCCCCATTGCACAGGTATGGCCTGGTTCAGCAGGATGCTGTGTAGCTCTGTGTAGCACTGTCAGGCAGCTGAGGCCACTCAGGCTGAGCAGTGCTGGAGTGACAGCTGCAGTGGTCTCAGCTGCCCAACAGCATGTGGAACCATCATGCCCTGGCAACCTGGGCTGCACTGGGATGGGGCAATGGCAGTGTGGGTGCCAGGTGGCCAGGGCCAGTCCCCGCTGCCCAGGGCTGTGTGGGGGGGCTCTGCCACGAGGCCCTAGTGACCCCGGCAGGAGCTGCTACTGGCAGTGAATATGGGGGGTTAGTTTTATTTTTTTAATTTTTCTTTTTTATTGCCAGGATGCTGGGGCTGGGCAGAGGTCCCCCCATGGTGTCCTGCCTCCTCTTCCATTTCCTCCACCCTCTACTTATTGGCCAGGAGGCCCCAGTGACTGTGACAGCCACTGCTACTGTGGGTGAGTGTGGGTTTTTTTTTCCATCTCTCCTTGAGTCCTGAACTGCTGGGGCCAGGCAGGGGAGCCATCAAGGGTTGGGCAAGGTGTGGGGGGTAATCAGGGGGTGGAGGCTAGTTAGGGGGGGCTCTGCCACATGGCCCCAGAGCCTCCACAGCTGCTGCTACTGCCCATTAGTGTGGGGCTTTTTTTTTTTAA
>NW_017729000.1:44836671-44839004 GCF_001723915.1 Gavialis gangeticus | reverse complement strand
ACACCTTGCATGCCCAGCTGCCATACAGGATGACACTTGTTGGCAGGAGCTGTGGCTGCAGGGGCAGCTGTCCCCACATCCTGGTTAGTGAAGGTGTCGGGGGAGCTCTAACTACTGTATGGTAAGAAAACCAAAGGCAAACAGCAAATGACATAGGTATTTAAAATTAATTTTGTTGTGATGATACAGACATGAATAGGCTTCCAAATCGCTTTAACACTATAGATACATCAGTAAAACATTGCCCAATTGATTGCTATCTCTCTGTTGCTCTGTCTCTCTATATAGTAGTCTTTTGTTTTAATTGTGGAGGAACATGGAATTTGGGGTATTTTACAGCGTAACTTTGGGATTTTTTTTATCAGGGATTTTTCAGTTTCCAAATAGGGAACACCAGAATTCCTGCTAGGGAGGCAAGTGGCAGGACCCAGGCAGAGGAACCTGCTCAGAGCTGGCACCTTGGAACCAGCTGGACGTGGTTGACCTCCTGGCCAACTGGGGACAGGAGGACATGCTTTGACAGTTCAAAGCAGGCCACCATACTGGCAACATCTTCCAGGCGATAACTGCTCAGATGGCTGGGCAGAGACACACGTGGGAGTAGTGCTGCACAAAAACCAACTTTACAGCCACAGCCCATTGGCAGCTAGCTCAGAGGGGCAGATGCCTCTACTGGCTATACAGTCCTCATCTGGGTCTGGCAGGTGCGCAGCAGGGCACAGCCAGGCAGCAGCCCCCACTTCAGGACTGCTGCAGTGGATAGAGGGTGCAAGGAACTCTCAGGGCTGCTTCAGCAGTCCAGCTGGCACAAAGGGTAGTGTCCCTAGGTACCAATTGGCCAGGACCCAGAAGCTCCTGTCTATTTGTATCCTCCATATTAACGTGCGCCTTAAGGCCCACCCAGCTAACTAATAGCCCCTTTGTGAGGCAAAACGGTGACAGATACTATTAATTTCTTGGGACAACAAATGAAAAAAACCAAAAAACAGATTAGGACTGTTGTGTGGGTCAAAGGGTCAAAATGTGAAAATAAGTGTGCCTGAGGGGGACACCGAGCAGAGCCCTCTGGGCCACACTCACAGCTCCTCAAACACATCCAAGGAGCCCGTGGCAATGGATGATGGAAAAGCAGACCGGTCTAGTGTCCTCCAGCCAGCTCAGGCACTGGATCAGGGAGTGCAGCGAGGCCGGGTGAGGCACTGGTGCCATGACAAACTCCGGTGGGCTGGAGGACATGGGGGGGCAGGGCGGGGATCGCCACCGCGCAGGACCTGGTCAACAAGGGCAATGGTGTTCTGAGGTCGGGCAGATTTCACCTCCCAGACCAGATGGCAGGTCACACAGGTCGTGGCTAGACCCATGTGCCGGGCCAGTGCAGCAGGGTCCACCCACTCCTGCCTATCATAGTCAGGAGGTCTCCAATACAGATGACACCAGCCAGGATCAGCTTGTGTTGCAACTGGGGTGCCTCTACTGTCAGCACCTTCAGCTGGGGGTTCCAGAGGAGGGGTTCCTTGAGCAGGTCAGCACCCTGGGCAAGTGTTGCAGGAGACCTGGAGGCGGAGACCAGCCTCCAGGGCCAGAGGAGGTCCAGGTAGAACTCCGGCACCCTGTGCAGGTCCTGCAGGGAGAGGCCCCACAAACCGAGGAGCTGCCAGTCGTATGAGAGCCCCCAGAAATGGTGGGGGAAGGTGCGCCCCGGTGGCCCCATGCCACATGGCTACTCACACCATACAGCAGTTGCTGCAGGGCCTGGCCGCACTCCTACAAGGGGATACTCAAGAACTTCACAGTGACCCAGTGCCATCCCGGCTAGAAAAACTCCAGCACCCATTTCTTGAGCCCTGTCAGGACCTTGGGGGACACAGGCAGGGTGTGTAAGCGGTGCCAGAGCATGGACAGGACAAGCTAGTTCAGCCCCAGCACTCTCCCATGCAGGGAGAGACACCTCATGAGCCCTGCCCGTGCCCCAAGCTGCTCTACCACCCTTGATTCCAGCTGGTGCAAGTTCTCTGGCAGGGAGGGATCTGTGGGGGACAGGTAGACCCCCAAGTACAGCAGCAAGCCCGTGCTCCAGTGGATCCCATGAGCATGGGTGGGAGTGAGCTCACTTGCCACCCATCACCCACCGCCAGGCCAAAGCACTTGACCCAGCTGACTTGGGCAGAGGAGGTTGCTGAGTACAATGTCTGGCAGGTCTCCACCTGCGCCAGGCCACCTGAGTCCTGGACCATGAGGAGTACATCTTCAACATACTCTGACAGGACCAGCCACACTGCCAGTCCTGGAGCATTTACCCCATCACCCACTTCCACAGGAGAATGAGGAAGAAC
>NW_017729000.1:44833500-44836596 GCF_001723915.1 Gavialis gangeticus | reverse complement strand
CACCCCTCTCCTGAATGGAATGGGCTCCATCAGGGTCCAGTTGAGCTTGACCAAACACTCTGCAGAGGCATACAGCACCTGGAGAGCCCACATGAAGTGGGGCCCAAAGCCAAAGGCCCGCAGCATGCCTGTGAGGTACCCGTGATCCATGTGGCAGAGGCAGGGGTCTCGGCACCCCAGTGAGAGGGCCACCACAGGGGAGACAACTCTTCCCAGGGTTTGGAGCTGTGGGAGCAGGGCCCAATTACGGATATAGGGAGGGATGGAGCTGAGGACCACCCTGGTCCCCAGCTCTTCTAGAGGCTTAAGGGGGGCGTATTCACCCTCCACCATGAGCCCCCTCTCCACCGTCTTTTGTGTGATGGCCTCCAAGGCAAGGAAAAAGATGCCTTGTCATGAAAGCGGGAGGTCACCACAATCTTGGGGGGCCCCACTACCCAAGCCAGGGCTTGCACCCAGATCTGAAAATGCAGGTTCTTCCACTTGGGCAGTTCACCCTGTGCCTGTGGGTGAGTGCCAGAAAGGGGGCCCCACCACCCAAGCTGGAAGGGCCGGTGGTGGAGGCTCCAGGTCCCCTCAGCTTTGGGTCACCTCACAGCTGCCTGTGCATAGCTGTGGTTCCCCCGTGGGGAGCCACGTTCATGGGGCCAGAGCTAGGACCAGGGCCAGGCTGAGTGGATGTGCTGGCTGGTATAGTGCACCTGGTTCCCTTAAGCACTGGTGGTCTAGGCTTGGCGGCAAGGCCCTTGCCTTTCCCACCCCCAGCTGTGGAGGAGGCTGAGGAGAAGCCCTTCCCTCTGCCCTTGCCCTTTGTCCCCGATGATGGGAGAGGGGACTTGGGAGCCCCTCCAGGGGTTGGGGAGAGCCTGGCTAGGGAAGACCCCCCTGGCCCTGTTGTCCCATCTGCCTCTGTAGCAGAGGTTTTAGGATTCTCCACCCCCAGAGGAAGTTGATTGGACTCTACATCTGGGGTGGAGTCTACAGGGGCATGCATCCTTTTGGGGGTTTGGCTGGGATCCACCCCAATAGTGGGGGCTGCAGGAAGCTCTGTGAGGGCATCTGCCCCCCCAGAAGGTTCCTGCCCTGCCATTGTTTCACATGAGGGCAAGGAAGACAATAAAGAAAAACAAAATATCCCATGGGGCTGGTGAATCTAGTAGGGGCAGGCTGGGGTTGTGGGGGAGAAAGTGGGTAGGGAGGAAGGTGGCTGAAGCTCACCAAGGTACGACCCCACAGGAAAAAAACGGGAAGCCTATGCTTTGAGATTGTGGGGGAGGGGTACACACAAACACACACACACACACACACACGGGCGGGGGAAACGCAAGCTGGCTTACTCGGCCACACAACAAACACCAGCACAGTGGGAGTGGATCATAGGACTTACCACACAAGGGCAAGAACACAAAGGGAAGGCTGCTGAGGCAGATGTCAAAGATAGCTTGAGCGGTGAAGGGGCTTGCTTTGTTGAAGATCTGTCCAGAAACCCCTCAGGCCTCCAGCCAGGAGCTCAGCAGCAGAGCAGTAGGCAGGAAGACAAAGCAGGATCAGATGCAGTGGGGTAGCTGTGGGGGAGGGCGGGAGCAGTCAGTCAGTTAGGAAGTAATCCGGTGCAGGTGTGGTGTCAGGTGATGCAAGGTGGTGCAGCAGGGAATCTCCCTCTCTCCTGAGAGGGGGCAACAGCAGAAACAATGGCAGCAGCAACAGCAGCTGGGATGGTAGGAACTGTCCAGTTCAGCCACTCAGGTTGAAAGTGCAGATGAAGGTGGGATCTGGCCTGCCAAGGCAAAGCTTGGGCAGGCAATGTACCTTTAGGCTCCAGCAGTGATGGTGGGGATAGGGGTCCACAGGCAGCGCAGGCTCCCTCCCCAGGCTGTCCCCCAACTCTGGCTTGGCAGTGGGCTGGGCAGCAGGCAGGAAAAGAGGTGCAGAAGCTGAGGTGCAGTGCAGTGCAGTGCAGTGGGCCCCTCCCCAAGGCAGGGCACCAGTGTGCAGCAGAGGACCCCCATGTCAGGGGGGGAGGGGCAGCAGCCCAAGGCAGGAAGGGGTGTGGCCAATTTACTGCAAAAGCTCTGAGATCCAGCCAGCAGCTAACAGTAGCCAGAGGCAGGAAAGGACCTGTTCATCTTCTCCCCAGAGGCTCCTGAGACCAAGCTTGCAGCAACCAGCAACAGCCTGGGACAGGAAGAATCAAGGCCAACTTCCTCCTAGAAGCTCCTGAGAGTGAGTAGCCCTGAACTACTTGCCAGGGCAGATTTTTGTACTGATGGGGCAGGACAGATCAGCTTTTTACACATCTAGGGCCAGTACAGGTGCTGGACCGAGGCTCTAGCTCCCCCTGGCTGCAGATCCAGGAGGAGCCAGGTAGGGTTATTTTGCCCCAAGTGGCACAACTTGCACCACACCAAAGTGCATGTCTGGGCATGTGCACTGAGGCAGAAAGTCTCGACTCAAATTTGCACCACTTTTATTTGAGCTGCTGCAAGCACACGTGCCTACATGTGTGGATGTGCCCATAGTCTCTATCCCACATTTCTCACCAATTTTCTGTGCCTGTTCAAGCTTCTGTAGAGCTGCAGCCAGATATGTCTGAGCTGTCTCCAGCTCTCTTTCTATCTGCCAGATGTGGCTCTACAAGGCCACCACCCTCTGTCTGTCTGTTGGCAGTTATGGTATGCAGAATCCACTTGCGAGTCCAATTTCTGTCTTTCCACTTTGGCCTTTCTATACCAGCATGTTACCTTTTCCAGATCATTCCTCAGTTCTACCAGCCGGGAGAAGAGAGTACAGCAGTTAAAACATGGGTTGACCTGAGTCTGGGTAAGAGATTTAGAGGTGTGGGTGGAAATGAAAGATGATCTACAGAAAAGAGTAGAGAAATGTTGTTTTCTTAGGACTTTAGCAAGGTCTTTGATACAGTATCTCATCCTATTGTCATAAATAAATTAAGAGACTGTGACATAGATATTTACACAGTCCGGTGGGTGGCAAATTGGCTTAGCGGTCACACCCAGACAGTGGTAGTAGATGGGTCGGTAGATGTGGGTAGTGGGGTCCTGCAGGGTTCAGTCCTTGGACTTTTACTCTTCAATATTT
>NW_017729000.1:44827369-44833235 GCF_001723915.1 Gavialis gangeticus | reverse complement strand
TACACAATAGGATGCAGTACAACAAGGACAAGTGCAGAGTGCTGCACCTAGCGCGCAAAAATATCCAGCATGTCTGCTGGCTGGGAAGTGACCCTCTCAGCAGCACAGAAATGGAAAGGGATCTCAGAGTCAGCAGATGCATGACAAATAGATCCAGTGAGGTGATACTTCTCCTCTATGCAGCACTGGTCAGACCAGAGTTGGAGTACTGCATCCAGTTTTGGGTTCCGTACTTCAAGAAGGATGTTGATAGACTCGAGAGGGTCCAGAGGAGGGCCACTCTTACGGTTAGGGGCTTACAGGACAAGCCGTATGAGAAGAGACTGAGGGACCTGGATCTTTTCAGCCTCCGCAAGAGAAGGCTGAGAGGTGATCTTGCGGCTGCCTACAAAGTCATTAGGGGAACGCAGCAAGGGTTCAGAGATGCACTGTTCATCAGGGCGCCTCTTGGGGTAACAAGGAACAATGGTCACAAACTGACAGAGAGCAGATTTAGGCTAGGTATCAGGAAAAACTTCTTCATGGTAAGGGTGGCCAAAATTTGGAATGGGCTTCCAAGGGAGGTGAGACTCTCCCCTTCCTTGGGAGACTTTAAGAAAAGGCTGAATAGGCATCTGGCTGGGGTCATCTGACCCCAGCCCTCTTTCCTGCCTAGGCAGGGGGATCTGTTGAGGTCCCTTCCAACTCTAGCATCTATGAAATATGGAGCTGGGGAATTTGAGGGCCTAAACAGCTGAGGCAAAAGTAATGGCCAGGTTACAGGTTTGGGTGACAGAAGATAATTGGGGATGCTCCTGATTTAAGCAAGGGGTTGGACCTCCTGAGGTCCCTTTGAACCCTAATTTTTCTATGATTTCTAAGAATAGAAGGATTCTTCATGATGGCCAAGGGAGGGAGAAATGAGGAGATCCTGGAGGGGAAGTTTTAAGAGTTCTGTGTTGATCACAAGCTGTTAGCTGAATAGTCAGGGAGGAGCCTCATGGTGGGAGATGTGTGGATGCGCATAGGTGCATTCATATCAGAGGCAAGAGACAGGAAGACCAGCAGGCAAAATGGTACAGAGAAGGGCAACCAAGATGATCAGGGCTATGTAGCAGCTGCCATATGAAGATAGACTACAAAGGCTAGGACTGTTCAGTGCGGAAAGAAAGCTATGGGGGGATATGATAGGGACACGGGCAGATCCAGGGGGTGTATACTGGTGCAGTTGCACCCGCCTTTCATTCCTGCTCCACCTAAACTTTCAAACCAACTGCCTGGGAGGGGCAGTGACATTTCTATTTAAGCAGTTCTGAGAGAGTCAGCTGACTTAATGGCTCATTGTCATCCATTTGATTTCTGCTAACCTCTCTCCACTCCACAGGTGTTAATGACCCTCTATCCTTCTTAATGGTCTTGATGTTCCATTATTCAAACTGTCCTTTCTTCTTCAATTTTGCAGTCTCAGCCACTCCTGGTAATGTCACTCTTCTATTTCATGCCCCCCCCAGACTGTTTTTAGCTCTAGCTACAAACTCTAACTCAGGTGTGGTAATATTAACTCAGGTGTAGAAATGACTGACAGTGAAGTATTGGACACATTGTCAAGACTGTCAAGAAGACTATATTTTGTTTTATGAATCTGAATAAGAGATGTACATTTGACTATAATGACTACAGGGCTAATAATTCAGTATCTTTTGACTACTTTGATTATTTTTTTTCCTGGTTTGTTGTTTGTTTGCTTTTAAAACTTTATATATAATCTAGCAAAGTAGTCCACATTCCAATACTTATATTGGTTTTTGCTTTGCTCTTAAACTGAATACTACAGTGCTAGCTCCCTAGCATATTACTACAGCATCTAGTTTCTCTTTTAACTGAAGAACAATATGTGTTGTGTAACCGTGTGCCAACATGATCTGTACTTACCTTTTCTAAATCCTAGATCTGCCCATGGATGAGATCTATAAAATCATGAAGGGTATGGACTAAGTGAACAGGGGACTATTATTCACCAGGTCCCAGAATACTAGAACTGGGGGGGAGGGGCAAGGAAATTAGCAGGAGACTGGTTTAAAACTAACAAGAGAAAGAACTTTTTAATGCAACACATAGTTAATCATTGCCACAGGAGGTGGTGGGTGCAGATAGCTTAGCCAGGTTCAAAAAAGGACTAGACAAATTCATGAATGATAGATCTAATAATAGCTGTTGAACAGAATGGTTGGAGATGTTTCCTCTGGCATCTCTAAACCAATAATATTGGATGCCAGGGAGGGTAATGAATAGGGGATAGATCACTCTAAATATATCTCGTTCAATACTCTCCCTCTAAAACATCCATTCCTACCACTGTCAGAGATGGGATACTGAGCTAGATGAAGCATTGGTCTGACCCACTGTGATACTTCTCATATTGTTATGTTCTTACGTTTAAGGGCCATTCTGATCCCTTCTGTACTTCCTGCATAGAACGTGGCCCAGGAAATGCAGTGCTCATCCCAATCACAGTGACTGAACTAGAGGGTAGCTTTTGGGAAGAGAAGTCCAGTCTGGATTTAAAGCCTCCAAGTGACAGAGAATTCACTGTTTCCCTGGTCCATTATGAAAATGATTCATTCCCCTCACAGTTAAAAAAACCCAGCTATATTTATGGTCTAAATTTGTGCACCTTCAGCTTCCAGGCACTGATTTTCATCCTCCCTTTGATGGCTTGAGAAACCCTCTGCTCTCAGAAACCTCCTCCGATAGGTCATATTCAAGTCACTCCTAACCTCGTCTTGGACAAATAAAATAGATGGAACTTCCTCAGAATCACTGATTTCCAAACAGTCCTCTTTCCTGTACACATGACCTATAGCATAGCTTCTCAACCTGTGGTACACGTACCCCTGGGGGTATGTGAGACCCAGAGTGGGGGTACATGGGTACCCCAACATTCCCTCTCACCCTCTTTTCCTCTCTCTCTCACCCCTTCCTTCTCTCAAAAGTATGGCAAAAATGTGGTACACTGCACACTGCACGGCGCTTTAAATTCACCAGTAATAATGTGGTTCATCCCTCCTAGCTTTGGCCAACATTGCCTCTAGCCCAGGTACATACTTGAGTTGTGCACCCCTGGCATAAAAGGTGGCAACCCTACCTACACCAGATCAGACATCTGTCATATCATCACCTTATATACATAGCCCTTCTTCCAACATATGGCACATGTTAGTCTGTAAATATAAAATCCCCTGGAAAATTGAGTGTTGGGGTACTTATTAAAACTTTCCGAAGTTAGGGGGTACTTGCTACTTAAAAGGTAGAGAAACACTGACCTATAGGATTTGTTTCTGGATGTTCAGTCCCACATTTTACTGTACTATAACAGAAGGCAAGTCAGATGGACTAATATGCAAGCATGAATATGTCCTTACCACAGACAAGTGTAGAATAATACAGCATCTACCTAAACTGATGCAATCTACCAGAATGGAACTGGATTTCTTCTTGGGATAAAAGCTCATCATCTCACTCACAGCCTACAGGTGATTATAAATAAACAAGTGAAATAATAACTGGGGCAAGATATATGCCCATTTTATAGACTTTTTAAAAGCTTTTTGACTTATTCCAGCAGCCAGGACAAACCTTAAATTGCTACATGATGGGACTAGTAGATAATAATTCGACATCATTGAATCCATGTACCAATCCATTAAATACAGGATAAAAATAAAAATACAGGATAAAAAAGACTTCAGGTTAGAAGGGGCAGTAGCAAATTGGTGAGACATCTACCTAAACCTTCTCAAGAGGTATTGGTCAAACATTATCCCTTCCACAGCAACCCATAAACCCAGGGCTTTTCCCCTTCCCTTTGAAGACAGTGGATGTAAAAAGCACTTGGTGCATTGTTGGAGCACTCAACAACTTGCAGCATTGACCCCATGCGTATGATGGGGACCTGGGTCTCGGACATCACCTGGGACAAAAACCAAGCAGAAACCACACACCTACATGTCTGCAAGAAAAGAGGGCTGCAGTACTTGAGTAGGGTTACTGTATGTCCAGGTTTACTGGACACGTCCTCTTTTTGGGTCCTCTGATCTCAATCTGCGTGGGGGTTTTTTAAATATGAACATATACCCAGGATTTTGCTGGCAGAACTGCATTTCCCAGCTTGCCCTAGCTGTGTGTGTGTTCACCAGGAATCTGGGTTTTCCATTCGCTGTAGAAAAAACATGCATTTTCCTCTTTAAAAGAGGAAACCACGGGTTTTCCCTTGCAGGCCAGGAACCTTCCAGCTTTCAAGGAGCTTCTTGGGGTGATTGGAGGCAGAGGGTCCCACATGCATCTGTGTGTGCACATTCATGTGACTGGCATACGGCCAGGCAGGGTGGTGGAAGCAGCCCTGACAGCTGGATGCAGGCAAGTCCCTGGGGGGTGGGGGTTGGAGGGACAGGGCTTAGGAACTGTCCAGGTGTGTGTGTGTGGCAGGAGCATGTGGAGAGAGATGGGTGTGTGAAGGGAGGCAAGTGCTTGCCAATACTGAGGGAAGGTGGCTGGGTGCTGGGGCTGGGGCTGCAGCACAGCACGGGGGGAAGGGGGAAGGTGCCTGCCCCTCCAGCAGAGGAAGGGGGCAGGGGGTCCTTTAGGGGTGATGGGGAGCTGTGTGGCTGGACCAGCAGCATCAGGGTTGGTAGTCATGCTTGCAGGGGTAGACACTGCCTGGAGACGCTGGGAGACGCTGCATGGAAGCGGCTGTAGCCAGGCTGCCTGGCGCGGTGCAGGAGCTGCAGCCCAGGGTGTGGAGTTCCACAGGCTTCCCCTCCTCCTCCCTCCAGCCCACACCAGGGTTGGATTCACTCTGCCACTGCCTGCATAAGCTGGAGCCGCTGCAGGCACTGTGCTCCAGCCTGGTCAGGACAGGAGCAACTGGGGGCCCCCTCCAGCAGGGCTGGGGGGAGCAGGGGGCTGTGAGTCAAGAGTGAGGGACACTGGCAGGGCTGGGGGGGCTGTGGCTTGGGAGTGAGGGGCACTGGAGGAACTGGGGGGCTGTAGGTCAGGAATGTGGGGCACTGGCAGCACCAAGGGGCTGCAGGTTGGGAGTGAGGGGCCCTAGCATGGCCTTGGGAAGTGTGAGGACTGGGGGTTGGGATTGAGGGCACTGGCAGGGCCAGGGGTCTGCGGGTCAGGGGTGAGTTGCAGTAGCAGGGCATTGTGGCCGTGGGTTGGAAGTGTGGGGCACTGGAAGCTCCAGAGGGCTGTGGGTCAGGAGTTAGGAGCACCCCCCACCGACAGGTGCCTTCTTTTTTTGGAACTGGAAATATGGTAATCCTATAACTGAGAAAATGAGTCCATGTCTGTCCCATAAACACCTCCAGGATTGATCAATACTCAGACAACAAATGCAGTGTCTAGAAAGCCAATGGATGAGCCCCTGGGAAAATTCCAGTGGATGATCCTCAACTTGCTTGTTTCTGAAGGCACCTTAGGGGGATTATTATCACATATCTGCAGATATATCTGCACATATCACATATATTATCACATATATGCCGTCAGGAAGGCCAACCGTACCTTGTCATGCATCCACAGATGCATCTCAAGCAGGTCCAAGGAGGTGATACTCCCCCTTTATGCGGCACTGGTCAGGCCGCAGCTCGAGTACTGTGTCCAGTTCTGGGCACCGCACTTTAAGAGGGATGTGGACAGCATCGAGAGGGTACAGAGGAGGGCCACTTGTATGATCAAGGGACAGCAGGGTAGGTCCTATGAGGAAAGGTTGCGGGACCTGAACCTGTTCAGCCTTCAAAAGAGAAGGCTGAGGGGGGATCTTGTGGCCTGTTATAAACTGGTTAGGGGGGATCAGCAGGCGCTGGGGGAGTCCCTGTTCCCC
>NW_017729000.1:44824680-44827156 GCF_001723915.1 Gavialis gangeticus | reverse complement strand
CACAAGCTGGCAGAGGGTAGATTCAGGCTAGACATCAGGAGGCGCTACTTCACAGTCAGGGCGGCTAGGATCTGGAACCAACTTCCAAGAGAAGTGGTGCTGGCTCCTACCTTGGGGGTCTTAAGAGGAGGCTAGATGTACACCTTGCTGGGGTTGTTTGACCCCAGTACTCTTTCCTGCCATAGCAGGGGGTCAGACTTGATGATCTGCTCAGGTCCTTTCTGACCCTAGAAACTATGAAACTATATCATCAGTGGCTAGAGACTAGAGTTAGAAGCATGGTATAAGCTAAGAGAGGTGCTGAATGGCTGAGGCTAGGGAAAGACTGTCTGCTTGAAGCCCTCCACTTCCAGGGAAACTCATGCCCAAGTTTAGAAAAGGTAACAGAGCTGCCACCATTACAAAGCCAGAATGGAAAATAACCCCGTTCCTGACCCATTGGGGACTGTACTAGGACACCCTATCTGGAGAAGCAGCAGGCATCCCTGACACATGGACATGGGGATGAAACCATACAGGGTCTGTGCAGGGCAGATTGGACACAACAGCCATGTCTGCACTGCAAGAGCACATGCTAGTTTTATGATAGAATTACACTATAACCTGAGGTACAAATGTGACTGTGATTGTGAATACCACTGTGCCTGTGCATGTGCACAGCTGTATTTCTGTGTGTGCATGAGTGTGTCTCTGGGTATAAAAGTACAGCGGTGTATTTGTACATGATTCCAGTGACAAGAGTAAGTAGGAGTGTCCGTGTTATGATGTGTTTTATCTTGCCTTTCATGAAAACATGCTTACTACATTAGACGTATTACTCCAATCTGGAGGGCTTTGAAGCTGTTCATAATGCATTTTCTAACTCCTACTTAATGATGAAGCTTCTCTCTTGGCCCTGCTCCTTGTTATGCTCTGTGCTTAGCCTTCTTACAGGAAACTTTCCTTACACTTCATTTTTGTGCTTCTTTTCCGAAAATTCTTCTTACAAGCTCCCCTGCTGTTTTAGCTGAGATGTCAGAAATGCAGCAAGAACTAAGAGCTCTGTGCAACCAACTATCTATTTACTTGCCTGTCTGTCTTTCATTTGCAGATCCCCCTGGGAGTGATGGACAAGGTCTTCCCTGATTCTCTCTGGGCAATTATGGGGCTGTAACCCATAACTGGTGGCAGAAAATATTATTTGGGGGGCCTAAGCCCCACCTGATCCTTACCCATCACTCCTGCAGGGCTGTTGCAGGGCTGGTGCACACTGGTGCTGTATGTGGCAGTGGAAGAGTGGCTGCATGCCGAGTGACGCCAGGCAGTGTGGGACAGTGGTGCCGTGGTGCTGCTGCTGTTACCAGCTGCCATGAAAAGTTTCGGAGGGCTAAGTCCCATTAGCCCTGGCCTTCCACTACCTATGCTGTCACCATAGCAATTGTGCCACTTACAGGATGAGTGCATTTGATATGATAGTACCAGTGACAGGGTAAGTGCCATGGTCATTGTAACTCCTGACTATGGGCAAGTGTTTTGGGCTGGTGCTGGTGTGCATTGTAACATTGAGTTAGGGGGTATGTCTGATTCATCCTAGGGAAAGCGCCATGGTTATGGGTTATGTATAAGTCCCACTTGCAAAACAGGTCCTATGCATCCTATTGTTCAGAAGAGAGCTGCAGGGCCCTAAACAGGCTGATATGAGGAAGACCCTGCCCATCTAACTCCAGTGGCAGAATCTAGGATAGGAGCTTTCATTATCTGTTACTCTTTTAAAAGGGCTGTCCTTCATGTGTCATTGTGGGATTAGAGGGGGCAGCAGAGAGCCTGATCCAAAAGCTGGGGAGGCAGGAACTAGGGGTTGCATACCAGAGTGGGGAGCAGCCATGGTGGGAATACAAATGGTGTGAGGAGGGAAAGAAAGGGGAAAAGGAAGAATGGGCTCAGAGGGAACCAAACAAGCAGAAAGAGGGAGACAGGAGAGAAGATCAAAAGAGATGTTGTTGGTTGCTCACAGCAGTCTGTCTGGTCATCCAGTGGCTCAGATAGGTTTCCCTGTGTCATTGCTGCTCTTTACCTCCTGGGAGGCTTCTGATGCTTCCTGTCAGATGACAATGATCTTATGTCACCCCATAAGCCATGTGCTCTAGGCCTCTGCTGCCCCAGGTTGCCCTCAGGAACCCAGGTAAGGGTGCTGGGATCCCCCGGGTCACTTTGCTGCATGCCAGAGAACATGGGCAACTGGTGTCATCTTAGTTGGGGGGGATGTGCCCCCCAGGGACTAGTCAGTGACCGGGGGGAGGTTCCCCTGTGGCCAATCTCGCTAACTGGGGAGCAGAGTCCCCTGTGGCCAGTCTCACCAACTGGGTCCCCCATGGCTGGCTGACTGCAAGGTGGCCGACTGCTGCGGCCACTTCCAGAAGTGGCTGTGGCTGCTTCCTGGAGTGCTGCTCCCCAGCTAGCACCGGCAGGGGGAAAACCGGTGCTCCCGCCTGGCCCC
>NW_017729000.1:44822945-44823257 GCF_001723915.1 Gavialis gangeticus | reverse complement strand
GCCTGGATCACCCTCCTGTCCTCAGGTGTGGATGCTTTACCCCAGAGTTTGGTGTCATTGGCGAACTTGGCCAGTCCACTTCTGATACCAATGTCCACATCATTAATGAAGATGTTGAATAGTGTAGGCCCAAGGACAGAGCCCTGAGGGACCCCACTGGTCATGGCGCACCACAATGATTGACTTCCATCAACCACTACCCTCGGGGTTCTACCACAGAGCCAATTCCCCAGCCAGTGGATTGTGGTGAGGCCGAGGCCACCATTAGCCAGTTTGGGTAAGAGGTGATCATGGGATACCAGATTGAAGGTT
>NW_017729000.1:44812333-44812761 GCF_001723915.1 Gavialis gangeticus | reverse complement strand
ATCCCGTTAGGACTTTAGACAAGCCCAGGATAGATACCAACCCACCAGTGGTTCATGCAGACCTAGTAAGGGGGCATCTGGAGGGGCTGAATGTATTTAAGTCAACAGGCCCTGAAGATCTTCACCCTAGGGTGAAGGGAATTAGCTGGAGTCATAGCAGACCTGCTGGCACAACTGTTCGAGCACTTGTGGTGCTCAGGATAAGTCCCAGAGGATTGGAAAAGGGCCAATGTGGTCCCTATTTTCAAGAAGGAGAGGAAGGAGGAACCAGGTAACTACAGGCCAGTTAGCCTCACTTCTAATCTTGGCAAGACCTTTGAGAAAATAGTTAAAGATCACATTTGCGGGGAACCAGCAGGTAAAATAATGATAAGGGGCAATCAGCATGGGTTCACATCCTGCCTGACCAACCTAGTTTCATTTTACAA
>NW_017729000.1:44806739-44807333 GCF_001723915.1 Gavialis gangeticus | reverse complement strand
GGGGCGCTCTGGTGAACAGACGTTCCCCCAGATCCTGGTGAGAACCCCTGGTAAACTCATAGGTGGCCACCAGATCACCCCTGAGCCTGTACTTTCCCAGGCTGAAGAGTCCCATGGCTTTCAACTTCTCATCATAAGGTCTGTTTTCCTTACCTCTGATCATGCACGTGGCTCTCCTCTGCACCCTCTCAAGCTTCTCCACATCCTTTTTGAATTGTGGAGCCCAAAACTGGACGCAGTACTTCAGCTCACCAAGGCCGAGTATGGTGGGAGAATGATGTCCTGGGATTTGCTTGAGAAGCATCTGTGGATGCATGCCAGCACTTTGCTCACTTTTACTAGCTGCAGCATCACATTGAAGGCTCATGTTCATCTTGTGGTTAATCATGAACCCCAAGTCCCTTTTGCCTATACTGCTAGTCAGCATAGCACTGCCGAGCCTATAAGGATGCTGCAGGTTTTTCTTCCCAAGGTGGAGAACCTTGCATTTCTCAGTGTTAAACACCATCAGGCTCTCATCTGCCCATTTTCTGAGCCTGTCAAGGTCAGCCTGGATCACCCTCCTGTCCTCAGGTGTGGATGCTTTACCCCAGA
>NW_017729000.1:44792420-44805553 GCF_001723915.1 Gavialis gangeticus | reverse complement strand
TTTACCTAGACTTTAAAAAGGCCTTTGACACAGTGTTGCACCCAATTCTTATAAATAAACTAAAAAACTGCAGTGTACATTATTACACAGTCTGGTGGGTGGAAAATTTGGCTTATGGGGTGCACCCAGAGAGTGGTGGTAGACGGGTCGGTTTCTACCTGGAGAAATGTAGGCAGCGGAGTTCCCCAGGGCTCTGTCCTGGGACCGGTACTATTCAATATTTTCATTAGTGATTTGGATGAGGGAGTAGTAAGCACCCTGTCCAAGTTTGCTCATGACACAAAACTATGGGGGAAGGGAGCAAATCCAAGTGGATTTGGACAGGCTGGAGAGGTGGGCAGAACAGAATAGGATGCAGTTTAACAAGGATAAGTGGCATGTGTTGCACCTGGGGAGGAAGAATCATCAGCACTTCTATAGTCTGGGAGGGACCATTCTAAGCAGCACAACTGCAGAAAGGGACCTCGGAGTCACAATCGACTCCCAAATGAACATGAGTCACCAGTGTGATGAGGTAATAAGCAAAGCTAACCGCACTCTTCCTTGCATAAGTAGGTGCATCACAAACAGGTCTAGGGAGGTGATACTTCCCATTTATGCGGCATTGGTCAGGCCACAGCTGGAGTACTGCATCCAGTTTTGGGCACCGCACTTCAGAAGGAATGTGGATAACCTGGAAAGGGTTCAGAGGAGGGCCACCTGTCTGGTTAAAGGCCTACACAAAAAACCCTATGTGGACCGATTGGGAGACCTGAACCTTTTTAGCCTCCACAAGAGGAGGCAAAGAGGTGATCTTGTGGCTGCCTACAAACTCATTGGGGGAGTCAGCAGGAAGTGGGGGATGCAATGTTTACCAGGGCAACAGTCAGGGTAACTAAAAACAATGGACACAAGTTAAAAGAGAGCAAATTTAGGCTGGACATCAGGAAATAGTTCTTTACAGTGAGCGTCACCAAAATATGGAATAGGCTTTCAAGGGAGATGGTGTTGTCCCTTTCCTTGGAAATATTCAAAAGGAGATTGAACAGACACCTTGCTGGGGTCATCTGACCCCAGCACTCTTTCCTGCCCAGGGCAGGGGGTTGTACTCGATGATCTAATAGGTCCCTTCTGACTCTAATAACTATGAAACTATGAAACCCATGCTGACTATCCCTCAGGATGTTGCCATCAGCCAGTCTGTTAAGAATGGCCTCTTTCATAATCTTTTCTAAGACCTTCCCTGGGATAGAGGTCAGGCTGATGGGCCTGTAGTTTGCTGGATCCACTTTCTTCCCTTCCTTGAAGATAGGCACCACATTGGCCTTCTTCCACTCTTCAGGCACTTCACCAGAGAGCCAGGAGTTCTGGAAGATCCATGCCAGGGGCTGAGCTATGATGCTCGCCAGCTGCTTGAGTACCCTGGGATGTAAATTGTCAGGGCCAGCTGACTTGAAGGTATCCACCCTTTCAATGTGTTCCTTCACAAGGTCAGCATTGATGGAGGGTAAGGAATCTCCCTCACCCAGGCCTTCCTCTCTTGTAACAGGCAGGGGCATCCTGTGGGTGAAAGGCCAACACAAAGTACCCATTTAGCAACTTGGCTTTTTCCTGGGCGTCAGTTATCAGTTGACCCATCTGGTTTAGCAGGGGTCCAATGTTGCCCTTACTTTTCCTCCCTCTCCCCACATATCTAAAAAGGACTTTTTATTGTCCTTGATACTTATAGCTAGTTTGAATTCAGTCACAGCCTTGGCTTTCCTGGTTTGCTCCCTGCAGGTCTGGACCAGTGCAGAATATTCCTCCTTGGAGGTGGATCCTGTCCTCCATCCTTTGTAGGCCTTTCTTTTTAGATGCAGGAGGTCTGCTAGATCCCTGGAGAGCCAAGGCAGCTGCTGTGCCCTTTTGCTGCCTTTTCTCTGAGATGGCATAGACTTTGCTTGTGTATCGAGGATTGCTCCCTTGAGGAGCAAACACTCATCCAGAACTCCCCTCCCCTTTGGGCTATGGCCCTTTAGGGCCTCACTGACAAGCCTCCTGAGCTTGTGAAAGTCAGCTTTCCACAGCCTGGCAAGTTTCAGCCCATAAGAATTATGCATGAAAAATCTGAATACAAATGGCAGAAGCCTTTGGGATCTTTCCTTCCAACCAGCTGCTAAAATGGCTCTGGAACAGTAAGCAAAGTCCTCTTATATAGAGAGAAGATGCACAGGTGCATCCCAGGATGAAGGATGTAAGCAAAAGAAGGCAGGGCTTAGAGGGTAAGAGAGCACATAACCACTGGGGAAAGGCTGGGAAATACACAAGGACTGGAGAGCAGCAGTGTGAAATAATACAGCATCTCACATCCCTCAACCCCAGGGACCAAGTGCCCCCACTCAAAAAAGCCAGCTCCATGGTCAGTGTGAGCTGCAAGTCAGGTAGAAGGCTTGAGTGAGCCTGGCCTGGCTAGCACTGACTGCTGTCTTTGCATTTCTTGAATTCACAGCAAATGAGAACGAGCTTTTTACTTAGTAAACACTGAATTTATGTTAGTTGAAAATTGACTCCATAAATATTTCAGTCAGTATTTTAACCACATTCACAGGCTTCTAAGACCTTTAGGGGATCAGATTTATACAAGTATGCACAGAATTATAGTAGCCAGGCACAACAGTGCTCTCTGAGGACTAGTGGGTCACTCATCTTTCCTAGTTTAGGTTCCACCATAAGCCATCCTTTTCTCCATGGATGACCATTAAGTTTGAACCTAGAACTTCCAAAAAGGGAAAGAAAAAAAAAACCTTCAGCATTTGAGCAGCGTGGCCTTCTGGAAAGGGCACTGGGTTGGGCTGAGATGTAAGTGAGCAGTGGTTTATTTCTAGCTTTGTCACTAAATTACAGTTGGGCAGTACTGAATTAAAACTGAATTTGGCAAGCTACTTCACCTCAGTTTCCTTATCCATAAAATGGCAAACATGATACTTGGCCTCCTTTGCAAAATTCTTTGAGATCTTTCCCTGATACCAGCTGAGTGTTGTTAGCTGGCAGCAGCAGGAGGAAATTTCTTTCTATATGGAATAGCCTGTAAAATGGTATCTGGCCAAGATACACACCCCCAGTGCTCAGATGATGTGCTAAGGACATGGGTATGTTAGGGCTCCTGCTGAGGACAAAATGAACATATCAGGAAGAAGAGTAGGGGAGTGCTTAAAGCCCCAGTTGAATCTACTTCCTTCTGCCTGGCAAAGAGATGGAATCAGTTACCACACAACGGGTGCATCTACATGTGCACATTTACTGTCCAGTAATTTAAGTAACTGCACAGTAACCAAAAATTACTGTGCAATATGGGTGCATGTCTACATGTGCATGCCCGTACTGTGCAGTAACTATGGCAACTTATGCCAACTTGGGCATAAATTTGGTACCCGTATTATGCAGGTATCAAATTTATGCCCAATTAGTTACTGTGCAGTAACACACGTGTAGACACCTTACTGCATAGTAACACTGTGTGTGTGGACTGATTTGGGACTACCTTTACTCACAAGTCAGTCCACATACAGTGTTACTGTGCTTTAATGGCTACATGTGTAGAAGCAAGCCTAAAAAACACTGTGTTATTACACATGCTATTACATGTGCTATTAATAAGATATAGTCTTACTGCACAGTAAAACACTGTGCAGTAAGCTTTTCCTGGGAGTGTGTCTACACATGCACCCTGTTGAGAGCAAATCTGTTCCCAATGGGAGCAGCCTGTTACAGGGGTGCTCATGCCCTGTTCTGCTCCACTGCAACAGCCAGGGGGAGCACCAGGCTCTCCTGGGTTGCTAGCCCAGTGGCTGGCATGGAGCATGGGGGGCAAGTCTTGATGTGCATGGGGCTAGGAGAGCTCTGCTGGCTGTACTGGAAGCTGTCTCCTGGCCCTGTGCACATTGGGAAGGGTCCTGATGTGCACAGGGCTAGGAGACAGCTGCTGCTGCAGCAAGCAGAAGTCTCATGGCCCCATACACATAAGGACACACAGCTGTGAATAAGCCCTGTGCCCAGAAGGGTTTCCCTGTCCAGCAGGGGACTAGCTGGGAGCTGTCCCACTCCTGGGGCAGCTGCCAGCAAGCCCTCAGCTGGGAGGGGCTTCCCCACCCAGCAGGGGGCTTGTCAGCAGCTCCCTCAGGAGTGGGACAGCTCCCAGCCAGCCCCCTGCTAGGTAGGGAATCGCTGCCTGGCAGGGGGCTGCCTGGCAGCTGCCCCACAAGCAGGATAGCTGCCAACAAGCCCCCAACTTAGTGGGGAAGCAGAGAGCTCCCCAGTTTCCTGTGGGGAGCCAGGAGCTGCACAGTGCTCAAATTGGGGGAGGGGGAAGGCATAGAGTGACCCTGTCCCAGCGCTGATCAGCTCCCAGCCCCTGGGGAGAGCCAGAAGCTGAGGAGTGCCAGGACCAGGGACAGGGTCTCCCCATCCCCTATGGCCCCCAGCTGGTGTGGCTGACTGGTTCCTGGTCAGTGTCTACACAAGCACTACTGTGCAGTAAATAGTGCTCGGTTAACCTAGTACCTGTAT
Organism: Gavialis gangeticus; assembly: GCF_001723915.1. Classification (NCBI taxonomy): domain Eukaryota; kingdom Metazoa; phylum Chordata; order Crocodylia; family Gavialidae; genus Gavialis; species Gavialis gangeticus. The sequence goes on along the minus strand of NW_017729000.1, from coordinate 44,801,029 downwards.
TTACAGGTATTAGCTAACTGTGCAGTAGACTGATTTACTGCATAGTGGGTGTGTCTGTATGAGATGCTGACTGTGCAGTAGTCGAATAATACTGTGCAGTAGCGTGTCACAGCACCAACAGTGCTAATCTGCTACTGCACAGTATTATTAGGCTATTATGCAGTAGTGTCACTTAAAAGGCATATACCGGCATTACTAAGCAGTAACTACAGTTCATGCTTGATTATACAAGTACTAAATGAATGCGCAGTAACCACTGTAGATGTGCCCACTAAATGCCATGCACTTGACGCTTTTACTGTGCAGTAGATTAGTCTACTGCATGATGAAGTGTCTCATGTAGACACACCCATAGAGTCTTTGCTGGTTCCCTGTGCACTGAAATGGCCCTGCAGGAAGGCTGCTAGGCATGAATGGCTTGGTCAGCCTTGACTTTGCAGCTCTTTGCCTTGTGCTTCCTCTTCCCCCCTCCCCACACCTCTTGCACTGCTAAGAGCTACCTTGTCTCAGCAGTAGACCCCATCCAGCCTCTAAATTCAATTAAGAACAAGCAGTGGAAGATTAATCCAAGTGCTCTGCTTGCCTATCCAGTATCCAGCCTGGCAGCCTGCCCTCTCAAAATCCAGACCCTCCCTTTCTCTCTATCCTGCTTGTCCCTGGAAGGCTGAGCGCCAGAGCAGGGAAACTGACTGATGGCTGTATGTGGAAAGCTGTTTGAATCTGCCCCAACTCGGAAATGCTTGCAGCCAGTTGCACGAGTGGAAACCACTTCTCTGCATTTGGAAATTAAACAGGGCTCTCAGAACATTAAATATTGCTCAAGCCAATCAATGAGATGGCAGGGTGCCCAGCAAGCCCTCTGCCAACAGCCACTCTCCATTAGAGGGGTAAGGATTTAGGGTTCCAGGCAGCTTCTGGATACTATCTCTGGCCACAGGGGCCTTGGAGAAACTAACATTTTGCCGCCTCTGTGGCCAGGGGTGCAGCAGGCACTGTGCTTCCTAATGGCAGCCCAATTACACCCATCTCACTGTACAATCCAGCCCTGCCCTCTGCAGGACACTGCAGAAGGGTATGGAGCTAGTCACAGAGATGCGGAAGGGACTCAGTATAAGATAAAGTAGGTTCAGTTTGAAGGCAGTATATGAATACAGGCAGACAGAGTGGGCTGGGTTCACCTTTCATGGGCAACAGCTACACCCCAGCACCACAACACTGCATGCAAGGGCATGTTCCTGACTGCCCCAGGCACACAGGGGGGTACTTAGTAAAGCAACTTCTCATGCACATGCAGCCTCAACTTTTTTCTGCCTCTCTCTGCTGTATGCTCCCATGCTAAAGTACCACGTGGGGCTGCTATGCTGTGGTACTATGTGGGAGGGAGGGTGCTGATTGCTGACAGGTCTGCCTCTGGGTGGGGTTCGGGGAGTTCTCCACCAGGATTAAAGTAGTTTGTTCCAGGATTAGAGCCTTGTTTAGTGTAGGGCTGCTGTAGAAACCCTCCTCTGCTGTACTGATCTCCACAGGATTAATATTTTGTTTCAAAGGATTACAGAGATTAGGAATGTGTGTGGGGCGGGGGGCGGCTTGCATTGCAAAATGAAGGATGTGTTTGCAGGCAGTGTGGAGCTGTGCCGAACACACTCTTGATACATGATTGCAAACATAGACACACCACATCCACAGATACACACACTTTCTTGAACCTGTGGGTACATCTGCACACACACAGTTAAACATACATACACACTTGCAACTCCTAATGTGTACACATACACAAATGCACACATTTGCACCCAGGCTTGCGCACACAATCTCAAGCATACCCATACTTACACCTCCAGACACTGACACCCACACATACTCATGCCTGTGCTTTTATGCATCTGCATATGTGCTTATGCAACATGCAGACATGGACACATTTCCCACCTGCAGTGTTTCCTACTGCAGTAATTTTATCACAGATACTAGTTGTTGCTGTTTCACTTACAGCTACAGCTGCTGAAAAGACATAATTTACCAAATTTCAACCAGCTTTCATTATAGAATAAGTTTCTAGTCCTCATGGTTGCACAGAAAAGTTAGTGAATGTGATCTGTATATACTTTAGAACATGGGTTGGCAACCCCAAGGCCATTTTGCTCAGCATGCTCTAGGTAGCTGCTGCCAGCCATGGAGCCCGGGCTGCCCCCAGCAGGCAGCTGGGAGGCTACAAGCCCCGCTGCAAACAGCTTGGGCTCTGTGGCTGGCAGCAGCTACCCAGAGCCTGGGCCAGCTGCAGCTGGGAGGCTGCAAATAGCTGCTCCGGGCTCTGGAGCCCCGGCATCAGCTCCATGTTGCCAGTAGGTGCACACACACCTCACGCACGGTGGGGACAGGGCCTGAGGCAGCACAACTCTCCCGCACTGTCCACTCTGAGGTGTGTGTATAGTCACCACCAGTATGGAGCTGACGCCAGGACTCTGGCGCTTGGTGCTGCTGTTTGCAGCCTGCCTGCTGCAGCTGTCCAGAGCGCAGGCTGCCAACAAAGAGCTGGGCCAGCTGGCAGTGACTGCATGCGCCAGGGTTGCATGGCCTTAGGCCCCTCCCCCACAGTCCACTTTGAGGCACATGTGCACCCTTTGGTATGAAGCTGATGCCAGGGCTCCACAGCAAAGGCGACACCAACTGCTTCCCAATGGTGGGGCTGGGCCAGGAGGCTCCACCCCTCCCAGCACTGCCACTGCTGCCTGCTGCCCCACACAGCTGAGCCCACCTCACTCCTGCCCACTCTGAGCTCAGCCCTGGCGCAGCCCGCCCCTGCCAGGATGAGGTTGGTGCTGCCCCCGCCAGGAGCGCCACACCTTTGTGGGCTTAGCTGTGCGGGGTGGATGGGTGGTGGCAGTGCTGGAAGGGGTGGCTACAGGAGGGCTTAGGCAAATTTTGGAGTGGCAAATCCCTGGCACATGTGCTGAGTATGGCACGTGAGGCCATTTTGCTCGGTACACCACGGCCAGCCCCGGCTCTGGGTAGCTGCTGCCAGCGATGGAGTCCAGGCTGCTCCCAGCAGGGCTTGCAGCATCCCAGCTTCCTGCTGGGCTCCGGCTTCAGCTCCTCACCGGCACATGCAGGCTATGCCTCGGAGCAGAAAGTGGGGGAAGGGCCTGAGGCAGTGCAGCGCTGGTCTCTCCTGCGCTCCCAGCACAGCGGTGATGGCAGGGTTCTGGAGCCTGGCGCAGCTGCAGCAAGCAGTGGGCAGGCTGCAAACAGCTGCGCCTGGTTCCTTTTTTTCCTCTCTCTCCCCTCTTTTTTTCTTCCTTTCTCTCTTTCTCTCTCCCCTTTTTCTCTTCTTTCCCTTTTTTTCTCTCTCTCTCTCATTGCAACATGCTTAAAAAAAGGGAACGCACAACAAAGGTAGTATACAAAGTTTAATTTATTGTCACCAGGTTTAGAATTTTTAGAAAACCTGGTATTTACTGTAAAAAATAAATAGAAGGGCAACTTTTATGCTTATTAACTATATTAATATGCAGCACATCCTGCCATGTAGCCCCTGCCCCAGTTTTGGTTTTCTGGCATGCTGGCACTCTGGCACCTTACAAGGTAGACACTGTGGCTTTTCTGGCACTCTGGCCAAAAACATTGCCTAACCCTCCTTTAGAAGCTCAGAAACCAGCAGACAAATAGAAACAAAAGAAAATGGAATATTTTAAAATAACTCATTATTTTAAATCTGTTTGCATAGTTTTTCAGAGCTGGACTTCTAGTTTTAGATTGCTTGGTGTTGCTAGTACAGCACATGCATGCCTACTAGTTATTCACAATGGGATGGTGAAATAAGGAGATTGTGGTAGAGAGGAAGGTATTTTACAAAGGAGAGAAGGCTGTGCAGGGCTGAAGGAAAATTTCTGCTTGGGGGACAGCCAGAGGAAATACTGATAAAGTTAGGGGGGACTGGGTGGAGTGAGGATAAATTTCAAAGAGGGGAGTGGGGGGGGAGTAGGTAGGTTCAGAAGAGATTTTTTATAAATTGGGATGTCTGGAGTGGGGTAGGAGGAGTTAGGAGAAGGCTAGATGGTTTTTAATCCTTCCCCCTCCCCTATGATCCCATGGGAGCTTTATATTAAATCCTGTTCTGCTGCTTGCTTCCCCCCTTCCCCCCACAGAGCTCTCTCTTTCTGTGGTGGAATGGTTTAATATTGGAGAGAAACAAAGTAGTGAATCACACACACGCAGAAGATAAAAATAATCTGGTTCTTGGCACCACATGGCAAGGCTCCATTCAGAAAGGAGAGGACAATTAAGCAAGGGCAGCACATCCAGCCTTGGGTCCAGTTCTGCAGAGAGGGGTGCAGGAATTCTTTTGAGGAACTTAGGCTACAAACAGATGTCATTTTGGTAGAGGGATCAGCTGTATCAAGATGTCTCTTGGCAGAGCTGATGCACTTGACTGGCAGTACAGCTATTTCCTGGGGCTGTTGTCCCACATGGTCAGGTTTCTGCTGCCCAAAGGTTTTCAGGGGACTGATCCTGCAAGACAGCCCTGGGTGCCTGGCTCTGACCTGGGGTGAGTCTGCAAGCATGGGGACCCCCTCCCCTCCATGAGGTTCCCATTCTGTGCTTGCAAATAAGTACCTGGGATCAGGGCCAGCAGTATGAAACGTGTGCCCTGGGAATCTCCTACATGGGAATTCCTGGGGCATGTGCATCGTACCATAAGCATGCAAATGCATGCTATGATAAAGTGTCAAAAACTGTTAAAAGGAATTGTCAGGTAGCCCTTTTCGTGTATTTGTGGCATAGTGAAGGGCAAGGACTTCTGTATATTCGTGTTTTGTCCTGCCATTAAAAGTTTTATGGCAGGACAAAGATTCCACTTGCTTGCAGCTTAAAAGCTGCTCTGCTATGGGACCTCTGGCTTCCAGATGGTGGGGTTCATTCTTTGTCGGGCCTGGAAAGGAAGCTTCTTAACAAGGGTTACAGGGCATGGTCCTACTGGCTTTGCAACCTAAACTCTTAGTAATAGAACTCTGACACAACTTCTGTTACTGCTATGGATGACCCTATCCACAGACCCCTAAAGAATGTCTCTTGTGATTTACAGGCCTCTGCAAACTACAGGCAAGGAAAAACACACAGTATGGCTTGGGTTACTGAAAAGCACATACTTAGAGACTCTTCAAACAAACAGAAAGCATGACTCTTGTGGAAAGGATGCCAAGGATTCAGATGCCATCAGCACAGACAGGTTGGTTACAAGAGCCCAAAAGCAACTTGCAGCTCCCAGACAGGAAGAAAAGGCCTGTCTTATGCTTGCATGGGCTTGGTGCTCTAAGGAGCCAGTGTCAAGAAAGGCCTAGCAGAGATTCCAAGCAGATGGTTATGGCTAGGTACAGACTGTCAAAAAGCCTGAGGCTGAATCAGTTCAGTCTTTGCAGGTTAGTCTAAAATGCACAGATTAAACTGAAACAGAAGTGAACAGACATTTACCTTTGATTCAGAAAATGCAGCCACATACCTGCAGCAGCTCAGACTAGAGGCCAGAGGGCACTAGAGCATGGCACTCTGCCTGTGTTTATTTCCTTTTCCTCCTGCCTCTGAGGTCTCTGGGGTTTGCAGTCCAAAATTACAACAGCAGGACTCTTCAGGGTTACTTATCATTTCCTCTCTTTGCTTCCAGGTGCCTTTGGGATTTGTAGTTCACAGTTGCAGCCAACAGTAAATTTGAGTGAGGGAAGGGGTGTTTAACCCCTCTCCCTGGCCCCAGACGCCAGCTGGAGTTTGCCTGTGGGGGGCAGTTCTCCCCCTGTAGATGGGGCTGCATCCCCAACTGGGCTTGCCCTCCCCCCCCCATCCCTTTGTCAGCCAGCCTTCACTGCTCCAGTTAGGGAGCAGAAGAGTGGGGCCAGCCCTGCTCTCTGCAGCAGGCAGCCCAGCCCAGCCCAGCCCAGCCACATGCTGTGGGACTGTGATTTAACTTGAACCAGGGAGGGAGGGGTCTGGAACAGAAGTTTCATAAACCGGTTTGATCCAAATCAATTAAGTCTGATAATACGCTTAGCCAGGTTTATATCTTAAACCAGTTTCAGCCATTTTGAAACTAGTTTATGTGCCCTGAGCTTCTGTGCTGTTACAGGTTTAAACCAGTTTCTGATCACTTACATTGGTTTATGTGTAACTTCTGTCCCTAGCCTGCGGGTATTACATGCTGATGGGAATTTGATGATGGGAGGGATGGGCTCAACTTCAGGCCAGTAAGTAGGGAGCCCAGGACAGTCAAAATCAAGAGGCTACCTCTCTCTGGCCTGTCTCTGGATCCCATAGCTAAATGGTGACAAACCCTTACTAGACTGAGCAAGGCCAGCAGTATGCTGCTCTAGCTTCTGGGACTTTTACTGACTATGATGGAAGGGATGCAGAGCTTTGAGTGCCTCCCAACATGGCAGACAGCATTCGAAGAAAGACCAGAACCTGCCCTCTTCTCAATCACACACACATTTCCCAGAAGCCTTCCACACTCAAACCAACTACTCCCCAGCACTGGCGGGCTTTCTATTGCGTTGGCTGCAGTATGTATCAGTGGCAACATGTAGAGGGTGCACAGAGATGCACGTGCAACCCCTGAGAACACCTGTGCACCCCCTGACTCGCCGTGTTCTCTGCTTAGGGGATGAGCAGGGGAGGCAGGCAGGAGTGCCAGTGTCCCCCCTACAAGCACCAGCTGGGGAGCAGGGCTCTCAGAAGCAGCCACTTCCAGAAGCAGCTGCAGTGATTGGTTGCCTTGCAATGAGCCAAGGGGCACCCCCCCCCCATTGGTGAGATTGGCTGCAGGGGACCCTGCCCCCCATCAGTAACAGTAGCCACAGGGGATCCCCCCCAGTCACTGACTGTTCACTGGGGGGCATGTACCCCCCCCCCAAACTAAGGTGGCACCAGTCACCCATGGTATGTATGTATATGCATTTATTTATTTAAGCTGTAAATTGATCTTTCCAACAAAGTTCAGAGAGGTTTACAAGAGAACAAAATGAGTCTTAAAACAGGAGAGTGAACTAGAGATCAAAACAAATTAAAAAGCAAGTAGAGTATCAACATAAGACAAAACCGATTGCTTAGAATGCCTTCTCATACATCGTAGCCAACAGGACTTGGTACATAGATGCTACTTTAGGAGGTTGTTCTTAACTGACCTTAGAGATCACGATGGAGCAAAAGGTGACCTGGTGACCCATCTCTGTCAGAAGGTGTGCCACTGCGTTCTGCACCAGTTGCAACCTCCAGACAGTCATCAATGGCAGCCCCACAAGAGTATTTTGCTATAGTCCTCTTTCAGCAGTGCCAGATTCTCTGCTCAGATGTCCTTCCTAAGCTTCTCAAGCAAGGCAGGCTGCACCGTGTCCATGCTGTCATCCCTGCCTCCATCTCCTACTCCCATCATGTGCTCAATTTTTGCCTTGGCTGGAGGAGAGAGTCAGAGAGGAAAAAGGCAGGAGTCAGAGGTCAGGATGAATATTTCCCCTTAGTAGTAGGAAGGGGGTGGTTCTACTTGGCAGGAGTCTCAAGATCATTGTCATGGGCAGGGCCATCCCTGCGGGGGAGTGAATCTGGGCGACCTCCCCCAGCCCTGCAATCTGGGGGCCCTGCAGCAAGTGGAAGTGCAGTAAGTGGCAGAGCGCTGCCGGCTCTGCCACTGCCACCAAGCACCGCTATCTCCGGTTGCTTCCCACCCACCTGCCCACTCCACCGGCTCCAGCCGCTCACCACCTCCACATCCCCCTGGGCCCCACACAGACTAATATGCCCCAGGCCCTGCACACCCCTAGGGATGGCTCTGGCAATGGGGTTCAGGCTTTCTGGATTATTTTCTTAGCCAGCACTAATCTACATCTTGAGATCTCTTGTGTCTGCATTTACCATGGCAGGGGTTTTCGTCCTTTTTTAACAAGTGTACCCCTTCTGCCTCAAAGTTTCCGCTCATGTATCCCTTTATATTTACTGTTTTTAAGGGGCGGGAGGGAGGGGGGCAAACTGAGGCCTCCGTGGTGAGGGAGGGAGTGGGGCTGGGGCAGGGGCAGGGGCAGGCTCTGCACAGCTGGGGCAGAGCATGGGATGGAGCCACGGGAGTGGTTAATCCAGGGGTCAGGGGGGAAGGGAGCTCCTGCCACTGCATGCACCCCAATGTAGGCCCGGGCGGCATGTGCCCCCCAGATCTGTGTGTAGGGCAGAGGCAGCTGCTGCTGCAGACTGGACTGTGCACCTCGCTGCCGCTGCCCCAAGAGCCATGTGACACCATGTGCCTGCTGCCACCAAGGGAAAGACATGCACACAGACACAGACACGCACAGACGCCACCCCCTGCAGCAGGTAAGTATGTGTGTGGGGGGGCAGACAGACACCCTGGGAAGGGGCAGCAGGAAGGAATGGGGCATAGATTCATAGATTAAGGGTCAGAAGGGACCTAGTAGATCTTCTAGCCCGACCCCCCGCCAGGGCAGGAGAACAACAAAAAACCCCAAAAAGAGAAACGGGACTCAAATGAGTCCAGCCAGGTAGGCATCCAGCCTCTTCTTAAAGACCCCCAGGGTAGGGGCCAGCACCACTTCCCTTGGAAGTTGGTTCCAGCTCCT
>NW_017729000.1:44785314-44791643 GCF_001723915.1 Gavialis gangeticus | reverse complement strand
TTCTTGAAGATGGGGACCACATTTGCTACCTTCCAATCATCTGGCACCTGGCCCAAGCACCACGATCGCTCATAGAGCCGTGCCAGGGGCCCTGCAATAACCCCAGCTAGCTCCCTCAACACCCTGGGGTGGAGATCATCTGGACCCGCTGACTTGAACGCGTCCAGCCCCTCCAGAAGCTCTCTAACCCGGTCCTCCCCAACCTGAGGTCTGAAGGCGATCCCCTCGAGTCCGGCTTCTATTACAGCAGGGAAGTCCCGGTCCCTGCACAAGAAAAGCAGGGGCAGGGGTGAATGGGGCCCAGGCCAGGCTGGGTCCTGGGACAATGGGAGCCTGGAGGCACATCCAGGGGCTGTCAAGGGAGTGGCTGGGGGCAGGGCGGCTGCCAGGGCCCTCTGCCCTGCAGGGAGAATGATTGCACTGCCAAAGGCACCCCACTGGACTAGCAGGCCTGGGAGCAGATTAATAATCAGGCACTAATTCAATTTACAATAACCCCCCCCCATTCAGACCCTCATGGCTCTGCTGTAAGGGGATAGGGGCCAATCAGGAGATTGAGCTGGGGTGGGGGAGGGGAGGCACCGCAGCTTGTTCTGTGGGGCTGGTGGTGTCCGGCCTGTCCCTCCCCATCCCTAGGGGAGACATCAACACCGCACCCCGGAGCACGCTCCATCCCCACCTGCCCACCCACCCACGCATACCCCCTGCAATCTTTTTAAGTACCCCTGTGGGTACGTGTACCCCTGGTTGACAACCCCTGTACTGTGGAGTTGCTGATTCAGGTGCAGCAGAGTTCCTGCTGGAAAGCCAGCCTGCCTCGCCTGCCTCCCTGGTCCTTTAAACTTTTCGGGGAAGTTCACCCTCAGAACATGCATTTGCATACCTGGATTTGTGCTGTTGGTGAGATACCTGTTTCAGGGAGCATCACTCTAGTACCAGCCTCCATTTGCAGCTGTGCAGCATGTCTGTGCTAGGTTTTATCAATGCAGCATGGGGCCCCACAGACAAGTTACGTCTATGTCATCAAGTAGAGGGAGAAGCAACTTACAGCAAATACCTTCCTCTGAAAATAACTTGGGGACTCACTTCTGTACAAGTCCTATCACAGGCACCAAGCAGTCTGTGCTTCAGCTGATATACCAGTTAAAACACTAAGTACTTTGTGCACATATCCTGCTATTCAGTATGTGTTTTATGGAAGTGCCTAGGTGTCCTAATCAGAAGGCCCTGTTGGCCATGGTTACTGCTGAAGAGGGTCCCTGGCCTATGCCTCTGTCTGAGCATGATATAAAGGTAAGATGTTAGATTTATTTTTTTTTAGGAACCTCCATCTGACAGATTCCATAGCATAGTCAAGAAGACAAGCTGTGATTCAGACCATACTCATCCAGTTAAAATAAAGCTAAGGAGGAGTTGAGGCTCACATTTGACCAGATGCCATTACTAAAAATAGTAGCCTTGTCTACACTTCTGACTTCTAGGGGTTAAACAGATATCACCTTTGGATCGATCTACATGTGCAGTTAATGGGCCTGAATTTTATGTGCAGAAATTTCAGGTACATTAAACAGTCCTGGGGCACGCATCTAAATTTGTGTCCATTGGGAGCTAATCTGCCACAACTGCTGCCTGGCTAAGCCCCGACTTCTGCAGGGTGAGGGGATCTGTCCCAGATCCACGGCAGATCCCTCCCAGCTGCATGGAGATTGGGGTTGGCCCCAATCTGTGCGCAACTGGGAGGGAGATGCCCTGGAACCAGAAAAGCTCCCCCCACCCTCTGGAGCCCAGGCCTGACCCTCTGTACCCCCTGCCAATCCAGGGCTGGCACCCAGGGGAGCTTGGAAACCCCCCTGGCTGCTGCAGTGGGAGAGCAGGGAAGGAGCAGCCCTGATCTGAAATTACAAAAACACAAAGTGGATGACAACTTATTAGGGGCTGAGGCATGCATGTTCAGGGAGGGTCCCCTGGTTAGTAAAGTCCAGAAACTGGGTTCATGGGAAACCAGGAATTGAAACTGGGCTTCACAGTAAACCAGGAGTCACAGAACCAGGATTCAAGACCACAGTTCAAGGCAAGCTGAAGTCTAAGCTGAAGTTCAGGATAAACCAGGAGTCAAAGCTCTGGGTAAGCCAGGAGCTTACTCAAGAGTCAGGGAAAGCCAGGAGCCAAGGCAGAGTTAGAGGCAAATCACTAGCGTAAACCAAAGTCAGGGTAAACCAGGTTCAAAGCCAGGAGTTAAACTTGAAACTGTAAAAAAGCCCATGACCATATAAGCTTTGCTTGACAGGCACAAACACTGGGTGAACCTCAAAAGACTTCTGGGATGGGCAGTGGGCAGTCACCCCTTGTCTCTGCCACTTCATAAACCCCAGTTCCTATCGGGGCTGGTGGGAGCTTTGGCAAGCCCTCCCAAACATTGAAGCTTTGCTTGCTGTGCTGCATGACCCTGGTCATTTTAAGTGCTTTGGGAGGTGAGAATTGCACAACCAGTAGGGCTTGTACTGACCAAGCAGCTTCACTGATGATTTAGAAGTTGCTCCTTTTCTTCTCTCTTCACTCAGTGCCATACATTGTTTTACAATACAATTCCAAGGGAAGTGGTGCTGGCTCGTACCCTGGGGGTCTTTAAGAGAAGGCTTGATGCCTACCTAGCTGGGTTCATTTGAGCCCAGTTTTTTCTCCTGCCCTGGCAGGGGGTCGGATTTGAAGATCTACAAGGTCCCTTCCGACCCTACTTCTATGATTCTATGAATACACTGCCTTTACCTTTTCCTATTGTCTTGTTTGTATGGGAGTAAAAGCCATTGCATCAACTGTCGCACAGGTGGTAGAGAAAGGGTGACTGCAGGATGACCCACAGGGTTAGACCAACAGACCTGGTATGGAGCTCCCAGAGCCCTGAGGAGGAAGGGGTGGGATGGGGGTCGGGTAAACCACCAACTCCTCAGTAGCAGTGACAAAGTGATTAGAAACCACCTATTCACAAGAAAAAGGGGTCAGATGGGGTTTTGGGCAAGCCACTGTACTCTGTGCAATGCCTAGTGCAGGGGTCAGCAACCCCCTGCATGCATGCGGAGCATAGCATGCAAGGCCATTTTGCTCAGCACACCACCGTCAGCCTGGGCTCTAAACAGCTGCTGCCAGCCATGGAGCCCATGCTGCTCCCAGCAAGCCCTGCTGCAAGCAGACTGGGCCCCGTGGGCTGACTGCATCCGGGAGGCTGCAAACAGCTGCTCTGGGCTCCAGCATGTTGGCACTCCAGCACCTTCCAAGGTAAACGTTGTGGTTTTTTCAACACTCCGGCCAAAAAATGTTGCCTACCCCTGGCCTAGTGCTTTATCTTGAAGTCTGGGCATGGAAGCCAGGTAAAACAGGGAGGGCCTCTGTAGCTGGGAACCAGCTATTGCTGTGTGAGGGGGGTGTTAATGAGGTGTTAGTTAAGTTATCTTAGTCTTCCAAGAGGGACCCACAGTAAAGTGAAGGTCCAATGATCATTACAGATATGCCTTCATAAAGTATTGGCCTATTAATTGACAATGTGATAGTATGATGAAGCTGCAAAAAAGGCTAACAGTTTTGGGCTGCATCAATACAAACAAAATGCCATGTTCTGCTTGCAGAAAAGACTCATAAGCAGGGACATGATAGCACTCTTCAAATATCTAAAGGGCTACCATAAAGAAGGAAAACAACTTACCTCCATTGCTTTGTATAGCAGGATGGCTTGAAGTTGCAGCAAAGTAGGTTTAGACTGGATATCAGGAAAAACTTCCTTGTTGAAACAGTGAGGCAGTGGAATAGGCTGCCTAGGGAAGTTGTGGCATCTCAATCACTGGAGGTATTCAAGAAGCATTGGATAAGCATTAACCAGGGATGATTTGGGAGTAGCAATACCTGGAATGCACTGTAAAAATCAACAGTTGGAAGATCATGAGAAGAGATCTGCAGTTCAGCAGGTGAATATCAGGAAGCATAGCTCCACAACCAGCTTAGTTATGGACTAACACTAAGACTTAGTTATGAAACAAGACAGGGCCAGAGGCCCAGAACCCAAGGAAGGTTGAAGCCCCAACAAATGTTTTGAGGCCCAAGAGGGCTAAGCTTTAGTGGTGGGGCTGGGTGACTCCTCTAAAGTGATACTGTAACAAGGAGCATAGTTCAGGGGCTGGAACCCAAGTGCAGGGGAGTAGAAGGCAATAGCTTGCCTATTTAGGATGATGGGGCCAGTTGACAGGGATGATTGGCTAGCCTTAGAGGAAGTTAAAAACTCCCAAAGCCAACCCCCTTAAGTCTTTAATTCAGACTAAATAACCCTATTTTTTCAGCCTTACCTCATAAATCATGCTTCCCAAGCCTCTAATCACTTTTGTTGTTCTCCACTGGACTCATAGTGAGAGAAAGGGGAAGGCTGAGGTGCCCAGGACTAAGCACAGGGCAAGGTTGCACTCTCAGGGTCTGAGGACCACAGATTTTGGTTTATCTGTTTATTGTTTTGCCGTTGGTTTGTTTGATTGTTTATGTTTTCTGTGGGGACAGGAATGTCAACCTGCTACAGATACCATATACCATCTGCAAGGCATGGGTGTAGCTATGGGGGTGAAAGGAGACTGTACACACAGCCCCTAAGGTGCCTGGTGTCCTAGGCCACCAAAAGGACCAGAAGGGCTGCAACTGATTGCTGGAGCGGCAAATTTGCAGTGCGCTGGACCCACTCTGGGCCATCAGGGCATCCTCCCAAACCCTTTCAGCAACATCAAAGTATAGTAGGTAAAATAACAGGGAAAGGCACTCGGAGGGGTCAGAGTGAGCAGGAGCTGCATGCCCACCAGGGGGGCATCGTGGCACCAATGGGCCATTGGTCCTGTCACACTTCCTCAGAAGTATTCAGTGTTGGCTGCAGTCAAGGCTGAGGATTTTGTGGAGGATGTACTGCTGCTCCAGCTGGAATTAAACCTGGAGGCTCTCAGAGGGTTTGCCCTCTGCTCAGGGTCAAATCAAATGCATGTTTGGGATCACAAAGGAATTTTACCCCATGATCAGACGGGGGGTATGGAGCAGTAGGAGCTATGGCATTTTTTCTTGCGTTGCTCAAATGTCATTTAGCAACACTTGCAGAAATGGGACACTGACAGCCTTTGTCCTCCTGATTTACCTGTGTCAGATTAGGGTGCTCTTGGTGTTTTGGAGCAATATGCCTTGTAGTTGTGTGTCTTGGTTGATTGCGTAGTTTTAATAGGTTAGACAAGGACTTGTACGGGATGGTTTGGACAAGGATGATCCTGCCTTGAACAGGGAGTTGGACTAGATGACCTCTGGAGGTCCCTTCCAGCCCTACTTTTCTATGATTCCCTGATTTTACATCAGTAGTGGGTGAGCTAGGTGTAGGCCAGGGGCAGCAGACCCAAGGTGGAATGGGTGACTCTAACTGAGGATTTCCAAACTTTGAAATATTGGGTGGATTTTGCTCCTGGTCCTGTTCCCTATGGCAACAGAGAAATGCCTGTCTCCAGCATCTCTATAATCACTCTTCAGGTATTTGAATACTGTTATCAACCCCCCTCGAGTCTTTTCTTCAGACTAAATAACCAAGTTGTTTTCAACCTTTCCTCATAAATCATCCTTCCCAGGCCTCTAATCACTTTTGTTGCTCTCTCCTGGACTTGTTCCAGTCTATCCACATCTTTCTTGAAGCGTGGGGCCCAAATGAGGTTGCACCAATGCTGAATAAAGAGGAAGAACCTCTTCCTTTGATTTGCAAAAGACACTCCTGTTAACTCAACCCAGTATATTGTTGGCCTTTTTTTGCAACAAGAGCACACTGTTGGCTCAGATTCAGCTTATGGTCCACTGTAACCTCCAGGTCCTTCTCTGCAGTACTGCAGCCTAGACCAGTGTTTCTCAACCATTTAAGTAGCAAATACCCCCTAACTTTGGAAGATTTGAATAAGTACCCCAACACTCAATTTTCCAGGGGATTTTGTGTTTACAGACTAATGTGTGCCGTATGTTGGAAGAAGGGCTGTGTACATAAGGCCGTGGTATGACAGGTGTCTGATCTGGTGTGGGTAGGGTTGCTACCTTTTACACCAGGGGTGCACAACTCGAGTATGTACCTAGGCTAAAGGTGATGCTGGCCAAAGCTAGGAGGGCTGAACCCAGTGCTGCGCAAAGCGTGGCATGCCAAATTATCACTGGGGAATTTAAAGTGCCACACTGTGCGCAGCGCACCAATTTTTTGCCATAGTTTTGAAAGGAGGAAGGGGCAAGAGAGAGAGAAAAAGAGGGTAAGAGAGAGAGTATTGGGGTACCTGCGTACCCCCTGCCTGTAT
>NW_017729000.1:44769452-44780314 GCF_001723915.1 Gavialis gangeticus | reverse complement strand
GAGAGAGAAAAAGAGGGTAAGAGAGAGAGTATTGGGGTACCTGCGTCCCCCCTGCCTGTATCTTGTGTACCCCCAGGGGTATCCGTACCACCGGTTGAGAAACTATGGCCTAAACAGTTGCTCCCCAGTCTGTATTTCTGCATGCAATTATTCTGTCCCAAGTGCAGGACTTTGCATTTGTCCTTGTTGAATTTCATCTGGTTAACTGTGGACCATTTCTCCAATTTATCCAAGTCATTCTGGATCCTGACTCTATCCCCCAGAGTGCCTGAAACTCCACCTAGCTTGGTGACATTAGACAATACTGAACACAGGACAGACTCCTGAAGAGCCCTACTTGATACCTCCTCCCAACTAGACATTGAGCCACGGATAACAACTTGTTGAGTTCAATGACCCAACCAGTTATGTATTCACCTTACAGTATTTCATCTAGTCTGGATTTCCTTACCTGGTTAATGAGAGCATTGTGGGAAACAGTGTCAAAAGCCTTGCTAAAATCAAGGTATATCACATTCACTGCTTTTTGCCCCCCTCATCCAAGGGTCTGTCACCTAATTATTGAAGGAAATTAGGTTAATTAGACATAACTTGATCTTGTTGAATCCATGCTAGCTGTTCCTGATCACTGTGTTCAGGTGCCTTACGATAGATTCCTTGAGGAGCTGGTCCATCATCTTTCCAGGTATTGAGGTTAGACTAACCAGTCTGTAATTTGCCAGATTCTCCTTCTCCCATTTCTTAAGGTTTGGCACTATATTTGTCCTTTTTCAATCATCTTGGACCTCATCCAACCTCCATAAGTTGTCAAGGAGGATAGCCAATTACCGTAAATTACCTTTTCTCCATCATCTGTAACTAAAGTACCTTCTGCATTCTGTAAGGGACCCATGGTTTCTTTGGTCTTCTTCTTGACATACTTGTAGAATCCCTTTTTATTGCCTTGTACATTCCCTGCTGGTTGCATTCCTAATTTTTTCTCTGCATTCACGTATGATACTCTTATACTCTTCCCTAGTACTATGACCAAGTATCCAGTTTTTGTAGAACTCCTTTTTGAATTTCAACTCATTGAAGAGTTTACTGTTTAGCCAGGCTGGTCTCATTTTGCACTTCCCATTCTTCTGTCACATCAGGGTAGCTTGCTTCTGCACCCTTAAAAGGGCCTCCTTAAAATACAGTCAGCTCTCCTGAACGTCTTCTCCCCTCAGACTTGATTTCCACGCAATCCTGATCAACAGTTCTCTAAGTTTGCTACGGTCCTTTTTTTCTGAAGTCCAGTGTCTTTACTTTGCTGCTTTCCTTCCTTCCTCACCTTAGTTTCTTGAGCTCTGTCATTTTGTGGTCCCTGGGTGCACCTACATGAGCTGCTTAATGTGCAGTAGCCTAATAACACTGTGCAGTAACATGCCAGGCAAAACACGTACTAATACACTACTGTGCAGTAGTATTAAACTGCTGTGCAGTAAGCATCACAAAAAAAACCCATGTGCTGGCACTACTGCACAGTAGTGTGAGTTACTACACATTTAGTTAGTACTTCATTAAGCAAGTACTAAATTAAATGCTCAGTAACTGCTGTGCATTAATAAATGTGTAGACGCACCCCATCACCCAAGTTACCTTCACCATTCTCAACCCATTCCTCCCTGTTTGTGAATAGCAAGTCAAAATAAACTTCCCCCCAGTTGACCTGTCTACCATCTGTATACAAAGTTTTCCCCAACACAGTCCAATAATTTTCTGGACTGTTTACATTGCTGTGCTCCCTCCACCCCCACAATAATGAAAATCTCCCATGAAAACTAGGTCCTGCAATTAGTAAGCTTCTGTCAGTTGTTTAAAGAAGGCCTTGTCTTCCTGTTCCTCCTATTTTGGTATCCTATAGCAGATGCTCACCAAGACATTCCACCTGATGCTTTCCCCTCTGACTTTTACCCAAAGGCTTTTAAGAGGCTGAACTTTCAGTTTATACTGCACTTCAGGACACATGGGGCATTTAGACACATGCATTTATCTGCTCTGATGCACCGGAGATCCAGCGCACAGTCCATATGTGAACTGATGTGCCCGGCACTGTGTCAAATGTATTTGTATAAATGGCAAAATGTGCATCAGTTCTGAGAAAATGGGAGTGGTGCACTTTTGAACTAAAACACATTTATAATGATATGTTTTAGTTCAAAAGCTCACTGCTGCCATTTTCTCAGTGATGATGAGTATTTTGCCATTTATACAAATGTATGCACTGGGTGCTTTTAAAAGTGCCTGGTGCTATGGCACAAGCATGTGTACAAGTGCCCATGTATATCTGCTTTCTTCCCCCTGTCTGTCCTTCCTGAAAAACTTACACCCACCAATGATTGTACTCTAGTCATATGAACTATCTCACCATGTCTCTGTAATACCAATTATATCATAATTCCTCAATTGTACTAGGGCATCAATTCTTTCTTTTTATTCCCCATGCCTCACACAATGGCATATAAACACTTCAGGTATTCAGGTATCTAACTGGTAGTCCTATGTTCTCCCTGAGAACACTGATAAGGCTTCTAGTATTGCTTCCGCTTACTAAGTTTTTTATCCAGGTCCAAGGTTCTTTACTTACCTCTGGGGTTTTGTCTCCATCCCCCAGTGAAGCCTTCTTCACTAAGTTAGCAAGCCTGTCACAAAGACACTCTTTCCTGTCTCTGTCAGATGGACCCCATCTCTCTCCAGTCATTCTTCTTCTTAAACCACATTCCTGTTGGTAAAGCCAAATTCCTGCTGGAGGCTCATCATCTCTTCCTAGCTGGACTTTTAGTCTTAACTGAGATGATTGATGAGATCATCACTTCTGATCTGCTTTAGATCACCCCAGCAGTATGCCCATGTATATAAGCAGCATGGGATAGTCAGAGGGCCAGAGAAGTCTTGGCAGCCTTTCTGTGATGTCTTGAATAAGGGCTCTTGGCAGGCAGTAGATGTTCCAAGCTGACAGGTCAGGCTGGCTGATGGATCCCTTTGTGCCTTGCAGTATGGAATGGAGTAGTAGGGGCTATGGTGGTTGCGGAGCTGCTGCTGAGAGATAAGGGTCTCCCAGCCTTCTGCTCCCAGATTGTGATGGCAGAGCAGGGGCTAGAACAGGGGTAGGCAACCCCCAGCACAGGTGCCAGAGTGTGGCACTTGAAGGCATTTTGCTTGGCACACATGCCTCTGGGTGGATGTTGGAAAGGGGCTGGGGCTACACGGCAAGGATTGGGCCCCAATGGTGGAGCTTAGCCTTGTTCCTTCTGTGGGGAAAGGGAGTGTCCTGCCCTCCCTGAATACTTGGGTGGCCAATGGGGAATTCATGAATTAAAGGATCTCCATTAGGACAGCGTGATCCTGTTTACTACAAACCCAAGAATGAATTACATTTTCACACACAAGCCTCTGAGTCCTTTTGTGCATGTGACAGCTAATGCAAAAGGCCTTGCAGTGTTTCTCCCTGGCATTTTGCCTACCTGCTCTCATTGGAGTCTGGGAGATCCTGGGTCTCCAGGCACAGCCTTCATGCACAGCTTCACTGGACCCCTGAGCAGGTGATCTGTGTCAGAAAAGGCAAGCCAGGGCCTGGCACTCAGACTTCCAGGATTTCCCAGAAAGCAGGTGTAGGGGGAGAAAGGGGCCAATACTCCTTGGTAAGGGTTCAGAGCTGCCCTCAGGATAACATGAGCTGGATTCCAGACAGGCAATTCCATGGCAGCAAGGCACTATCTGTCAGTAACACAGCGAATAAGAAGCACAGAAAAAAAGGGAAGCCTGGAAGAAGAGGGGCTGGGAAAGGAAAGTGAAAAGAAACAGAGGGGAATGGGAAGGCTGGGATAAAATAGGCTAAAACCATAAAATAGCCACTGTGATTTGGAATGAGTGTGCCCCCTTCCCAGGGGTGCTTATAACAAGTGGGCATCCCGGGGCCAGTGCAATCGTTGGCCTGCCCACTTATCCCAGGGATAATTGCCTGCCTATCTCACCTGCCACGCCTTTGATATTAATTAAAAGATGATAACAAGGTGGAAGGCTGCCCATTTACTCGCCCTGATGCCAAAGGCCTATGGGTCTGGCTTTCCCTATACTATGTCCTATGCCTCGCAGATGGCACCCATGGCCTAACACCCAGCTTATAACTTGTCCAGCCTAGTACCTAGCCACTCAATCAATCTGGGCTCCCAGCCCTACCCTGTTCCTTGGGTTCCCAGCCTGGCTCCACTCAGGGCTCCCAGCCCCTATTTTTCTCAGGCTCTGAGCCCAGCTCAGGACCCTCATGGCCTCCTCATACCCCACACTGCACCTCAATCCCCATATGCCACACACTGCGCTTCTCAAGATCCCCAACCTCATCCCCTGTGCCCCATACTGGACCTCAACAACCCCTGTATCTCCAGGATACTCATGGCCCCCTCACACCTCACATTGCACCTCAATCCCCATATGCCCCACAGTGGGCTTCTCAATATTCCCAAGCTCACCCCCACACTGAGCCTCAACAATCCTTATATCCCCTTGCCTGAGGAGCCTCACATCTAGCTTCCTCAGTTTAGGGCTCCACCCCGCTGGAGTTTCACATCCAGCTTCTTAATGCCACTCAGGTCTTGCAGTGAGCCTGGAAGCTGCCTCAGGTCCATTCCTGACCTGGGCCCTGCCTCAGGACTCGCTATGAGCCTGGGCTCCTGCTTTGTTCTTTAGGGTTGTGCTCCTCTAGCCTTTCCCCTCTATGGGGTCACCCACAAGGCAATGGGGGCTGAGGCTTTCTGGCGCCCCATACTCACCCTTGACTGGGGAGGCCCCAGGTGTGGCATTTCCTGGAGACTGCCTCACCACCGGCAGTCTTACCACACCATCCAGCCCCAGCAGGGTGTAGTTTTAGGTCATGACCCAGGACCAGGAGCCTCCTGCTAAGCCCATAGCCCCTACCCTTACCTCCAAGTTATTGTGAGCAGCGGATCCAGCTGGGTGGTGTTCTTCTCCCAGCTGCTAGCAGCAAAACTGCTGGATATGCTACTCAGGGCCCTGCACTTAAAATGAACTGCTGGGCCCAGTTCCCAATTGTGTAATTGCATCTGATTGGGAGTGCAACCACCTGCAAGCTGCTTGGCTGTCTGCTCATGCCCCTATGAGTAACAGAGCACACCCTGTGCTCTGTTATAGTGGTATACTAGAATAAGTGTAAATATGTAAATAAAAAGGAGTTTATTGAAATAATAATGGCAGTACTTGTCCCATGTGCAAAAGCCCTGAATGTAAGAAAGGAGCTGCTTTGTGAGATTTGGGATGATGATAGAGATTAGAGAGAGGATGATCCTAGTCACAGGCCTACCTGGAGACAATGATTTTATGCTGGTCATTTTGTACTTGAAACTGAGACAGGAGTACAATTTAACAGCTACAGTCATGACTGAGTAGGCCTATTTAGGATCTACTCTGCTCACTCATCACCACCTCACTCTGCTCGTAAGGAAAGGGCTAGAAAAAGTACCGTAAACATAGTCTGTCTCATTTTCACTTGACTGGAAAACTGCATTCAGTGGTTTCACTCTGTCTGTGGTCCAAATAAAGTAATGGAGTTTGGAACTTGGAAAATCATTACTCTGATGGACAACCTTAACAGTGACCAACCAAAGTGAAGGACAGTACCCATGGCCAGAGAACTTGCCCAATTTTATATTGACAGTGTTGCACTTAGTTACCCTAGATGAACAGACAAGGGGCAGCTCACAGAGCAAGGTAGTGGCTACACCTTTTTTTGGAAAGGAAAAGCTGAAAAAGACAGACACATCCATAACCTTGGTTTTGCTATCAAGACTAAGATCCAATAGCCAAGCCAAGACTAAGATCCAAGTAACAACTCATATCATAGTGTCTGGTTGGCATCAATGAGCATGTCATGACTCGCCTCTGACTGACCAACAGACAACGTGCAATAGTTATCAGTGCATACACCTTAATGCAGATGACAAAACAGGAATTCTATTTTAAACTCAATCAAGTCCTATCATCTCTCTCCAAAGAAGATAATACAATTTTTCTTGGTGATTTTAATGCTAGAGTGGGCAGGGCTCTGATCTATAGAATGGAACATTTGGAAAGGAAAGGGTGGGAAAGTCACCTCAAACGGAGTTCTTTTCCTACAAGTGGTAGGAGGACAAAGCAAAAGAGTCTCAAAAGTTTGCCAACCACCATGACATACAGTTTCTTTAGCACAGTCAAAGCTATCTATTGGGGTGCATTGATATATTGAATGTCTATTGTATCAGCACTGATAAAAGGAGAAAAGACATTATGGGCAGGAGGGGGCACTGGGGAACGGTTATAGGGCACCACGCTCAGTAACAAGGGGACTGTTACAGGATCCTGCTGCTGCTGCCATAGCAACACTGTGCATGCAGCAGTGGCCTGAGCACTGGGGCTGCTGTGGAGACACTGGGATGTGCACAAGTGGGGTAAATTGCCACATAAGGGACATTCTGCTTTGCCAGATACCAGGCACCTTTGCAAGAGCAGCTTCTCCCAGGTGGCTATGGAAGCTCACCAGTGCTGAGGCAGTGGCGTGCTCTGGGGCTCCAAATGCACTTGGTGCCACTGTCTTCATGAGGTTCCACCCACACTGCCTGGAACAGTAGCACAGGATACATGGGAAGCAGGGCTGTGGGTAGGAGCCATGGACAAGGTAGGAACGTGCATGGGAATAAAGCTGTCATCGCCTTCCTCATTGAGGGCTGAAGCAGGCAGAAGTCGTGTGTGTGTGTTATAAATGCAAAAAACACAAAAAAAGGTTTATTTATGTCACTAATTTAAAATGCCTTGCACTATTACTAAATATCAGTTATCCGATCAGCATTATGCAATATGGTTGCGTGGTGGACTTACCGATGCAGCCCGGCCTGCCTGGGTTTAGAGAATCTCCATTGTGATTGGTGGAGCACATCCACCAATCAGGTAATTGCTGGGAGGGGCTTTCCCTGCCCCCTGTCTGGGGTGGGTGGTATGGGGGTGAAGAGCTGTGGACCTGATTGAAGCCTAAACTTTGCAGGTCCGGCATCCTCTGGAGTAAATAAAAGGAGCAACCCAGCACGCGGCTGATGTGTCAAGGGACAGAGAAGAGAGCGGGCCAAAGAAGAGCTGGTATGAGCAGGCCAGCAGGGTGGTTCCAGTTGCCCTGAATTGCTCCTGGAAGATATGTCTTGCCAGACCTGGAGTGGTGGACAACATCCATCCCTGGAGGTGCATGGGGCAAGACCCTGGGAGCTGCGTGAGGCAGCTTGGATCTCCAACCACTTGGTGCACGCAACGGTGCATGAAGCCCAGACCCTGGGAGCAGCGTGAGGCCACTTGGGTCTGCAACCCCTGGCACGTGGCCAGGAAACCTGGTGCAGACAGCCCTGCATGAAGGGTCCCTATGGACTGAGACCCTGGGAGCTGCACAAGGCAGCTCAGCTCTGTAATATGCCACCCCGCCAAGCGTGCGGCCAGGATCCAGAGCTGGCAGTGCAGTGTGGCACAATCTGGCAGGACCCAGACTGCTGCACAAGGCAGCTCAGGTCCATCTTTTCCTAGTGTGTGGCCAGGGTACCCACGCACACTTGGTGCACAGGTGGTCCCAGGCAGGGACCTGGGCCTCAGAGCTGCAGAAGGTGACCCAAACCCCCGACAGTGAGCAGTGTGCAGAACCCTTGGTGCCCGGAGCGGGGCACAGGTAGTGAGGGGATAGGCAGCTCTGCAGAAGCCAGAGACCTGTGTCTGCATCAGCAGGAGAAACCCCCACCTGGGGTGACACGGACCCCACCTCACACAGAGGAGCTTTGAGTTATTGGTTCCCACAGGGGAGGCAGGCCTTGGAGGGGACTAACAGACTGAGAGAAGGGGCCCAGTCAGGCCCAAGAGGCTGGGAGCGTTAGGGACTCCTTCTTCCCCCCGCCCCCCTCCCCCCTTTGGGAGTGGCGTCAAGGCTCCCAGGGTGACACCAGGGAGTTGGTACGCTCAGGGGTGGTGACACTGTATAGTGTGTGTGCACCTCATATTTTATGTGATTTGTTATTTAACCCTTGTATATGGTATATATAGGTACCTGTTTCATTCAATTCCTTGTTAGTACTCTCCTTGTGGTTTGATAAGATTCATTGCTGATTGCCTATATTTTAACTGTTTTATGGGCTTACTCGTGCTTACCTATTTCAGACCAGTTACTTGCCTGTGCTGGGCCCTGGGCCTGTGGCTGGTGATATAATCTCCTGGACACTAATCATAGGATATAATCTCCTATGTAGAGCATATATTGTATATATTCAATAATAATATTCTGTTTGGATTTTGTATATATTTATAATTGTATATTAAATAAATCTGTGTGTAGTTAAGCCATTTTTTGTCCTGGCCTGACTCTATAGAGAATAGAGGGATCTGGGCAATATCACAGATCCCCCTCATAGCACACCTGCCTGGCCACCCATCCTTTCTAATTGGAGAAGAGAGCACAGACTTGGGTGCACCTGGATTACAGTTGGTTAATCATTGGCTATTGGTATCAGCCAAGCAGATCTTTATCAGAGAACCCCTGCTATCTATGGGTCAAGCACACATGGAGTTATCCCTCTGAAGTTTTAGGATGGAATAACACTCTCTAAAGATAGCTGCATCATTAATGCATGGCAGAAGGAGCACTTTCAAGAGCTCCTGAACTGAGATTCTAATGTCAACGGCAACACAATCACAGCCATTCCACAGCACAGATCCACCAACTTATCAAGAGGCTTAGAAAGCCATTAAGCAGGTGAAGAACAACAAATCATGTGGTCCAGCTGAAATTTATAAGCAAGGTGGAAAAGCTCTCTCACAAACTACACATAATTATTCTGAAAGTCTGAGGAGACAAAAAGATTTTGAGTGACCTGAGAGATGCCAAAATAGTTACCATATTTAAGAAAGGAAGAAGAATAAATTGCAGCAATGAATATGGAATTGTACTTCTGTCCATAGCTGGGAAGATCCTCACTTGCATTCTTCTCAATAGACTTACTTTCCTCCATGAGAAGATTCTATCCAAGTCCCAATTCTTTTTGAGTCATTTCAGACTACTCAGGGGTCTCCCTAAATATGATTTTTGTTGCTACGCAGCTGCAGAAGTGCCATAAGCAACACTGAGATCTTCAGATGGACTTGATTGACCTAAGGCCTTTGATTCAATCAACAGACAAGCCCCAAGGAAGTTCTTGATGAGATGTGGATGCCCATTAAAATTCATTACCATCATCTTTCTTTTATACCAGTATGACAGGAACTATGCTAAGCAATGACGTGGAAACAGCCCCCTTTATTATTAGAACTGGAGTCAAACAAGGATGTGCAATTGCACCAACACTCTTCTCCAGCTGTACTGTAGCTATTATACATCTCCTTGTTATTAGACTTCCATCCAGAGTCAGCAGCCAGTATCACAGAGGTTCTCAGCCTTTGGTACCTTCTGTACCCCCTGCCAATCGATGCAGCAAAAGCGAAACCAGAAGTCCCACTGTGGCACTTCCGGTTTCACCACCATGAGCCAAGTCCTACTTTTTCCATCACGGCCTGGGGCAAAGCAGCCTGCATGGAGCCTCCCTCCCTATCCCTCAGCACAACGATGCTGGGAAGTGAAAGTCAGCATCAGGAAGGGCGGTGGCCAGAACTTCTGGCCCAAGCAGACAACGGCCAAAATGCAGAACCCACGTACCCCCTTCCCATGTCTCATGTACCCCCAGGGGTACACATACCATGGGTTGAGAAACACTGCAGTATCACATGGACAACAAACTCTAATATCAAACAGTTACATTCTAAATCCAAGATAACCACCACCTCTATTACTGATCTTCTATAAACTGACAATTGTGTGCCTACTCAATTGCAGAGCTCCAGGTCACACTCGATTATTTCTTTAGCAAGTACTAAATGTCTGCACATGACTGCACAGTACCCATGGGTGAAGTTCAGTCCCAGAGGTGCACGGTTATTTTTAGATGCTACGTTGCCATAGCAACGAGCTATGGCAACATAGCTTATTGCTACAGCAATGTAGCATTGGCATCACGGTTTGTGCTTGCTGATGCTATGTTGCCATAGCAATGAGCTACAGCTTGTTGCTATGGCAACTTAGTATCTCATGTAGACATGACCACTGGGTGTGTCTACACATGCATTAATGTGCTTAAATTTAGTACCTCCAGTGTGAGGTACTAGAAAAATGCACAATAGCCTATCTTAATGTGCTTTTAGCTAAAAAGCACGGTTTTTTAATGATGCTTTAGTGTGCATTCAAATAAGCCAATGCACATTAAAGTACATGTGCAGATGCAGCCACTGTCAACTTAATGAAAACCAAAGTACTTTACCAACCCACCCCACCTAACTGACTGTTCCACATATTACAATTAGAGGACAATATTTGGACAGTGTTGAGCATTTCCCCTACCTGGGTAGCCCCCTTTCTGAAAAAGTAGATATAGAGCAAGAGTAGACAATTATTTAGGCTAGAGGGCCATTTAAGGAGTTTTGGTGAGCTGTTGAGGGGGAGGGAAATGCTGATCCAGTATCAGCCCCCCGTTATAGCTGTTTATACCAGCCAGCAGAGCGGGGGATGCCAATGGATCCTATCTGGCCCCAGGCCTGTCCACCCTACACCCACCGCTGGGAGTGCTGGATGGAGTGGGTGGGCAGGGTCTCTATGAAGACCAGCCTGGGACCCACATGGGCATGGTGCACACTGCTGGGTTGATAGGTTTGGGCTACAGGTGGGGAGTGGCATTGGAAAGTGCCAGGTGGGTGGGCAGGCAGGGCTGGGGGTGGGGGTGAGGTGGAGGCCAGGATCA
>NW_017729000.1:44759542-44764452 GCF_001723915.1 Gavialis gangeticus | reverse complement strand
AAAGAAAGGCTGCAATTAGATTTAGACAGACTACAGAAGTGGGCGGATGGTAACAGGATGGGGTTCAGTGTAGATAAATGCAGGGTGCTGCACCTGGGGAGAAGGAATCCACAGCATACATATAGGCTGGGGAGCTCCTCCCTTGTGAGCACAGAGGCGGAAAGGGATCTTGGAGTCATTATTGACTCCGAGATGAACATGAGCCGCCAATGCCAGACCACAGCCAGCAAAGCCAACCACACCTTGTCATGCATCCAAAGATGCATCTCAAGCTGGTCCAGAGAGGTGATACTCCCCCTCTATGCGATATTGCTCAGGCCACAATTGGAGTACTGCTTCCAGTTCTGGGCACCGCACTTTAAGAAGGATGTGGCCTGCCTTGAGAGGGTTCAGAGGAGGGCCACCCGCTTGGTTGGAGGGCAACAAGGCAGGCCTTATGAGGAAAGGCTGAGGGACCTGAACCTGTTCAGCTTCAGCAAGCAGAGGCTGAGGGGGGATTTGGTGGCTGCTTACAAACTCATTAGGGGAGATCAGCAGCAAATAGGAAGGGCCATATTCCTCCCAGCAACACCTGGGGTAATGAGGAACAATGGCCAGAAGCTGCTGGAGAATAGGTTCAGGTTAGAGATTAGGAGGCACTATTTCACTGTTAGGGTAGCTGGGATCTGGAACCAACTTCCTAGGGAAGTGGTCCTCGCTTCCATCTTGGGTAAATTCAAAGAGAGTTTGGACGAACACCTGTCTGGGGTTGTGTGATCCCAGAGTGTGCTCTGGCTAGTGGTGGGGGGTTAGACTGGATGATCTGTTCAGGTCCCTTCTGACCCCAAACTACTATGAAGCTATGAAACAGAGTGGTGACAGTGTAGAGCCAGGGCCCAGGGCAGAGCCATGATCCACTCTCCACATGTCCCTGTGATAAGTGCCGGTCCCATGAGTGCAGGCCATATTTCACCCATCCCTGGTATAGAGGATGATCTTCAACATCGGATAAAATCTGCCAGTGTTGCCTTTGCATGTCTCTGAAATCATGTCTTCAATGATCATGACATTAGAACCCAAACCAAGCTGCTGGTAGTTCTCGTTCCTACCCTTCTGTATAGGTGGGCAACATATTGGAAACACCTGAAAGTTTTAGAGTGTTACCATCAGGATGTCCTTGAAAAATTCTCTATATCAATTGGAAGGACAGAAGAATGAATGGCAGCATTCTGGCACAAGCAAACAGTACCATCATTGGAGCCATGTTTATATGGCACCAGCTCCATTGGACAGGACACAATATAAGGATGCCTAACAACCAACTCCAAAAACAGGTCCTATGCTCCCAAGTCACCGAAGGTCACCATTCTAGAGGTGGTCAAAACAAGAGATTGAAGGACATGTTGAAGGTTAATCTGAAGCGATGTGATATTAACATGAATACCTGGGAAACCTGAGCACTGAATCTCTGCCAATGGCACCGTGATATATGACATGGTATCAATCACTGAACAAACTCACCTTGCTACAGAAGTGATAAATGAGACAAACAAAAGGAAAAAGCTAAGATCTGACATCACCATAATCTGTTCCTTCCTTCTGGAACTATTTCCCATGTCTACAGGCAAACATGCAGACCTCAGATTGGCTTCCTTAGCCATCTCCAGACTTACCAATGACTGGAAGACTGTTCTTCCCATATCGCGGGGCCAGCACCCATCGGGGCAGGACGCTATTGCTGGTGGAACCACCCTGATACATTCTGTGTTTTCAGCTAGAGCTTGGGTCTATCAGTACTGTGAGAGTGTAATAGGCCTGAGCCTTCTTAACATGGCTCTGTAGTAAGGCTGAGCAGAGCCAATGGATCTTTGTTCAAAAGGTGCCATATGGAAAGAAAGTAAAATCAGGCAGATTTTTCTCCTTTGTAGGCGTGTCCACACGTGGCGCCTTTGTTATTGTGCTGTCATTTAGTACTTCCTTTTGGAAGTACTAAAAGACAGCACAATAAATGCCCATACTGCACCATGCTGGCCATACATGTTTATTTTTGGCTGTTACATCGCCATAGCAACGGGCTATAATGGGGGAGTGCATTGCTTTGGCAATGTAGTGGTGGTGTCATGGTTTTTGCCAACAGACACTATGACACCATAGTGTGTTGCTATGGTGCTGTAGCATCTTGTGTAGATGCACCTCCTGTGACTGTGCCTCCCCTACCTAGTCCTGTCTGGCAGAGACTATACTGCTGTTGTTCTCTGGGGTTCCTTACTATCCCTGACTTTTAAGACAAGTGGATTTACCTATGGTACACCTAGGTGTTCAGAAGGTGTAGCGGGAGTGCCCCACAGAGAATTAATACATTTTGAATTCACACCATTGCTATTTCACACCAATCCCCCTGTGAATACCTGTGAAGCAAATTGCTTGTTTATTAATGCTAGAGATCACAGTGGTAGAAGACTAATTGGAAATACTAGCAGGAGTCCCAGACTGCAGCAGCATAAGTTTAGGCAGGTCCCTGGCACACTGCTCTGCCATTCTTCGAAGCACACTGGGTAAGTGCACAGATTGTTCAGTGATGCTCTCACAGTTTATAAAACTAAATATAGTGCTTTGGTTCTTCAGAAAAAGGAGCCAATGTCATTATTCCCCCCCAGAATAAACCCTGATATGGTGTTCCTGGCACTAATGCCTGAATGGGGCTCTGGGATTCAAAACGCTGAATGGATGATTCTCCAGGTAATCGACTGTGTGGTAAAGCGTCAGCATCTACATGTGCCGGCACTTACTGCACAGTCAATTAGTCTATTGCGCAGTTAATCTGCTACCTGCAAATGAAGTTGGCAAATTAAGTGGCCATAGTTACTGTGCAGTAGTACACATGTAGGGTGTGTCCAGATAAGCCCAGCCATGCAGTACATGGTGCTGCAAACATGTCTTCAGTGCCATATACTGCACAGTCCAGTGTTCTCCATCCTGCAAGGGTGCACTGCCCATACATGTGCTGCTCTGCGGGGGTGGGGGGGTTCTGCAGGTTTTTTTGACCCCTGGGTATCCAGGGGTCAAAAAAACCCATAGAAAAAAAAATTGAGCGCATGTTACTGAAAAGTGGAGCTGGGCCGCCCAAAGCCATGCTGCAGCTGCTGGCCAGGCTCCTCCTGGCAGCATCACTGTGACTACAGCCCCGAGAGGCCCCCAGAACTCCAGGTAACACAGGACACAGTGCTGGCCCCAGCCTCCCCTACCACCCCCAGGGTAACTTGCTGTGTGCCAAAGCTTGAATGGCACGGGCATACCCTGGGGACAAGTAGCTGCAGTGCAAGGTGCGCCACTGCTACTTGTCCTCAGGGAACCAAATGTCTGTGCTCATTTGGACATACCCATAGATGCCAGTCAGCCCCACCACCAGAGGGCCACCCTCAGGCTAGCCCAAGGGCCGCAGGGCTCAGAGTTTCTCCAGCCCCCAAGGCGGAGGTGGCTCTTTGCCTGCCCCAGTCTGGGGGGTACCCCAGGGCCTGTGCCACCTGCTGCCTCCCTCTGGCTACTGGATCATAAAGCAGTGGCCCCTTGCCAGATACAGCAGCCTTCATGGACCCTGGTTCTAGCCCTGATCCAGCCTCACCCCTGTCTGCCTGTCCTGCACCTGCCCAGGTCCAGCAGCCCCCGGACTCTCACACACAGCCCCTGAGGGCCATTGAGGGAACCATGCTGGTGTTGTCCCCAACTCTACACACAGTGTCCTGGGGGCCCAACTGGTCCCAGAATGAGACCGTTTACTTTTTTGCACTGTGGGGTGAGGCCGAGGTCCAGTGCCGGTTCACCCAGTGCCCATATCTATGAGGGCCTCACAGGCTACATGTGGAAGCGTGGACACAGCTGGTTGGTGTGCCAGTGCTGCATAAAGGTAAAGGCCCTGCGGGCACAGTAGGTGCATATCACCAACCACCACAACCGCTGGTTGGAGGCTGCCTGCAGGACCATGCCCTTTATGCAGCAGCCGAATCTCATCCTTATGCCCCCAGAACCCTGGGTGGAGCCATGCCATGCCATGTTCTCCAGCACGGGCAGCCTGCCAGAGCCTCCACTGCAGCCTGGCAGTGACAACGAGCTGTCATCGGGGGTCGAGGGGGACCCTCAGGGCACCAGGAACATGTCCCACCAAAATCCCAGCCCTCAGTGTTGTTCAGCAGCTCCATCAGCCCGGGCCAGCACCTGCCCTTCCAGCTCCAGATGCACTGCCCCACCCAGGAGGCCAGCCCGGGGATGGTTCCACCCACTCCCACGAGCTCCAGCTTCTCCCCGGGGGGGCCTCTCCTTGACCAGACAGGCACCATGCCCCTGTACCCCAGGAGGCTGCTAGGAGCTGCACCTTATCACTGGCAGTAGGGACAGACTCAGGTCACTGGGCATGCTTGCCATGCCCACCTGGTAAGCCCTACACTGGGAACAGGGCCCTCCCCTTATCTCCCCACTCCTGCTCCTGACTTTGCCCCTGGCCACTGTGGCTGAGATCCCCTCTGGCCTCTGAAGTTCCCCCCACAGCATGCACGGAGGTGGGAGGCAGTACAAAATTTTATTGAGCAGACAAGCCCCTTGGGTAAGCAGGCATGGGCGTCTCATGCAGAGAAACATGTCGATGCTGGCAGCAATGTCATCCTCAGCTGTGGGGGGCAGGGACGTGTAGTGTAGGCACAAGTACCCCTCCAGGCAGTGGCACATGCTGTGGGGAAGCATGGGCTTGTCTGCCACACCATTGAAGCTCAGGGTCCTGCACCAGGTTCTCAGATGTGCCCAGGGCTGATCAGCAGCTGCAGGGTGTAGTGGGCCAGGCATCCCTCAGTCCACACAAACAGCTCATCATGGCATGCCCAGGACATTTTTGCCAGGGGCATGCTCAGGGCACAGAACATGTGTGTGTGTGTGGGGGGGGG
>NW_017729000.1:44754315-44758828 GCF_001723915.1 Gavialis gangeticus | reverse complement strand
GGGGGGGGGGCTGTCCTGGGGTGCCTCTCCAGAGAAGGCCCCTGGCGGGAGGGTGGGGGCAGCACCAGCTTTGTGTCCCAGTCACCTAGGAGCCCCTTGCCCCCCCCCCAAACCCAGGCACTGTGGGTCTGGCAGCAAGGCAGGAGACTGCCTGGCCTGGAGCAAGAGCAGGGCAGAATGGGTCTGGAGTACCCACAGCAGGTGCTGCCAGGAGGCCTGGAAAGATGGGGAAAAGCAGACTGCAGTCCATCTGCCCCTGGGTAGCAAACAAGGATGGGGGGCTCAGCCAGTGGCTGCCTGTGCCAAGGCCTGCCCAGCTGATTCATACATTCATAGATTGTAAGGCTGGAAGGGACCTTGGAAGATGACTTGGTCCAGGTGACCCCAGCAAGGTGACTGTCTAGTCTCCTCTTGAAGATTTCCAGGGTAGGTGATTGCACCACCTCTGGAGGGAGCTTTTTCCACAGTCTGGACACCCTGACTGTGAAGAAGTCTTTCCTAATGTTGAGCCTGAATCGAACTTCCAGGATTTTGTGGACATTACTTCTGGTTTTCCCCTTGGGTGCCCTGGTGAACAGTTTCTCACTGAGCCCTTGATGAACTCCACTAGTGTAGTGGCAAGTTGCTACCAGGTCCCCTCTCAGCCTTCTTTTCCTCAGGATGAAGAGTCCCAGATCCCTCAGCCTTCCTCATTTGGCTTGCCTTTTAAGACTCTGATTATATGGGTGGCTCTTCTTTGGACTTTCTCAAGCTTGTCCATATCCTTGTTAAAGTGTCGTGCCCAGAACTGGATGCAGTACTCCAGCTGCAGTCTCACTAGTGCTAAGTAGGGGAGAAGAATCACCTCCTTGGCTTTGCTTGAGATGCATTGATTGATGCATGCCAGATTATTATTTGTCAAGGCCTGCCCAGCTGACTTAGGTCCCTGGGAACCTGTGTGTGCATGACTCCCAATGTGAAACCAGGCAGCACACAGACTCGTGGTGTAGTGC
This sequence comes from Gavialis gangeticus, assembly GCF_001723915.1. Lineage (NCBI taxonomy): Eukaryota > Metazoa > Chordata > Crocodylia > Gavialidae > Gavialis > Gavialis gangeticus. Next base: position 44,757,836 of record NW_017729000.1, on the reverse strand, counting down.
ACGTTATCTCAGAAGTGTTGCAAACTCTTACAATCACTCTATTTCTTCTGGCTCTGCAGGTCCAGCAGCTGCATGCAGAGGAGAGGAACCAGCTGCACACAGGGATGCCAGAGGGGCGATGGGGTGGGGGACACAGCCAGAGCCCAAGCTGTGGGGGGGTGTGACTGGACCCCAAATGGCAGGGGGAGAGCGGGGCCAGACCCCAAGGGGAGATGGGGGTGGTGCAGCCAGACCCTGAGTGCCGATGGGAGGCATGGTCAGACCCTGAGCAGCAGCAGGGGGAACAGTGGGGCTAGACCCCAAGTGGCAATATGGGGGGAGAAACGGGACTGGACCCTGAAGACCAACTGGTAGCAGGGGGCGGAGTGGAGCCAGACCCTGAGCAGCGACAGGAGAGGAGTGTGTCGCTGGACCCCGAGTGGAGCTGGGAGGTGGTGGCCAAACCCCAAGTGGTGAGGAGGAGTGCCTGGACATGGAGCAGTGGGTGAAGGTGGGCCTGGATGCCGGGGAGGAGGGCAGGCATGGAGCCAGACAGGGGGTTTTGTCCTGTCTCTCCCCATCCAGCCCCTGTCAGTCTTGACGGGCAATTTGCTAGTATAGCATTCATTTTACATGTAGACCTGTCCCAGGAGAATGTTTTCTGAACCCTCAGTTAGGAACAGAACTTTAGCATCAGAGCTCCATGCCTTCAGGAGGGAGAGGAGCTCAGGGCAGGGAAGGCAATACTGGACAGAGGTTTAATACTCAGCTCTGCCTGTTCAATCAGGTGACTCCTTTCACATTCCTGGCATCAGAGGGAAAACAATATGGAAAGACACTTGCCTCTGGGTTTCCCCTTTCCTTTGGAATTTTTGATGGAGAATTTTACCCTCTCTAATTGATAATGGAAAACACCACTTTTGAGACAAGCCTGTATATCCCAGACATAAAACTAAGTGCCAGGAATTTTTTTCAAAGTAGGAACTTTTAAGCTGGTGGGCCAGGTGATGCTCATGGGAAGATACAAATTCAGATGTGTCTAAAAGACATTGATACAATGAGTGTTTTTAAGCATGCTCTGGGCTGGGGGTATTTATTAGAGCTGCTCTCAGGAGCCTCTCACCAAACCCTCCTCCTGGTGATGCAGCTTATAGCAACTTTTGCTGTATAGCGTATAGTATGTTATTTTTTCAGAGCAAAAAAAGATATACCAGCAAATAACATTCTTTTTTTTTCGGTTTGGGTGTTTTTTGTGTGATTTGGTAGTGAGCAGAAGCAATGGCTGCAGGTTCTGCAGGGGATTGCAAGGGTTCTTTCTATTTGTTTAATGGGTGTATGAATCCCTTTGTGTTATACATCCCTGAAGAATGTATTGGACTACAACTGGCTGGAAATTTCCAGGACCAGTTTCTACACAATCTCAGTTTTCATTAATAACTCAGCAAATCTGGTCTTCAAAGTGTCCCAGTATCCTGGGAGGTCAGGCTGCTTTCCAGTTAAGTCCCAATGGTCCTGCTACTAGCTTTGCCAAATTGCAGCAGGGGAGACACATGCTATTCTCCAGGACCTGGTAAGCCAATGAGAAATCAACAAGCCTTATGGAGGCAGTGGGGATCAGGGGGCTTGCTGCTGGAGTACCACCATAGTTCTAAGTAAGAATGGAAATGGTATATTACTCATCATCTCTCTCAATACCTAGAAGGTGTTTTGGTGCAGTGCAAGCATCACATTTCTATCACCTAACTGAAAGCTGACATGAAAACACAGGTCCTGGACCAAGTGCAGATAGGACTCTGCATGGCAGAACTACCATGACCCTAGCAAATTAAGGGAGCTGGTCCTGGACAGGGCACATTATATTGGTCCGGCAAGCAAGTCTGGCCATGGGGGAACAGGTGGTCTGTGGGAAGAAGGTAGGAAAGGGCTGAGATTAATGGAACACTGTAGAATAAAGTGCATCATTGAGAGCGTGGAAGAGAAGAAACAGCAGAGAGTATGATAGAGTTTTTCCTGAAAAAGCAGGGGGCAGGTAAAAACAGAAAAGAAGAAACCCAAAATTTAAGCTGCCTAAGAAAAGAAAAATCCCAGAGACTAGCACAAGCCAAGACAAGTAGCTGAGCCAGGTAGAGGAAGGTAACAGCAAAGCAAGAGATTTCCACCCAACAACATGACTTTTTCCCATCTAGAGGAGCTTTCACCTCATTGTAGGCATAAGCATGGAAACTATTGTTTGAACTGAGTCAGGTTCGGAGAGGAATGGCACTAATTGAACTCCACTGAACTGATGTCTCTGAACTGAAGATTTCTGTGTGTTATATTGGACCTGAGCCTCATGATATCAGATACGAGTTGTTCAAGTCATGTATTATCTTTCCCCGCTATGTATCTGTACATATAGCTGGATATACAGACACACACACACAAAACAAAATTAATTAAACAAAACTTGTTTCTCTCACCCATTAAACCTGCCCCTGCAGGGCATTTGTTATTGATAGCTCAGATAAAGGCCAGTGAGATAAATGACTGAAAAAGAAGCTTCTATTTTTCTTTCAGTGAGTTCTTGATTCATGTTTATTAATCTGCATAATTTTCCTCCTTTTTAAGGAAATTCTTTCCTACTGTTCTCCTGCAGCTCCATTTATTTATCAGTGGATGACCAGCAAATAGTTGCAGGGCAGGCAGAAAAGCAGCAGCTGAGACATAGGGACTTAATCTATAATACAGGGTTTGGTTCTGTGTTGTGTGAATTAAAGTAAGTTAATTTGCAAGAGATTAACAAATGGGGCTGAACCATGACCAAAAACACATGCTTGTGAAACGCTTAGATTAGTGGTTACTGTTGTATTTAATCTATTGCCAAGTAATTTAACTTGCACAACTGTACAAACAAATGTATACGTTTCACCAACATGTGTTGTTGATCATGGTTCAGCCTGATTGACTCGGGTTAATAGGCAGTCAGTTAAGTTAGAGTATGAGCTCTGAGTATGAGTATTTTCATCTAGATCAGGGTTGGCAACCCCCAGCACGTGTGCCGAGCATGGCATGGGAGGCCATTTTGCTCAGCACTCCATGACCAGCCCTGGCTCTGGGTAGCTGCTGGAGCCCAGGCTGCTCCAAGCAGGGCTTGCAGCATCCCAGCTGCCTGCTGGAAGCAGCTCAGGCTCCCAGCTGACAGCAGCTACCCAGAGCCAGGGCCGGCTGCAGCTGGGAGGCTGCAAACAGCTGTGCCAGGGTCTGGAGCCCCGGCATCAGGTCCGTACCAGCATGTGCACGTGCACCTCAGAGCAGGTGGTTGGGGAGCGGCCTGAGGCAGTGCAACTTTAAGAGGAGGCTAGATGGACACCTTGCTGGGGTCGTTTGACCCCAGTACTCTTTCCTGCCATGGCAGGGGGTCGGACTCGATGATCTGCTCAGGTCCCTTCTGACCCTACAAACTATGAAACTATGAAACCCTGGTCTCTTCCCCGCTCCCGGCACATAGCTGGTGACTGGGCTCCAAAGCCCGGCGCAGCTGTTTGCAGCCTCCTGGCTGCAGC
>NW_017729000.1:44745826-44753932 GCF_001723915.1 Gavialis gangeticus | reverse complement strand
CAGGGCTGGGGGGCTGGGGCTTTGGGTGGGGGGCAGAGGCAGCAGGGCTGGGGGGCAGGGGAGCAAGCAGGGCATCCTGCCATGTACCCTCTGCCCCCATTTTGTTTTTCTGGCATGCCGGCACACCAGCACCTTCCAAGGTAGGCATTATGGGGGTTTTTGGCACTCTGACAAAAAACTTTGCCTACCTCTGGTCTAGATAAGGCCCAAGTGAAGTTATGGCTTAATACCTTTACCACCTGTGAATTGGTATTACTCCAAAATTGTTTTCCTAGTCTAGACAAGGCCACTCAGGTAACGTTCAACACCAATGATTTCTTCAGTCTGAATGAAGGCTGCAGTGGCTGCTTGCTCAGGTTTCCCCAAGGCTGACCTCCACCAGCAAAATTAAGATGAAAAGTGCTACCCCATCTTTAGACCAGGAGAAAGGCCAATGATAGGCTCTGGTCAGTGATTTGTGGAGCCAACCTTGACCACTTTTAATGGATTCAAAGATGCATGGAGTTGACCAAAAAAGGTCCATGAGATCATCCAGTCTGACTTCCCTGTAAAATATAGATCCTTAACATGCCATCCTAGTAGCTCTGTCTTGAGGTCCATAACTGCACTTACCTAAAGCATAGCCTGTGAGGTGACATGTATTCTTGATTCAAAGACATCAAGAGATGGGGAAGTTTTGTTTTCCAATGAAAAGTTATCTTCCTACACCCAAAGGAATGTTGGGTGTAGAAACAGTATGTTTCTTTGAAAAACAGCTGCCTCATCCCCAGGCATTTCAAATAGTTTAATTACTATAGGGGAATTCATTGTTCAGCAGGCTGTGAATTTTTAGGAGTGAGCTACTTTGACTCCAGTATCCATATAGTTAGGGAGCTTTCCCAGGAAGCAAAAGATTTCAGGTTCTAGACCTTCCCTTCCAAATTAGGTTTGAACCTTTGTTCTTCAGGCTTCTTGACATAATGTTCAGGTTAGACATGAGCTAAAGTATTCTCCATAGCTCTTTTTGAAGCTGAGCCCTTGAGCAGCCAAGAGACATATGTGGAGCCAGGAGAATAAAGGTCTGCTGCAAGAGGTATGACTCAGCTAGGTGAATAGTTCTTTCGGAAGAATCATACCCTGGTTCCTAGCATGGTCCTGTGCTATTAAAGAGACATTCATTTTATCCAATGGATAAAAAATGCAAGGGGTAGTGACTCAGTTGCAAAAGGAATACTGGAGGTGTGTCTGGTTAAGGATCTACCTGTGTTCTTCTGGTTTTATTACTACTCTAGAAAGTCTGAAAACTAGAAACTCAAATCCCTTCTAGTTCAGGGGGACCCATAACTAGGGTCTCCTGCTACCCTGAACACTCAGCTATTGAGACAAAAACATGAGGAGGATGTCCTTCTCCTTTGCTGCTTTTTCAAGGTTTGCACTCAAGTAGAGGTGTATGTACTGCATACCTGACTGGCCAGTGAGTACCCTCCCCTGCATAATCTGTCTGTATGAGCATACTTAGACACTCACTGTGTAGGGGAATAGAATTACAATATGAGTAAAAGTGCTATAATTACTTACCATTGTGCACAAAGGGTAATAGGCTCCGTCAAAGAATGTAGGCAATATACTTGTATATTGCATGTAGAATACAGTATATAATAATGTACAAAGAGGTTAAAAAAACCCATCCCAAACAAAAAATACACCACACAGCACCTCCTCACTTCTCACAAATCCCCTCTTTATGCATCTAACCTGCAACTTGCCCATCAAGAATGGGAGGGTGGGGAGGAGACAGGGATGAAGCCCTGCATCCAGCCCCACACCCGACCTCCTCCCCCACGTCTGGGCCCACCACTGCTCCATGTCCGACCCCACTCCCTGCCACTCAAGGTCAGGCCAGCCTCCCCTGCCCCTGTTGCTGCTTGGGGTCTGGGCTGCCCCCCTGTCACCCCTCAGGGTCTGGCTGCCCGCCCCCCCCCAGTGCTCAGGTCTGGCTGCACCCCACTCCGCTGCTCAGGGTCCAGCCCTGCTCTCCCCGCTTCAGCACTCGGGATCTGACCGCGCCACTCCCCTTCAGCGCTTGGGGTCTGGCCCCAACCCCCACCACCACTCAGGATCAGTGCACCTTCCCCCACTTCAGGACTCGGGGTCTGGCTGTGCCCCCCCACACTATTCAGGGTCCGGCCTTGCTCCCCGCCGTCAGCGCTTGAAGTCCAGCCCTGCCCCACCCCCACTACCACTCAGGATCCAGCCCCACTTCCCTACTGTTGTCGCTCAGGATACAGCCGTGCCCCTCCCCTCCTACCCATCACTGCTTGGGGTCTGGCCATGCCTCCCCACCCCTCAGGGTATGGCCCTGGTCTGCCCCTCCACATTGGGCCCCATGCCCCTCCCCAGTGTGTCTGCCTGCCTCCCCTCCCTCCCTTCCTTCTTGCCCACTGCCTCCCCCTCCCTGCTGGCTGTTCTGGGGGCCATAGCGGCCAGGCAGCGGGGGAGCACCAGCACAATGATACCCCTCTTTTTCCTCAGGCAGGGCGATGGGGGGTAGCCCCACTGCTTGAAGGAGGAGGTGGAGGTAGATGGGGTGTTGAGGGAGCTGCTGCTGCCTCAGGCAGGGAGGTGTGGGGCAGCCCCACTGCTTGGGCAACCAGGGCATGTTCCCCACTGCCAAGCTTCCCTGGCAGTGGAGGGAACTGGGGCCCACGCAGCCCAGCGTGTACAGTCCATAGCTGCCCACCCTCTGAGCAGTGCACACACAGCTGGGCAAAAGCATTACGGACAGACAGACACACAGACTAAGCCTTTTATTATACTAGGATATACACATTAGTCTTTTTTGCCACAGCATTACACTAGAAGTATTTGTTGAGTTCGTTGTGGACTCTGACTTTTAGATCTTTTTCAGGGTCCCCATGTTAGGGAGCAGGGTATCACTCAGTACACAGGCAGAGTCCACAGGCTGGGTTCCCAGAGATCCAGAAATCAGAAGCCAAAGTCAAGGTGATCCAGAAGTTGGTGCTGAGGTCAGGGTAAGCCAGAATTCAGAACCAGAATCAGCAGCCAGAGTCAAGTCAGGGTATCCCAGATCCAGAACCAAAGTCAGGATGCATCAAAATTCAGAGCTAGGGTTGGGATTCACCAGGAGTCAGAAATGGAATCCAGAGTCACAGCTAAGTCATGGTGAACCAAGGGCCAGCAGTCTCATAGGCAAAGCAGGAAAGTGCAGGGAGGTCAGGAGAAAGTCAGGAGTGTTTGCCCAGAATACTTTGGGGCAGGCCTAGCTTTTAATGGCCGGAGTGGCTGAGGCTTGTTGCCTGCAGCCTCAGGGGACTGATATGAGCTTGCTGCAGGCGATACCTGTTTCCCTGAAATGTCAGGGAATGAATTGCCCTGAGCCTCTGATTGGGATTGGCTAGACTGAGGGCTCTAATCTGACTTCATTACATACTGCTTTCCCAGATGCAGTCCTCCATTTTGTGCGTAAGGCCTACAGTCATTATTTCTAGATAGATAACTTTTCAGTTGACTGTTTTATCCAGTTTGCACTATCTGACCACGTTGTCCTCATTATCATTAACCGTGCTGCCAAATATTATCAGCAATGATTGTACACTTTAAAACACTGATGAAACTGTTGAGCAGTGCTGAATGGCTAGGGTAGACCACAAATTTTAGTGGTTAAAACAATATTAGTCAGCCCAAATGAATTGGAAATCAACTGATTTAAAAAAAAAAAAGAGAGCTAATAAAGAATCACCAACTCTAGTCTGAACAGGTCTGATGTGGCCTGCCATACTGGTCTCAGGAGTCAGAGCATTTTATAGTAGCTCCTATTTTCCACTCTTACTATTGAAGAGGCACATACATCATAAGGAAATCAAATAGCTCATGACTGCACATATAGAACTTCACACACACTCATCCAATGTTTCATACATTTATGAATGTCAAATCCCACCTCAGAATAATGAAAATACTTACAATCTCCCATGTCTCTCCTACCTTCTGTTGGCCCTACACATAGTTTATCATTTTAATTTGGGCCAAATCCAAATAATTCTCTTTGGATGTGTCTACACGTGTATTAAGGCACTTTTTCTAATGCATATTAAATTTAGTACCTCCAATGTGAGGTATTAAAAAATGCACACTAGACTTCCTTAATAATGTGCACCATTTTAAGTGACACTTAATTCACAGTAGCCTATTCTATTGCACATTGGTGTAATCACATAATTTTTTACGTGATGCTTTAATGCGCGGTAAAAAAAGACTACTGTGCATCAAAGTGCACATGTAGATGAGCCCATTGACTTATAACTGGCACTTAGGCAGAATTTAGGCACCTAATCTGGGAGCTAGTGAATTCTATCATCTCATGAATCACTAGCTGTCATAGGGCAGGAAAGTCAGCCAGTACAGTAGAGGTGCTTGACTTCAGGAAGATTGACTTCAATGAGCTTAGGAAAGTAATGGGAGAGATCCTATGGGAAGAGGGACTGGAGGGGAAGGGTGGTTGTTCCTCAAAGGAATGATCCTCAGAGCACAGAAAAGGTCCATTCCTGTATGCAGGAAAGGTGGCAAAGGGGCCGGGAAGCCCTCTTGACTTACCAGAGGAATCAAGGAGTGCTTAAGAAAGAAAAAAGAGGCTTACAGACAGTAGAAATAAGGGGTAGTCACCAAGGAGGAATACATAAGGATAGCCATATTTGTAGGGAGAGTATAAGAAAGGCAAGGGCAGTGATTGAGATCAGGTTGGCAATCGGAATCAAGGACAATAAGAAGTCCTTCTTTGGGTATATAGGGAACCAGAGAAAGACTGAGGGAAATGTGGGCCCTTGCAGAATGGGACAGACAGCTGATAAGAGACAGACAGGAGAAAGCTGAACTGTCTAATGAATACTTTGCGTCAGTGTTCCTGCATACAAATGGTGGGTGCCCGCCTGGTCGGATACTGGACGGATACGGGGAGGGGATTGCCAACCAATGGTCAGTGTTGAACTGGTCAGGAAGCACTTAGAGCAGCTGAATGTCTTCAAGTTGGCAGGATCGGATGGGTGGACTATACTTGGGAGTGTTGAGGGAATTGGCTGGAATTATTGTGGGACCACTCTCGACTGGAAAAGGGCCAATGTGGTGCCAATCTTTAAGAAGAGGAGGAGGGAGGATCTGGAAAACTATAGGCCAGTCAGTTTGACCTCGATACCAGGTAAAATGTTGGAAAAAATTATCAAGAACTTCATTTATGAGAGACTGGCAGAAGTCATGATGCTGAAGAATAGCCAACATAGTTTTGTTGTGGGCAGGTCATGTCTGACCAACCTTGTCTCCTTCTATGATCAAGTAACGAATCACTTAGATGTGGGAGACATGGGAGACATGGTTGATGTCATATGTTTGGATTTTAAAAAGCCTTTGATATGGTCTCCCATGATGCTTTTATAAAAAAATTGGGGGATTGTGGGCTAGAAGAGTCCATGGTCAGGTGGGTCAGAAACTGGCTAAGGGGTCAAACCCAGAAAGTGTTAGTGGACAGGTCTGTATCATCTTGGTAGGAGGTGGCCAATGGTGTCCCTTAGGGTTCTTGGCCCCATGCTGTTCAACATCTTTATCAATGATTTAGATGAGGATGTAGAAAGCATGGTGCCCAAGTCTGCAGACAGTGCTAAGTTATAGGGAAAAGTGGTCACGTTAGGGGATAGGATGCAACTCCAAGTGGACCTGGAGAAGCTGGAAAGGTGGGCGGAGCGGAACCAGATGAAGTTCAATAAGGATAAATGCAGAGTGCTTCATCTGGAGAAAAGTAACCAGCAACATGAATATAGGTTAGGAGATGTCCTGGTCAGCACAATGGCTGAAAGGGACCTCAGGGTTATGGCTGATCGTAGGATGAACATGAGCCACCAATGCAACGTCGTAGTCAACAGAGCTAATAGCATACTGGGATGCATTAGCCAATGAATTGCGAACAGGGCTAAGGAAGTGATTCTTCCTCTCTACTCAGTGCTGGTGAGACCCTAGCTGGAATATTATGCCCAGTTCTGGGCACCACACTTCAAAAAAGACATAGAAAAATTTGAAAGGATCCAGAGAAGGGCACAAGAATGATTAAGGGCCTGGAGAACAAACCTTATGAGTAAAGACTAGGGGATCTGGGACTGTTCAGCCCGGGAAAGAGAAGACCGAGGAGGGACTTGATAACCATCTATAAGTATGTAAGAGGTGAATATTGAGAGCTGGGAGAAAAACTGCTCATTAGGGCGCCTTAGGGAAGGACAAGAAGCAATGGCCGTAAACTGTTAGAGGATGGTTGCAGGTTGGATGTAACTGTAGCCTGGGCGTACACAGGGTATGTACCTCCCTTCTCCGAATTGAAGGGGATTGTCAGCAGGCAAAGGTGCTGTGAGAGGGAACTGTCAACTACATACAGTTTCCCTTCAGTTCCCTTTAGAGTCAGGCCAGGACCCACCTGCTTAACTATATACAGGTTTATTATTTAATAAAATAAAGTTATATACACACACATATATACATATCTACAGACAAGTAGTCACTTATTCAATGTACAGGATGATATTATATACATGACTTATACCTCCAGTAGAGCTTCAACCCACACAGGTAAGTAACGGATCTGGAACAGGTAAGTATAGGCAAACACAGGTAAATACAGCACTTCAACAGGGATAAATGCAATTAACTATTTACAGTCCATGAAACTATATTGTCATGTATGCAGTGGAAATCTAAGATAAAAATACACTTGCACTCATATAACAGTGAGACCTCAAATGACAAAATACATAGCGCAAATGATAAAATATGAGGCACTCGCTCACCCTTCTGGGTGTTGAGGGTGCTACTATGCATTCAGTGAGGGGAAACCTGGCCGCAGCTCTGCCAAGGGAAAATGGGATGATGCTTCAGGCCCCTCCAACCCCTCATGAGCTGGTACGGGACCCTCTACCTCACAGGGGCCTCTCCTGGCTCCCTCCCAAGGGCTCCCTCCCCTACAGAATACCCTTGTGCCCAATACTCATGACCCTCTGGTGATGCAGGGCTGCTCTGGCTCTGTGGAATGGGTGCCTCTCCTGGCACAGTGGCTGGCCACTGCCTGGAGCTCTCTCCTCTCCTGAGGCCTGCTCATGCCCCTGGGCACTGACCTGTGCACCATTTGGCCTGCTTCTTATAGCAGAGATTGGAGGCCTGAGCCACCTCATGGGATATCAGGGCTCAATCAGCTCCTGGACCTGCTGGGGGGTGCTGCCACATCTGCAGCCTGGCTGTGTGCCAGGGGTTGGGAACCTGAGGTGCCTTGAAGCAGCTCCCAGAGTCACGGTCTGCTCTTGGATCCTCCATGCAATGATCTCTGCACCGCGCTCTTGGCTGCCTGCTGGGGTTGCAGACCTGAATTGCCTTGAGTGGCTCCCAGGGTCTGGGCTCCATGTATCAATCCATGCACTACTCCCTGGCCACCTGCCAGGGGATGCAGACCTGAACTGCTGTGAGCAGCCCCAAGCCCTGTGTGCTGCTCTGTGCAGCGATGGATCTGAGCCATCGATCCCAGTGGGGGTGGGGGGAGGGTTTCTGGGTAGTGTTTCACCCACTGGGCAGCTCTTCCCCAGCTCTTCTTAGCCCCTTCTTTGTCCCCCAATGTGTCTCTTGTGTGCTGGGCACACAGCTCCTTGTATTTGCTTCAGAGACTCCACCCCTGAAGTCTTGGCAGACCTGCAAAATGCAGGCTTCAGTCAGATCAGGGAGGCTCTTGTCCACCCTCCACCCATTCCAGGCAGGGCAGGGTCAGCTCCACCCATCCCTTACCTGATTGATGTACTGGCTCCACCAATCAAAATGAAGATTTTCTGAGTCCAGGATGTGCTGGGCTGAATCGGTAAGTCTCCACATAAGGAAGACCTTTTTATGGTAAGGATGACCAGTATCTGGAATAGACTTCCCAAGGAGGTGTTGCAGTCCTCATCCTTGGAAGACTTCAGTTTCATAGTTTCATAGTTTCTAGGGTCAGTAGGGACCTGAGCAGATCATCTAGTCCGACCCCCTGCCATGGCAGGAAGAGCACTGGGGTCAAACGACCCCAGCAAGATGCTCATCTAACCTCCTCTTAAA
>NW_017729000.1:44727589-44745252 GCF_001723915.1 Gavialis gangeticus | reverse complement strand
AGTTTATAACAGGCCACAAGATCCCCCCTCAGCCTTCTCTTTTGGAGGCTGAACAGGTTCAGGTCCCGTAGTCTCTCCTCATAGGGTCTGCCCTGCTGTCCCCTGATCATGCGAGTGGCCTTCCTCTGGACCCTCTCCATGGTGTCCACATCCCTCTTGAAGTGCGGCACCCAGAACTGGACGCAGTACTCCAACAGTCTTCAAGAGGAGACTGGAGAGACAGCCTTATTGGATCATTTGACCTCAGCAGTATTCCTGCCCAGAAAAGGAGGGTTGGACTTGATAATCTTTCAATGTCCCTTCCAGCCCTTAATTTCTATGATTCTAAATCCCAAAATGTCACCCAGTTAGGATCCCCCACCTCCCTCCACTCCAATGGCTATCAAATCAGTTAAGTTCCTAGATTTATTAGGTACCTCCATTTGGGACTGCATCAGTCACTGTCTGCCTAGACTTAAGCTTTTACTTATGCTCAAAAATGATCCAGAGCAAGCACCAGGGCACCTAACTCCTGTCTAAACTCTGTTACAATCCAATACAGAGCTGTGGTGTGAGTAAATCTAAGTCCCCAGTCTGTAAAGCATCCATGGATTTCTGGCATACAGAGTGCATCAAGTTAAGATCAAGCCACATAATACATGGTGACTTACCTAGCTGTGGTGGAGTGCTGCCCACATTTTGTGTAGTGGCCTGAGCACTTGTCCAAGAAATGGGAGACCTGTATTCTGATCCCTGCCTGGGATTACTTCTGTTTTTTAACCAATGATTTTCTAATACAAGATACAGAAACAGTCCTGGCAGCAGGGACCAGATATAAGGTCTCTTCCTTGTCAGGGAAGTACCATCAGCCTTGGGTTACAGAATCAGGCCTCTTGCTTGGTATCCTTCTGATTCCATAAGTCTTACATTCTTGGCTGCCTAGTGGACCAGTTTACAAGGGATTAATAAAGGGCATCTATCCCCTTAGTCTGAGGAGTGCATAGAACAGGGTACCCCACTTGCTTGGCAAGTATATTGATAACTAGGCACTGTGCAAAAAAGCTGGTATTGCTACTGCTATCACCAGCACTTATGTTCAAGATTGAAAGTCACTGGGGACCCCATGCTATGAACTGATTGCTGCTATTAATATGTGTTAGCCATATCCACACTGATCACTCTGCATCCTGAGATGATGTCATGTTCTAATATGCAGCTCCAAGTCAGATGCCTAGGATCTGAGGAGGAACAGAAGTTCAGCCAAGCTCTGGGCTAAGCATCTGTCTACCAGGTACTTCAGTACAGTAGATTGCTACTGGAGGCAACTAACTATGTCCACTAACTGTATGGTGATACTAAGCATCTGACCCTGGCCATTTGGATCACCTACTTAGAGCAAGGCATCTAAGGATCTTTCAGTGCCTTTTGATACAGTTAACCATGAGATGCTGACAAAACATTTACAGGGCCTGGTAGGTATTTGCAGGACAGCTCTAAAGTGGTTCTGCTCTTTCCTAGCAGGGACATCCCAGTGGTGATGGGTGCATGCTTGTCATCTGATCAGGACCTTTTCTGTGGGATCTCCCAGGGCTCCATCATGTTGCCCTACAAGTTCAATGTGTACATGATGTTGCTGGTGTTGCCTTAGAAAATGGTATTTAAAGGTTTGGTTTTTTTGAATTAGTGTATAGGTATGTAAATTAGAGCTGTGCAAAACATCACCATTTCATTTTGACTTCTGTTTTTACTGTTTCACTGGGACAGTGTTCCATTTCAAATTTCATTTAATTCCATTTTGAAAGCACTGTTCCGTTTTGTTTTGTCAAAACTGTTTCTTCTCCTGCTGGCTGGTGATAGAGTGAGTGCCCCCTCCAGCTCTGAGAGCAGGGCATTAAATGTTTTTTAAAAAATGAAAAAAGGAAATAGGTGTGGACAGAGTGAGGAGGGTGGCATTCACGCCATCTGCACCTGGAGCTTGGGGAACCCCAGCAGTGGGAGGTTCACTGTGAGGAACAGCAGCTGCTCCACCAAACCAGGATCCAAGCAGGTACAGTGGGGTGTCACTACATCTGCAGCAATGCTGAACACCTTCTCGCTCAGAACACTGGTCAGTGGACAAGACAGGAGTTCCCGGGCAACCGTGGCCAGATCCAGCCACATCTGCCTGCGGCTTGCCCAGTAGTCCAAGGGGTCGCACAGTAGTGCCTCCACATCTTCAGTGGGATAGGAAACCATCATGGCCTGAGTGCTAGCTGCCTGATGGTGGGGTCTGGTGTCTCTGGACCCCACCATAGAAGCCATGCCCCTGGCCCACATTGGCAGCACCTGTGGTGGAGGAGGACACTGGCTGGTGGATGGCGTGCTAGCATGGGACAGTGGATCCCTCTCTTCCACATCCCTCCACCTCCGCTGTTCTGCCTCCCTGACTCTCTTCACCAGCAGCTCTGTCCACTGATTCAGGCTTTGGCTGCTTCATGGGCTGCCCTTCACCCTCAGGTCACACATGGCAGCCAGCACGTGGACTATACTGGACTGCAAGGGATCAAGCCATTTCCTGATGCCCTCCTTCAGCAGCCTCACCAGTGCCTGCACGTCTGGTGACAGCGGCTTGCCCCGTCCAGGAACACTGATCCCCTGGAAGCTCTCCATTTGATTCTGAAGTTCCTGCACTACAGGGATCACCTGGCTAAGGAGAGCATCGCCAGTGATGAGGGTCTCAGTGGCCTCAAGGAAGGGCTTGAGGACCACCAAGGTCTGGGAGATGGTTTTCATAAATTTCATAGATTTCATAGACATTAGGGCTGGAAGGGACCTTGGAAGATCATTAAGTCCAACCCCCTACCCCAGGGGCAGGAATTCAGCTGGGGTCATAGGATCCCAGCAAGATAACCATTCAATTTTCTCTTGAAGGCATTCAAAGTAGGTGCTTGAACCGCCTCCGATGACAGGCTACTCCAAACCTTGGGCACTCAGACAGTAAAACAATCCTTCCTTATGCCCAGCCCAAAACTCTCTTGCAGGAGTTTATAACCATTAGACCTTGTTGTCCCTCGGGGTGCTCTGGTGAACTAACACTCCCCCAGATCCTGGTGGACACCCCTTATAAACTTATAGGTGGCCATCAGATTGCCCCTGAGCCTGCGCTTTTCCATGCTGAAGAGTCTCAGAGCTCTCAGCCTGTCATTGTAAGGTCTGTATTCCTGACCTCTGATCATGCACATGGCTCTTCTCTGGACTCTCTTAAGCTTCTCCACATCCTTTTTGAATTGTAAAGCCCAAAAATGGATGCAGTATTCCAGCTGCAGCCTCACCAAGGCTGAGTACAACGGGAGTATCCCACGCAGCTCTGTTAAGGGGGCCACTGATCCCAATCTCCTTGAGTAAGGCCATCTCATGGATGGCCTTCTGTTGCGCCACCAGCCTCTCAAGCATCAGGTATCTGGAGTTCCACTGAGTGTCCACATCCTGAATGATTTTGTGCTGCGGGATGCTCAGCTCTGCTTGTTTGTCCCACAGCATCTTGCCTCCCTTGATGCTCTGGTGGAAGTAGCCTGCCACCTTCTTGCATTTGGAAATGAGCTGACTGGTGGTGCTGGCACCATCACCGTCAGCCCTGTCCCCCTCCAAGGCGTCCTTAACTATGAGGTGGAACTTTTGTGCCACACAGCGGATGCCAACAAAATTGGCATCATGAACCACCTTGACCATATTTGCCTCATTGTCAGTGACCATGAACCCATGTGGGAGCTTGCCTTGCCCAATGAGCCACCACTGCAACAAGTGGTTCACGGCCCCCATGATCTCTGGTGCCGTGTGGGACTCATCCATGACCTCAGCTTGAAGGAGACCCCACCAATGCCCTGACTACTTGCACCACTGCCCTGTGAGGCAGAGGTATGCATTATCTCCACCCTGGCTGCTCCAGATGTCCAAGGTGAAGTGTAAGGCCACCTGAGGTCCTGCCTTGTGCAGCTCCACCCTCATGTACTCCCTGCATGACTCATACAGGGAGGGCACTACCATCCTGCTAAAGGTGGTGTGTGCAGGCACTTGGTATGATGGGGCAATGAGCGCCATGGGCCACCTGAACCCCTGCCACTCGACTAAGGAGAAGGGCTGGCCATCCACAACAAGCATCTCCCCAAGGCTCTGGGTGACCTCGCTCATCCTTGCAACGTGCCCTCCTGTGTGCCCACCATTCCCCCACTGTTCCAGGGTGCCCTGCCTCTGCTGCAGGGGGACAGGGGCTTTGGAGCAAGAGGGGGACTTCCCTTTGGGCATGTTCCTGCTGGTGCCAGGTTTAGGAGGAGCAAGGGCAAGGGGGTGGTGCCAGCAGAGATGTATCAGCATCCCTGTGGTGCTCATGTGTTTTGCTCCCTTGCCCCAGATGGTTTTGGC
The DNA here is from genome assembly GCF_001723915.1 of Gavialis gangeticus. NCBI lineage: Eukaryota > Metazoa > Chordata > Crocodylia > Gavialidae > Gavialis > Gavialis gangeticus. The sequence goes on along the minus strand of NW_017729000.1, from coordinate 44,740,875 downwards.
TTGGCAGTGCAGGCAGATAGCATATGTGGGATCATCTGCCAGCTTAAAATGATCCCAGACCACACTACCCACTTGTTCTTGGGGTGCAGCTGCATGTATGGATGCTGCAATTTCCCCCTCCTCAGCAGGCAGAAGCACAGCAACAGGAGGAGCAGACTCGGCTGAGCTGATTGCCTCAACAACCCTTACCTCAGCCTCCTCTGAAGTGCCTTCTGGGACAGGAGACCTGGCTCTAGGGGAAACTTGAGGGGTGTGGAGCACAAACTCAGATGATTCCCCCTCCTTCCCCAAAATTTCCCTTACTATGGCACTCAGATCCAGATCCAGCTCTTCTTTTGGCACTGGAAGGCTTAGCATGGGAAGTGAAATGGGTGTAGAGGAGACTGTCATGCTGGTGCAGCTGCTGCTGCTTTTTGTCATGGTGGTGGGGCTTTTGGCTGGTGCTCTTGGAAGGGATGCAGGCTCAGTCACAGGCAGTGGCACTGCTCCCTTCTCCTTGCTGCCTGTGACTGAGGCATGAGGCTTCCTAGTGGAAGCCTCATGCCTGCTTGTTGTAGCAAAGAGTCTGAGTCTCAGTTTGCGGGTACGGGGGGAGGGAGGGGGGACTTATACCTCTACCCCCTCTTCCACCCCTCCCTGAAGGCTTGCCTGCATGCTTCATGGTGTGTTTTGTAGTTTCTTGTCTTTATAAAAATATATAAATGTGTATGTGTGTTTTCCTACACAAATTCTATAGTATAATATGCTTGCAATACAATAAATAAAATAAAAATATATAAATGTATATGTGTTTTCCTATATAAATTCTATATTATAGTATGCAATATAATTATTAAATTGAAAAGAATCAATCAATGAGTATAATAATAAAATAAAAGGGTCTAGAAAGAAAGCAAAAGGTATTACAGAATCCCACTTGCTAGGCTAGCAAGTATGAAATCAATGGTAGTAGTAGCCTTTGTTGTATAACACTCCTGAGCTTCTGAAAGATAGCTCAGTAACTGACCCCAAGAAGGCCAGTTCAAACAATGCTTCCTTTTATGCTGTTTTTCCATCCCAGGATCACAGTCACTGGCCAGCGACACAGTCAATATCAGAGCAGTACTTCCCTCCTCTTTCCCCTCCCTCTCCTTACTTTCTCTTTCCCTGCAGGTAAGCCCAGGTCTATAACTCAAAATGTTTCAAAACTTCCTAAATTTTTCAACTGCCCTTGTTTTGTTTCAAGGCTGTTTTGAAGCCCTTCATTTTGATTTCACTGTTTCAAGCTCGAAACGAGTCGAAACAGAATCAAAACAACTGGCAAAATTTTGCATAGCCCTAATATATATATGCATTAGAATGATTTAGGATGGGCAGCACGGGTTAATTGATCTCTAAGAGTCTAGGTCAAATAGTCACACAGTTTCACACAGACTTTGAAGCAGACAGGCTGTCTAATACATCAAGACCAATGGATACAAAAACAGCCTGGGAAAGACACTGTTCCATAACATGAGATAGGGTAGCACCAGTTAACAAAGCTGCAAAGCAGGCTTGGGCCTGAGTCTCAGACGTGGGGGAACAGGTCAAATTAGGAGAAGGTCTGGAAAGACTATATTAGTATGTATGTATGTGATGAGCTACAACCACACAGAGAAACCAACCAGCAATAGCCACAGATTAAGAGTCATCAGGAGGGAAGGAGAATATAAAAGCAGACACTTAAGAATAACAAAGGATCCCTCCTCATCCTCCACCCAGGTCCCTCCTCCTCTTTGACCCTCCTCGTACTCTTCCTGGGTCTGTTCTTGCCCTTCCCTTCTCTCTGTCCCTCCTCCTCCCCAAGAGGGGTCCCCAGCCCTGTCCCCCAGGAGGGTCCCTGAAGCCACCATGGACAGAGGGCACACCACCAGCATGTCTCATCCATCCCACAGGAGTGGGGGTCTGGGCCTCAGCATCCTACCTCCAGGTTGCTGACATGCTGACATCTGCCACCTAAGAGAGAGCCTCAGAGTGAAGACTGCATCCTGGCCAGATGGACTTTGACTCTGATGACAGCCCTAGGATTTGGTAGATATATTGAATTGCTTGTTTGTTTGTATTGTTTCTTCTGTTATCACTGTGTATCAATAAATTTGCCTATTATTGAATGGAAAGCTCATGGTTGGTCTGAGGTGGGTCTCCACTGGGAACAAGGCATCTGGGTCCTAAATCCATAGCCAACAACTTGTTGATAATGTGTGAAGATTTGGAGTGAGTTGCCATCAGTATGCTGATGATGTCCAGCTCTACCTCTTCTTCTCTTCTGATCCTATCCCCACAGTATGTCTTTTCCCATTGCCTGGCTACATTTGGGAATTGGATGCTGCTGAACCAACTGAAACTGAATGTAGACAAGAGATAGAGAAGGGTGGTGGGAAGACCACATGACTGAGGGAGGTAGTTGAGGCACCTATGATTAATGGAGTTCAGATTTCCTTTTTCACTTGGGTTCCTGGATCCTTTGCAGTACCTGGATCTCAGCTGGTAGCTGTAGCTTGGAGTGCCTTCCACCAGTGCCATCTGGTGATAAGGCTTGAATCTTGTCTTTCAGACTTTGATCAGGCCACCATCATCTATGCCTTCATAACCCCAAGGCTCAAGTACTGCAATGCACTCCACATAGGGCTGCCTTTGAAGACCACCCAGAAACCACAGCTAGGGCAGAATGTGGCAGCCTATTTTCTAACAGGAGTGGATCAATAGCAGAACAGTACTCCAGAATCTGTGCTGGTAAGCAGTAGCTTTCTGGGCACATTTTAAAGTTCTTGTTTTGACCTAAACAGTTCCTAAACAAGGACCTAAACAGTCTGGGCCCTAAATATATAAGGGACTCCATTCTCCCTTTTGCCCTATCACAATACCTAAGGTCAGCTGAAACTAACCTCCTGCAAGTACCATCAGTGGTGTACTGATGATCTACTTAGTGAAAATGTGTGGGAGATCATTCCAGAGCCCAAACCTCATGTCTTTTAGAAGTGCTGTAAGACTTTCCTATTTGGGGAGGCATTCATCAAACAAAATTAGATTGACGTGTTGTTTATGGGGTCTCTGTTTTATCTCAATGTTTGAGTACCCTTCTAAGCTGTTTTGGTCCTGTTGTCACTCTGCTATTTTTAATTTGTTCTGTGTCTTTATTATTAGCCATCCTGAGCCTTTGCTGAGAAGGGCAGCATATAAACAAACAAATAAATGCTTTTTTAGGCATTGTAACATCTAAGTGGAAGTCCTTACATGAATGACTTGGATCTGGCCACTTATTCTTCAGAAGGAGACCCCTGTGGTTCAGTGGTAGCATCCTTATCTACCACACAGAAAACCTGGGTTTAATTCCCAAATGCATATACAGCTACAGCCATGGAGGCACCAAGCATCTGGACTCAGTCTGGTCTTTGGAGTCTGCCTCAGTGGCCTAAAGGGAAGATGAAAGGTCTAGGCAGCCTCCACTCTGCCAAAAATTCCTGCCCAGACATGCATCAAAAGTCTGGGTGACCCTTGTGCATACACCGTGATCCCAGAGGATTAGTGGTTGTCACTTACTCTTCAAATCTGGACTATAGTGTGGCATTTCAGGTTTAAAGTAATATTACTTATTGAAAATTTTGAGAGTTATTGCAAAGTGGCAACATTTGTTTTGCTTTTGTAATAAAAACTGTCTCCCATGGGTTCTGCTGGACTCCCTGGACTGGGCTTTCCTTGGTGAATCTTATATGCTCTGAGTATTTCTGGGTTGATACTTTTTTCTCACTGAGGAAAATGTGAAGAGTGTTTCTGTCTAGAACCACCTACTCCGGGCACCACATGAACCGTTGCTCTGTGAAGATCACATTGCTCTCCCAACCCCTCTGAACAACAGAATGTAGGTACCAGATGAGTGTGCACGTGCCACTTGCTGCATCTCAAACCAGTTTGAGATTGTGCATGAGACATGGTGAGAATGAAAAAATGTTCCCCATACTGCATATTTGCAGCTTGGGCTTGGAATTAGATACCTGGAAATCCAGGTATATAAAAAAAACACCCCAGAGAAAAGCAGTGCAGGGCACGGTTCCTCTCTATGCCCTGAGGCAAGCCAGGGTTTGGATCTCCAGAGATGTTCTGGCATCCGGTCTAAGTGTCTCTATGGTGCTTCCTGCTGCCCCAGCATGCTGTGTTTGTGTGCAGGGCAAGCAGAAGCAGTGCAAGGTTGTGACCTGGGCACTGTCCCTTGTAAGTAGAGCCTGGGGGTAGAGGAACTGTGCAAGGGCTGTGGGGGTGTGTGGAGGGGCTGGTCAAGGGGCACGGGTCCTCCATAGTGCCCACAGCCCCACTGCAGCAGCTGTGGCGAGAGCCCCCATGTGATGCAGCCTGACTCCGGCTGCCTCAGATCTGGAGCTGCCTGTGATGCTTGTTGCGGATTCAGCCTGGCTCAGCACAGCATGGTGCAAGGCCATGTACCTTTGGTCAGCCCCGGGCCACTCAGGCTGTCACCCAGGGGCTGGTACCGCTCGCAGGAACTGCATGTTGCATCACACTGGATCCTGCCTCAATAAAACTGGCCCAGCCTGATGGATTCTGCACAAGCAGCACAGGTGGTGCTGGCTCTGAGGTGGCTGGGGCCGCACCGTGCCACGCCACAGGAGAGCTCTGGCCACAGCAGGTTCTGAGTGCCCCATGGCCACTGCTGCTGTGGAGGAGGACTGGTGGGGGGGGGGCTGTAGGCCCTGTAAAGGGAGCTGTGGCCCCTGTGGAGGGGATCAGTCCATGGGTGAAGCGGTAGGGGCAACTCTGATTTTTCAATGACAAAAACGCCAAAAGTAAAGGCCAAAGTGTATAGATATTTAGAATTTATTTGATGATGATGATAGAGGTACTAGTAGGCTTCCAAATAGCTTTAAACTTGTAAATATATCAATAAAACATTGCCCAAGTGATCCCTCTCTATACAGTGATGTTTCATTTTAATAGTGGAAGAACACTATTTTGGAGATTTTATTGAGAGAATTTGGTTTCTTATTAGATCATTTGCAATTTTTAGAATAGGGAACACCCAGATCTCTGCTGGTGAGATGGGTGGCAAGACCCAAGCAGAGAGGCCTGTCCAGATTCAGCACCAGGGACCCAGCTGAAGGGCAGATGAGGTGGCTGACCGCTTGGCCATTTGGGGCCAAAAGGACATGGTTTGACAGTTCAAAGCAGGCCACCACAAGGACCACATCTTCTGGGCAATAGCTGCCCAGATGGCAGACCCCATCCAGGTCCATCAGGCATGCAGCCATGGGGCCACAGGTCCAACAGGGCAGATTCTGTTGTTGTAGGTGGAAGCAGGTCACACCAGACAGTAGCTCCCACTGCCAAACTGCTGCAGTGGGTAGAGGGTGCAGGGGCCACTCTAGGTTAGGGCTGCTTCAGCAGTCCAGCTGACACAAGGGGGTAGTGTGCCCAGATACCAACTGGCTGGGCTTCAGAAGCTCCCTGAGCTGCTCTCCAGGGCAGCTTTTTATACTGCCTCAGGTGTGCTGGCCCCAGGCTCTAACTCCCCCTGGCTTCAGACCTGGGAGGAGCTGGACAGGGTCATTTTGCCCCCAAATGACACAACTTGCCCCACATCAGAGTGCGTGTCCGGGCACATGCACGGAGGCAAAATTCTATGGTATAAATTTGTGCCACTCCTATTTGAGTTGTAAGTGCACGTGCCTGCATTTGTGGATGAATACCTAGATTTGCAACCAGCAATCCCTGCCATAAACAACTGACTAGAGGAAGTTATGTGTGATGAAGGAAACTTGGCTCAGTATGCACCAGGACCACAGGGGGGTGTTGGGGCCATTAATTGCTGACCTAGCCCTATACCAAATACTTTTCCTGAGGAAGTCTTGAGCTTATGCCCCCATCCCCAAGGATACTTTTTAAACATAAAGAGATACAAGTCTGAAGTTGTCCTGGTACCTTAAATTAGGCTTTTTCAAGTAGCAGAACAGAGGTCATGAATCCAAGGTGAGGTGTGGGGGAGTCCTGTGTTTTGTGAGCTACAAGGAGAAAAACACCTACAGTAAACAACATATTAGTACTGGATTACAGGTGCATATGATGGTAAATCTCCAAGTGTAAAGAAGCATAAGGCATGTAGTCTGACACTTGAGTGTCTTGCACTAGGACCAGAGTTCAAAGGCTTGAATTACTATGTATAGTGTTTGCCATTGTGATAGACAGCCTTGCTGTATATGCGTTAGGTATTTTTTAGACATTGCATCTCTGATCACTGTGGCTTAGAACCCATTATACGATTAGCCTAAGTTGGGCTCTCCACCTAACGCAGGAGGTATACAGTCCCACTCAGGGGAATGTCTTACTGGACTTGCTGTTGGCTATGGGGGATGACTTGGTAGGGGAGCTACAGATTCATGGTCACCTTGGGGACAGTGACCACCAGTCAATCAAATTCACCATATGGAGTAGGGTGGGTAAGATAACTAGTAGGGTGGAAGTCCTTGGCTTCAGGAAGGCTAACTTCAGTGTGCTTAGGAGTCTCATCAGTGATGCACTGCAGGATAGGAGTATTGGCGAGATGGGAGTCCAGGAAGGCTGGTTGTTCCTAAAGGAAGTAATCCTTTGGGCACAGAAGGAGACAATCCTAGTACAAGGGAAAAGGGGGAAAGGAGAAAAAAAATTTCCTTGGCTAAATAGGGAAATCCAGAGGAGCCTAAGGGCAAAAAAGAAGGCATATAGGCAGTGGAAGCAGGGGGAAGCTACCAAGGAGTATACCTACTTGGCCCGCACTTGCAGGGAGGCAGTTAGAAAGGCCAAAGCAATTACAGAGCTAAGGCTGGCAACACAAATTAAAGAGAACAAAAAGTGTTTTTTTAGGTGTGTAGGGAGTAAAATGAATGTGCAGGGCAGCATAGGACCCCTACTGAACAAGAAGGAGAAATTAGTGACAGATAGGGGAGACAAGGCTGAGCTATTCAATGAGTTTTTTGCCTCCGTGTTCTTGAACAGAGTTCAAGATAAGTCCCCTAATGGGTTCTTAGATGGGCATCAGATGGACACCAGTGCACCAACTGTCTACACTGACTTGATGCACAGTCACTTGGATGGACTGGATATGTTTAAGTCAGCAGGCCTGAATGAGCTGTATCCGAGAATGCTGAAGGAATTGGTCAGTGTCATAGCAGAACCACTGGCATGGCTGTTTGAGTGCTCGTGGCGCTTGAGTCAGGTCCTGGAGGACTGTAAAAGGGCCAATGTGGTCCCTATTTTCAAGAAGGGGAGGAAGGAGGACCTGAGTAATTATAGACCAGTCAGTCTCATCTCCATCCTTGGAAAGGTCTTTGAAAAGATTATGAAGGATCATATCTGTGGGAGTCCAGTGGAAAAATAATGCAGCAGGGAAACCAGCATGGATTCATAGCAGGCAGATCATGCCCAGCCAATCTCATTTTGTTTTATGACAGGGTCACAAAATGCTTAGATGCAGGAGTACAGGTAGATGTTGTTTTCTTGGATTTTAGCAAGGCCTTCGATACGGTATCTCATCCCATTTTCATAAATAAATTAGGAAGCTGTGACATAGATGTTTACACAGTGTGGTGGGTGGCAAATTGGCTTAGCAGTCACACCCAGAGAGTGGTAGTAGACAGATCATTATCAACCTGGAAGGATGTAGGTAGTGGGGTCCCACAGAGTTTGGTCCTTGGACCTGTACTCTTTAATATCTTCATCAGTGACTTGGATGTGGGTGTGATGTACTCTGTCCAAGTTTGTGGATGATATTAAATTGTGGGGAGAAGTGCACACTCTGGAGGGTAGGGAATGATTGCAGGCAGACCTGGACAGGTTAGAAAAGTGGGCAGTACACAATAGGATGCAGTACAACAAGGACAAATGCAGAGTGCAGCACCTAGGGCGCAAAAATAACCAGCACACCTACTGGCTGGGAAGTGACCCTCTCAGCAGCACAGAAGTGGAAAGGGATCTCAGAGTCAGCAGATGCATGACAAGTAGATCCAATGAGGTGATACTTCTCCTCTATGTAGCACTGGTCAGACCAGAGTTGGAGTACTGCGTCCAGTTTTGGGTGCTGTACTTCAAGAAGGATGTTGATAGACTTGAGAGGGTCCAGAGGAGGGCCACTCTTATGGTTAGGGGCTTACAGGACAAGCCGTATGAGAAGAGACTGAGGGACCTGGACCTTTTCAGCCTCCGCAAGAGAAGGCTGAGAGGTGGTCTTGTGGCTGCCTACACATTCATTAGGGGAACGCAGCAAGGGTTCAGAGATGCACTGTTCATCAGGGCACCTCTTGGGGTAACAAGGAACAATGGTCACAAACTGACAGAGAGCAGATTTAGGCTAGATATCAGGAAAAATTTCTTCATGGTAAGGGTGGCCAAAATTTGGAATGGGCTTCCAAGGGAGGTGGTACTCTCCCCTACCTTGGGGGCCTTTACGAGAAGGCTGGATAGGCATCTGGCTGGGGTCATCTGACCCCAGCACTCTTTCCTGCCTAGGCAGGGGGGCCAACTCAGTGATTTGTTGAGGTCCCTTCTGACCCTAGTGTCTATGAATCTATGGTGCTGCCTGCCTAGGGCTCCTCTGCGGCCTCCACCCAAATGGAGCCCATAGAGGGGCTGGAGCCACCCTCCCCCCACCGTTTGTGGGGGCTGCCTGGTGGGGCCTCGGTGGCCTGGTGGGAAGGGGCAGTGGGAGTTCCCTCGCCTCTCCCACATGTGCCCACTTTCGGGCCTTGGAGGAGCAGGTGAGGGAGCTCCAGGCTGAGGTCAGCAGGCTGCAGGGGATTAGGGTGGCTGGGGACAAAATTGGTGGGTACTTTCATTCTCTGCAGGGTCAGGAACCTACAGGCGAAGCCACTGGGGAAGGACCCATCGCAGAAGTATGGCAGACAGTTACCTCCAGATCCAGGGCTACTTGTGCGACCTCAGTGTAAGCTCCCCAGGTACAGCTGGGGAACAGGTACGAGGCCCTGGCAGCCATGGAGGAGGAGGTAGGAGAGGATGCCTCCAAGGGAACCGATGCCACTCCAAGCACGGCACAGGCCGAGAGCTACCGGAACACCAAGAGGAAGAGATGTCGGGTCCTCGTCATCAGCGATTCCATCCTGAGAGGAACGGAGGGGCCCATCTGTCGCTCTGACCCCATGGCACGTGAGGTTTGTTGCCTGCCTGGAGCTCAGATTCAGGACATCACGGAGATGATCCTGGACCTCATCTGAGTCAGAGGGGACCACCAGGCATTGGGGGAGTCCCCGTTCCCCTGAGCACTACCAGGTGTGACTAGAAATAACGGTCACAAGCTGGCAGAGGGTAGATTCAGGCTAGACATCAGGAGGCGCTACTTCACTTTCAGGGTGGCTAGGATCTGGAACCAACTTCCAAGCAAAGTGGTGCTGGCTTCTACCTTGGGGGTCTTTAAGACAAGGCTAGACAGACACCTTGCTGGGGTGGTTTGACTTGATGATCTGCTCAGGTCCCTTCTGACCCTACAAACTATGAAACTATAAGATGCATCACAAGCAGGTCCAGGGAGGTGATCCTTCCACTCTATGCAGCACTGGTCAGGCTACAGTTGGAGTACTCTGTCTAGTTCTGGGCACCACACTTCAAGAGGGATGTGGCTAGCATTGAGAGGGTCCAGAGGAGGGCCACTCACATGGTTAAGGGGCAGCAGGGTAGGCCCTATGAAAAGAGGCTAAAGGGCCTGAACCTGTTCAGTCTCCACTACAGAAGGCTGAGAGGGGATCTGGTGGCCATTTACAAACTCACCAGGGGGGACCAGTGGGAATTGTGGGAGGCTCTGTTCCCCCGGGCACCACCCGGGGTTACTAGGAATAATGGCCACAAATTGTTAGAGAGCAGGTTCAGGCTGGACATCAGGAGACATTACTTTACGGTTAGGGCTTCCAGGCTCTGGAATGGGCTCCTAAGTGAGGTGGTGCTCTCTCCTACCTTGGGGGTCTTCAAGAGGAGGCTGGACAGATATTTGGCTGGGGTGATCTGACCCTGGCAACCGTTCCTACCCGGGGCAGGGGGTTGGATCTGATCTGTTTAGGTTCCTTCCGACCCTAAGTACTATGATACTATGATGAATCTACAAAACTAGCAGCCTGCAGGCCACATGTGGCTCCCATGGAGTTGAACCACAGCCCCTGGGCTTCTGGTTCAGGCACCACTCCCCCATTGCTCTCCTGCTGTTACCATCAGTCTCTCCAAACTCCCTTTCCCTTCTTCAGCTGCCACTATCTGTCTCTGCACCTGGAGGTGGGGCAGTGCTGCTCACAGGGCCAAAGGAGCCTACAGCTGGGGGAAGCCAAGGCACTGGTGCAGCACAGTGGAAGGACACCCACCATGTGGCATGGCAAAGGGGACAGGAAATACAGCACAGGGTATTGAAGTGGCAGAGGGGCAAAGGCATGTGGCAGAACATGGGAGTGTTGGCATGGTGCAGCAGCCCATGCAGCGTGGCCTGCGCAGCCCAGAGTGCTGCAGTGTGGCCAGGTGTCCCATAACCCCCATATAGGAGGCTATGGATGATGGTTTTTTTGGTTTGGGGCTTTTTTTAAGCTCTTGCTGTCTTGCAGCTTTTGAAAAAAACTCCTGTCCCTAGCTTATTCCTGTTTGTGTGGCTGACAGCATGCAGGTACTGTAAGGATTGCATTGTAGGCATTCTTGAGAAGCACAGGGACAGTCAAGCACCAGAGCTAGAGGAAGATCCAGAGCAGGAGCCAAAGCCTCATGAGTGGGTTAGAGCCAGAGTCCAAGTCCTAATGTGTAAGCAAGAGCCACATCCTTAGTCCAGAAATTAATTTGTGAGGGCCAAGCCCCATTAGTCCCAGCCTTCTGTCACCTAGGGGTACAGATGAAAGTTTTAACAGGTGCTCATCCCAAATCTGCCTTCTCCTTTCCTCAAGAGGCTCATTCAAATCATATTTGCTTCATATGGCTTGTGTGAAACATACCAGGCATTTCCACACATCAATAATCTGTATCAGTACTATGAATATTTTTCATGCGTTGTTGACAAGTTCAAGTTTTTTGGCAGTTTTGGAATAAGGCCGGGAATGTTTTAGAATTCTCCGCTTTTCATTTTCTCTTCATTATTAGGGCCAAGCACTTGCAGAATCTTCGCTCTGTGTAAAGGCAGATAATAATCTTTATTTCTTGATGTGATAGCTGGTGTGTAATGTAGTAATATTAACTGGATGTTGTTTGGACAAGCTTGCCAAGTTTCTGAAATACTTGTTGAGCCAAGGGCAGTGGAGTGGTGAAGCAGTAATGAAAATAGTTGGGGTACCTGGGTCTGTCTTCTATCCATGGAGAATTGCATCACACTCAGCTCCTGAAGTTTGGTTTACCCAGAGATACAAGCAATTGCACCTTAATAAACACCATTTTTATGGGTCTAACCATTCTGAAAGAGGTAAGTAAACCTAGCTGAGATGGACAATGTGATTGTGTTAGCTCTTATGATTGGAGAGATATGGGGAGGGGCACCTATTGGTTTAATAGTTTGCATTCTCTGTTAGTGTCAGGTTGCTTGTTTATTATATGAATGAGATCTTCAACCTTAATCATTTTTCGCTATATATTAAAAGGGTGGGGGGAGTGAACCATTGAGTGAAGCCTATTTCAATAGAATTGACTGGGGGAAGGGGTTGGTATGTTCTTACTTTCACAACAGAAAAGGTTGGGGTTAGGCAGAAGCAGATCATCCAATTCTGATGAAGTTCCAGTAATCTGGGGCTTTCACAACTGTCTTGTCTGTTTAATCTCTTTAGGCCCCACTCTATGACCTGCCCTATGGGATAGGAGACACAAGGATTCCGTTTGCTATTGCAGCACGTGTGTGCGTGCATGCGTGTTGGGACAGGCAGCACAGCACATGGGATCTGCTTCTCTCCAAGTGAAGGACACTGTACAGAGAGCACTTATGATGAAATTGGGTTGGGTTCAGTAATTTATGACCCATTGAATGCATTGGACCTGAGTGTTTTCATTTGTAAAAAAGAGGAAAACCGCCTTATACCACATAGTATGTTATTTCAGCTATCATCTTTCTTTACTTGATGGGGGCCCAGAGGCTATTAACAACCTGAGAGAGTGTGAAGTGGGCCTCTCTTTGCAAAACCAGACTGATGGCTACCAGTGAAGAAGAATCATTTTCAGCATTTACTCCTACACATGATCAAAGCGCATCAGTCCTTGTTCCCAAATATTACTAATGCTTATAGTGCAGATGGTGGGGATGTTTTTAAGAGATTTTTGTTTAAATTATTACTGCTTCTAAATCCAATTTAAAAATAATGCTAAGGTTTAGTCTCAAACATAACAAGACACCTAAGCTAAGAACAAACTGTAGAATGGCCCCTCCTCCCCACACATCCTTTTATTCTGGGATCCTATGTATATACAAATCCATTGTACCAACCTAAGGACCTGTGAAGAACCCAGATAACAGTTTTTCCCCAGGACAACTATAGTTTCATAGTTTCATAGTTTCTAGGGTTGGAAGGGACCTGAGAAGATCATCTAGTCCGACCCCCTGCCATGGCAGGAAAGAGTACTGGGGTCAAACGACCCCAGCAAGGTGGTCATCCAACCTCCTCTTAAAACCCCCCAGGGTGGGAGCCTGCACCACCTCACTTGGAAGTTGGTTCCAGACCCTAGCCGCCCTGACCGTGAAATAGCACCTTCTGATGTCTAACCTAAACCTACCCTCTGCTAGCTTGTGACCGTTGTTCCTGGTCACTCCTGGCTGTGCTCGGGGGAACAGTGACTCCCCCAATACCTTCTGATCCCCCCTAACCAGTTTGTAACAGGCCACAAGATCCCCCCTCAGCCTTCTCTTGTGAAGGCTGAACAGGTTCAGGTCCCGTAGTCTCTCTTCATAGGGCCTGCCCTGCAGTCCCCTGATCATGCGAGTGGCCCTCCTCTGGACCCTCTCTATGCTGTCCACAGCCCTCTTGAAGTGCGGCGCCCAGCACTGGACGCAGTACTTCAGCTGCCGCCTGACCAGTGCCGCATAGAGGGGGGGATCACCTCTCTGGACCTGCTTGAGATGCATCTGTGGATGCATGACAAGATACGGTTGGCCTTCCTGACTGCCTCCCCACACTGCCAACCCATGTTCATCTTGGAGTCAATGATGACTCCAAGATCCTTTTCTGCCTCCGTGCTGACAAGAGGGGAGTTCCCTAACCTGTAGGTATGGTGCCGGTTGTTCCTCCCCAGGTGCATCACCTTGCACTTGTCTGTGTTGAAACCCATCCTATTCT
>NW_017729000.1:44704576-44727526 GCF_001723915.1 Gavialis gangeticus | reverse complement strand
ACTATGTCCACTGCTACCCCTGCATCTAATGATCTGGTGATCTGATCATAAAAAGCCACCAGGTCGGTCTGACAGGACCTGCCAGTGATGAACCTGTGCTGATTGCCCCTAAGCATGCAGTCCCCCACTGGCCCCTCCTGGATGTGCACCAGAATTATTTTTTCAAACAGCTTGCCTAGGATCGAGGTAAGACTAACTGGCCTATAGTTTCCCGGGTCCCCCTTCCTCCCTTTTTTTGAAGATTGGAACCACACTGGCCCTCTTCCAGTCCTCTGGCACCTCTCCAGTGCACCACGAGTGCTCGTAAAGCTGTGCCAGGGGACCTGCAATAACCTCGGCCAGCTCCTTTAGAACTCTAGGGTGGAGATCATCTAGGTTAATTGGAGTTAATTGCCACTCAAGCTATATGTGTAAACAACTAACCCATTCTCCCCCTCCCTTTCCCCTCCCTCCTGTTTTGAGGCACAATCAGCCCCAAGATAAACTAGTTTTCTGTTTTTAGTCTTTGAGCATGTGGGACTTGAGGGCATCTATGAAGGGGATAGTCAAGTAAGTTAATATGAATTAAAGGTGTGATGGTAAAGTGGATTTCTTAAACTGTATTAAACAGTGTGAATACTTTCGTTCAGAATGAAAGTAGCCTTCATACAATTTAGCTTGTTTTGCTTTGGAGGTGAAATTAGCTAAGTCAGGGTATTTAGGTACTCCAGTGCATTTGAGGTTGTGGGCGGAAGTCACTAAGGAGCTGTTGAATGTTGGATTTAAAGCCATTAATCTTCTGAAGTGCACATTCTTGAATTTACCATTATGAAAGTGAAGTAAACTATATCAGATTAAGGACACTAGAATTCCGAATGAGTGTCTACACAATTGAAAGCCTTTTACCTAAATCCACTTTAAAAAATAATTAACTGTCCTGAATGTCCCCATGTAGACAAAACCTTCTAAAGTAAAATAAATAAACCAAATGTAATGGGTTTATATAATCTGTTTTAAAAATTCATTTGGATTAATTTTTCAGAGTATTCGTATGTAGTCAAGCTTTTAGGTGCTTTTGAAAACATTTTTATTGGTGCTTCAGTTCTGTTGTAATATGGGTTTTTTACAATTAAACCCTAAATCTATATTTGGACAACTTAAGTGCCTAAATGTAGATTTAGGTGTCTCTCTTTAGATACCCAAGGCCTCAGAATGAGTCAGTGCTGGACTCAGGATTATGACTCTCCCACAAGTTTACAATCCCACATTCCTTTGGGCAACTATGTTTAAAACAGTAACAAATGAAAAACAACCCACCTCCCCTGTTGATGTTTGATGTCAAATATGGGGTGTTGGAGTTCTGACTTTGAGCTGGGCCATGGGTATTGAAGGTCAAGTGTTGATGCTGGGGAGGGAACATTGAAGGTTGCTCCTCTTTCTGGGTGGGTTTTGCTGGCAAACTGAGGCTGTTGCTGGGTTCTGAAATGCAGGAGCTGGTAATGGGGAGAAGTGCTAGAGTATGAGGCTGATGTTGAGGGAAATACACTGCAGGTCAGGGGCTTTTGGGGAATTGTAAAGATTAGAGGTACTGGAAGTCAGGAATTATTGCTAGATGGAAGTACCGGGGTTTGGGACTGCTAGAGGGTGGTGGAAATCAGGAGCTGGTGCTGGATGTGAGGGGTGCTGAGTGCTACAAGTCAAGAGTTGGTACTCAGTTGGGGGTGCTGGATGCCAGAGCTGCTGTTGGATTGGTGGTGCTGGGTATTTGGGATTTTGTGTCTTGGAGGGGCAGGAGTTGATGCTAGCCAAGTAGGAGAAGGGAGACTGGACATCAAGGAAGTGATGTGTACTGGAAATCACAAGCCTGTCATAAGTGCTTCAGGAAGTGGGGAGGGGAGCATGCTCTCAACTGACTGGCAAGATTGTTGCTCCAGTGTTGCTGGATGAAATGGTTTCAGTTGGCTTCCCAGGAGACTTAGCCCTTGTGAGTATGGCTATAGTTTGGTTTGGAGAAGTGAGATTGGAACATGGGTCTGGAATAGAAGGAGCATAGGTTTGTAGGTAGGGGTGCATGTTTGTGCATGCCCAAAAAAGTCTTTGTAGCTGTTTTCTGGCCAGGTCACTTGGGCACTTATCTCCTTCTAAATTCCCTGAATTTCTAGCCTCTTAGCAAGGTGTTGTAGAGGGGATAGTTTCCCTACCCCTCTCTATTATCACTTATCATGGGAAGTGACTCTTCATTCTCAGACTATTGCCCTATTTAAAGTGACAAAAACAGGTTAAGTAGCCTCTTCTTTACAGCACATAACATCTGTGCTTGTGGGCAGACCAACAGACATTTTAAGACAAAAGGAATTTCCCCCAGTAAGGAGAAAAACAGAAAGGAAGTTAATAACTTAGATGTGGTATCTTTGTTGAAGCTGATGGGTATATCTCCACTAATGACTGAGGAGGAATACCGTAGACTGTGGGCCTAACAACCAGAAAGATGTTCAACTGTAGCCATGGCAGGTGTGAATTGATGTTTCAAAACCCAACCACTAATACTATTTCAGAAAATGCTTTTTTTCTTAAGTGCTCTCCTATGTAGATAGACTTAACAGACCTTGGGCAGAGAGGAAATAGAAGAGCAAGGGCTGGCTGCAGTGCCTCAGAAGGGTGAGCAGCAGGACTGGCATAATGCCCTGGACTACCACTGGTTGTGTGGCTAACAGCTGGATGTACTCAGTACTCAAAGTGGGTTTGCTCTTCACAGATCCAGACATTTCTGTTTGATATTGATCTGGCCACCCTGCCGCTCTCACCCCTCTGTCCTAGGTGACTTCTAGTGGGCATGTCCTTGCACAGACCTCCCACATCTTGTTAGGCATCCTTCCTTTTAAGCAAACTGCAAATCCCCTTTCTCTGGAAGACCTCACTGTGGCCTTGTCATTCCCTTCCCTGCAATAATGGGATACCCCCGTCCTCACTCTGCAGAACAGTTTTCTGAATAGGCCAGACAGTGCCTGTGAGTGTTGTTGAATCACATAGATACCTTCCCATTGCCTCAGTTGCCCATCCAATCTCCTACATCGCTGTTGCTTCTGTCTGTGTCTAGCCTGGATAGGAGAGTTTTGGGGGGGAAACTCAATGGGATGGATGGTGGCAAGTACAGCACCAGCTGTGTTTTGTACCCCACTATACAGTATGAGCCCAGCTTCTAATACATCTAACATGTTCCTTCACTGAGTAGGGGTTCATTGTCCACTGGATATCCACATTTGTGTAAAAGTTGGTCTCTATCTCAATCTCTGTCCTCATTCTCTGTGCTGCCCAAGAAGACCCCTTGGAAACTCTCAGTGGTGCAAAATGCAGTGGTCCATCTCCTGAATGGTGCTGGACCATGAGGGCAAAACTCTGGAGTTTAAAAAATCTCTGCCCTGGCTTCTAATTCACTATCACCTGCATTTCTGGAGGGAATTTGGGTGGTTCCCTGTATAGAAATCTCTGGATGTTCTTGGCCCCCATGCCTGAAATATGCCTCTTTCTTGTGAGCAGGGAGGAAGTAGGGGGTAGTCGAGGAAGCTGAGAACCTTTTGCTGTCAGTTGCTGGACTGAGCTGTCCGGCAGGGCAGTAGGATTTCATCACAAGCATTCCCTGTGCCCATGGTCATGAAGCAGAGCTCCCCAGGATGAGAATCTGCAGAGAACCCTGTGAATCTTATTTTTATTCATGAACATGTGGTGAATTCCTGTTTATTCATGGTGGCTCTGCATCTCCATGAGCAGGTGGCCTGCTGAGGTTTGCTGGCAGCCAGTAGGGCAGGGTATTTTTAGTTTTTCTTCCCCTTGTATTATGGGTGGTATGTGGCCTTTATTTGTTGCTCAAGTAGTTGTAATTAGAATGCCAGGCTGCCACAGTGACAGGAGCTATAGGAATCAGCTAAGAGGAAGTGTAAGAGAAAGTGTAAAGTATTAAAGCCAACCCCAGCACCCAGCTCAATTATAGCAGCTCTGTGACTGTTCAGTTTGCAAGGGAGCCCTGAACCACTCCACTTTCCCTTCCCTACTAACTGTTCTGTGCCACGCAGAGCTTGCAGGGTCACAGCCCCCAGATCCCTGCTAGCTGCTCTGTGACACTGAGCTCACAGGGGAGCATGGCAGGTGCTTCCAGCCAGGAGTTCCATGAGCCCCAGCCCTCACTCTCACTGGCCCCCGTGCCACAAACTTGTTCCTGGTATATAAGTAGGGCTTCCTGATGAAGGCTGGCAAAGGTAAAGGGTTCAGGAAGGAGTTTTTCAGTTCCTTCTTATCTGTCCAGGAAGCAAGGGAGGTCATGACTCTATGGACACAGTTATAGGCCCCTGGAGTTGCCTTGGCCATTTAATAAATATTTGTTCTTGGGTTAACAATGACCATTAGGTTATATAGCTCTTCTCTCTCCCTGGTGCTTTACCCATGATGTACCTGTCATAAGCAATCATAATGCCTCTCAGCTTTTTTTCTTTTTTTTTTTTTTGCCAGACTCAAGTAACCAAGTTCTTTTTGCCTCCTCTGACAAGTTAACTGTCTTACTGTACAAGTAGGAGGTACTAGGCCTTGGACAAGTGAGCCCCACCACTCTGTCAGCAGGAAAAGCACTTGGTAATGTTCCCCATCAAATGTCATTTTTTGCTTGTAGGCCTAAAGGAAAATCCTTTTAAACCTGCCAGATCAGGATGACAGCAAGAACCCCTGAGAATTCTGTATGGACAAACTGGATGAGAGCTCAACACTGCAATGCCTTTGACAGAAGCATTTTACAGGACTGAATCTGGACTGGACACTGTACTATGTCAGCACATTTGCTCTGTCCCAGGTGGACTGACCCACAGTGCTGAGAACTTTCAGCTGGTCTGGGTAAATACCTGTTGCGAAGAATGGGATATAACACCATCATCTGATATCTCATGAGCCTCTAAGAATTGAAAATCAAGTTTATAGCACTCCACACTCCTGGCAAAAGCTGGGAATCCCAATTTTCAAATGGATCAGGTCTGCCTTAATTTACTAGCAGGCCATCAGGGTGAAGATAGGATCCATGGGCAAGGATACCCTGCCTAGTTTTGAAGGTGGTCACATAGGCCATACTATCACAGTACCTGTATGATGTGCAAAGGCTAGGGTTTGCTTCTGCAGTTCGATATTCTGACCTCAAAGGAGACCCAGATAGGGTCAAGCTAAGGAAATGGTTTGCTTTGAGAAGCAAATTTGCATTAATGTTGAATGTAACCATGAAAAACATCTCCATGAAGTCACAGTGCTGAAGGGACTGGGAGTATTGTTAGTTAGCCATCTTGGCTATTTGTGCCCATGATGTTAAACGTTATAAAGCTTAACACTTTACCTGCTAGAAGAAATGATAACAAATATATACATTTGTGTGCATTTCTTTGTCTATGTATTTCTGTAGCAAGTCCAATCCTGGGGCCACCCCCTAGTGGCTACCTGGGTCCGTCCCATCTTGCTTGCTCCCTCTGGAGACATCAGTGCTGTTTTGGAGGTTCAGGTCTGCCAAATCTCCTTCAAATTTGTTTTGAATGGGCTGCAAGCTTCGCACAGCCCTACTGCCCAGCAGGGCAGGGCTTGGGCCGGGGGCTTGGGGCCCCAGTGGGGAGCAGGATGGGGCCATGGGTGGCTGGTCTAGGGGAGGGGGAGGGCCACTGTCCTCTGTGCAGGTGAGTAGATCCCTGCACAGATCTCTGCTCCCTGTCATGCCAGGTCACAGGGCAGGGAAGCAGTGCAGAGTGGCGAGCAAGCCTGCTGGTCCCTGTCACGTAACTCGACTCCGCAGGGAGCAGAGATCTGTACTGGGGGTCTCCTCTCCGCTGCTGCCCACCCTGCACTGCCCTGGGACCAGCACTGCTCTGTCGCATGACCTGGCTCCACAGGGAGCAGAGATCTGTGCCAGGGGTCTCCTTGTCGCTGCTGCCCACCCTGCATTGCCCCAGATCTCTGCCTTTTGTGGAGCCAGATTGTGTGGCAGGCACCAGCACTATCCTGCTGCGCGACCTGGCTCCACAGGGAGCAGAGATCCACACCGGAGGTCTCCTCGCTGCCACTGCTCATCCTGTGTAGCCCCACCTCGCCGGGGCAGCTCAGGGCAGGCAGCGGCGGTGAGGAGATCCCCTGCAGGGATCTCTGCTCCCCGTGGAACAGTCACATGGCAGGGCAGCAGCGTACACCTGTTTCCCTGCAAGCCCAGCTCTGAAACTCCGAAATTTTTTGAAACATTTTGGATGCCTTGTTTTGTTTCAGAGATGTTCTGTTTCAATTCAGATTGGTGTTTCAGGTGCCAGAATGGCCCCAAACACCTCCGAAACAAAACGGCTGCTGAAATTTCACACAGCCCTAATACAGATGTTTCAATGTATCTGCTTCAGTGGAAACATACCCAAACCAATAGTCAGCTTTAACTTCCCTACAAGTCATTACTTCCATAGGGGAGGGGGTGGGAAGAGAGGGAGATTTCCTGCTCAGTACTTTGGAGAGAACCTGGTATTCATTTGTACTGTTACTGCTGTTGCATACCATGTGTTATGGGATTGTTCCTGGTATACAGAGTGGGATACATAGAAGCCAAATATCTCTTGTTCTATGACTGGGGTCAAACTCTAAAAAGCCCATGGTTTTTCCATCACCATTCCATGATCTTCCACTCCTGGGGTATCCAGCACCATTTTCAAATGCATGTCAGATCATTATGGACAGGAGAGATGTTCATACAAAGATGCAGACAGTTATGAATATGCAACAGCCTGGGCAGATGTATTTAGCCTACTGCACAAATGTAGCTTTGCAAGTCAGCAGCCATGTTACTGAGCACTTCTGGCAGTAGATTTTCAGTCACTGGCAGCAACAGAGTTCCATCTTCATCTTCTCCTTCCCTAGTGTTGGTTCTCCTAGAGGTAAATAAGGAAGCAGATAAGGAAATTATCATTATTCCGTGAGATTAAGAAGTTGCTTCTGGAAGGACTTTTCTTGGACCAGCTTCTCTCAGTGCACTACTTTTTGTGGGCTCAAGAAACAAGCCTGAATTAGTAGAACAAGCTTGCTCTGTAGAACTAGGATAACCAGCAGCTTCTGCCATGAGTGGCTCCTTTCCTTGAGATCTGTTTAAAATTTGTCCTGTAGCTGCAGAGGCAACACACTGACATGGGAGTCCCCCTATCTGTTCAGAAGCATGGAGCTATGGCCATAGGGAAACTTGCTAATGGGGAACATTTTCATTACTGATCCCTTGCTAACCAATTGTGTGTGGGCAGGTTCTATTGTTGGGACAGTTGTGATGGTGGTGCATGCCACTACTAAAAAGGCACTACTGCTTGTGTTATAAGAAGGCTTACTAACCCTGGGGAAGGTGCTGATTGCATTGCTTTTTCTTCTTACAAAAGTTTTTCTTTTCACTATTTCAGAAAGATCAGGAAGATTCATGAATTTTGAGACTGATAGGACCCATTACCATCTAATCTTATCTCCTGTATAACATCAGCCAGAGAGAGTATCACCCAGAGGTACATACATAGTGTCTGTTTAACTAGAGGTTTCCCCTGGAGGACCAAGAAAAAGATGTAAATGTTCTTAATAGGCATGCTGCCTTTCTTACCAAGAGAGCTTTGTTTTAGAGCTGTGCATTAATTAGATGTTTACCATATTGGGGCTTTTGTTTATTTTTAACTGTCTAAATGAATCCATTGCCCTTCTCTGTTTCTTTAGCTTACTCACTTTTGAAATCCTCCAAAGATTCTACACAGTAAAATATGAGAGATGATCCTTACCTAGAATAGGCAGAACAGATTTTATTTTAAATAAAGAACTTTACATCTTCTCAAAGTACATCAGAAGGAAAGAGCTATCATACAAGGAAGGCTTTGCTCTCACAGAAGGCCCAGTACTATGTAAGAGTGTGAGACATGGCAACTGCAGGTTCTTGGAAAAAGGTACATCCCAATTCCATTTCTTGCTCTTCTTTTCTGGCCCTGGTAGGTTTGAGACCTTCAAATGGCAGAGCTGCCCTGTCTCAGGCAGCTGGTTTAAGTGATAGGTGTTGTAATGTATGCACTTCGCTTTTATTTCCTGGGGCCTGTATAACAGGACCAAGGAAGCAAAGGCACCAGCCCCCAGAAACAGACAGATATACAAGATTTAGGCTGTAAAATAACTTTAACATAAAATAGGATATGGTACAGAGCACACAGGAGGAGGCCTTGAGATACTCACTGGGGAAATGATAGGGCAACACAAGGTGCTAAAATTCCCCTGGGCACTAGCACATAGAACTGATGTGTTCATTCTACATTTATGCCAAGATGCCTGTTAGACCATGCCATCATGAGTTTAATTTTTAGCAATGAGGGTATGGGATTTGTAAGCCATAAGGTCATTGAAAGTATATTTGCAATAATCATACAAATCACTTATATCCTCAGTCAATAGGAAAATACAAAAACATGCAAGTGACAAATAAGTGTGCTCTACTGGATCCCAAACTATAGCAAACTCTGGAATGCTTGGCCATCTTGTAGACTCTGAACATGGAAATGTACAGAGGCACATAACCTAGAACATAGGCTAACCCTTGCCAGTGAGAGAAATCTGACTGATATCATGCTCCTCAGTATGCTTACACACTGAGCAGAACTCTTCATCCTTTCAGGACAGAATTAATCTCAGAGAGACTCTGGAGTGAGCTTTCACTAGTACAGTGGTGGCATGAGAAGGGGGTGCAAGAAGGTTGGGGGACCTGTCCATTTTTTCCACTGGCTTTATCTCCCTGCAATCTTTTGAGCACCTCCTCCCTGCAAGTTCCCTTTCTAGGCTGCCAAGTCTGACAGTCTCAAACAGTTTTTCCCTTAGCAATGTCCCTTTTGTTTGGAGGTTAATCAAAGCCACTTTATTTCTTTTGTATACCGAGCTCTGAGAGAAAATACACAACTGCCTTCTCTGGTACCATTACAATGTTGATGGGGACCAGAGCTGGGTGGATTAATGATGAACAATGGCATGAGTGGCTGAAAAATTCCACAGATTCTTAAAGCAGCAGTAGTTAAGAGCAACAGAAGTACCTTCCTAGGTTTTATGTGCTTTCTCTCTCCCCAACCCTCAACAGCTCACCAAACCTGTGGGACCTATAGCTTCTTCCTGCCACTGCCTCTGCCTCCAGTGCCCAGTGGCAGCTGAGAGTGCAGCCTCTGGACTCACTGTGGTTGGAATGGACCAGCTCTGGACCAGCCAGGACCCAAGCACACAGCCCTGTTCCCAGGCCTGGACTGCCCTGAGTCTGCTCCAGACCTGCCCTGGCCAGAGCGAACCAGCTCTGGACCATCCAGCGACCTGTGCACACAGCTCCAGTCCACCCCACACCTGCTCACCCTCTCCACCACCATCACCACTACCACCACTGCTGCCTCTGAGCCACCCAGCAGGGCAGCAGTGGTAATGGAAAGGAGTTGCAGGGCAGTCCAGATGCAGGCTCTGGGCAGCTGCAGCAAGAAGAGCCTGACAGCAGTGAGGGGAGAGATGGCCACTTTTCCCCCATGCCCAGCAGCAGCTTCTGCCTAGCTGCTTACACTGCCACCACTGCTCATCATGGGCAGCCCAATCTGGAGCAGGCACAGGGCAGGCTGGGATTGGGGCTATGTATGTGGGTCCCCACCACTCTCCATGGGCCTGGGACCAGCGGTGGCAGCTGGAAGGAACCACCGCCTCCTGAGGTGGAGTTTAGCAGCAGGGCCGCCCCAGCCCTGCTGAGCACCCTATGATAGCAGAACATGCACCATGGGCTGGATGGTGGGACCGAGGAATCTGCCATGGGTGGGTCAAAGTCCCTCTGTGGGCCCGATGCATCCTGAGGGTCATATTTTGCCCACCCCTGCTGCAGGGGACCCTATCAAGATAACCTCAGTAATATAAATACACCGGTCGACTTCACATTGTAGGATGGTTCTTAGTAACCAGGAGAAATCGACATAAATGGCTCTCAGGGGAGAAGATCATCAGGTATGCAAGACCTAGGGGAGTGCCCCTGGGACAGTGCTTCACAGCAGCACAGCAGTGGAAACTGTGTAGGGTCTTAGAACATTGCTCCCAATTGTCTGGTGCCTATTGCAGGCTCTCCAGGATATTCATTGATTCCCACAAGCTATTGACTTATTATTGTCTTCTTCCTGGCATTGTTTTCAACACTGGCAAACTCATACCCACCTATCTCTGCATACCCTGTTTCCTTTATTTCTGATTGCTAGCAGCACCTTCTCTTTTTATCTCTTGTTCCTGTCCAAAGATCACTCGTCTCTTCACTTCATCCATCTTCTGCCTTGTGCTTTCATCTGCCTTCACTTCCCTCCCAACTGCACCCTATGCAACCCTGCTGTATAGCAGCCCATTTAAGCACTAATAGCAGAGAAAGGATCTCTACTATGTTTAGCTTAGCAGGTACACACACTCTTTGGACATATGTATGCACATACTGGGACTGCTCTGGGTGAGCAGCTGCTCTGCACACAAGCACACTGAAATATCTAATTGGGTGAATTGAAACTGAGCATGTTATCTAAGAGCATATGTGTATGTAGTTTGACCCTGAGATCAAAGTTTTGTCTGGCAGGGCCAGGGCAGGATGTACGTAGTTTAACAGGGTAATTGGTTGAGGAGTGAGGGGCCTCAACCACAACTCAGCCTGCTGATTTGTCAGAATTAGCTTGCCCAATTTGCAGTAGAGTCAGTGAAAATGAAGGGCTAGGGGTCTGGATCCTAGCACATGGCAACCACCTCCATAAGCTTCTGCTTGGGAGATATGTACAAGAAACCCAACAAAACTACATCTAGGCCTAATAATTTACCAAGCTTTATTCTAACCAGGAACTTTTGTTCACATCTGATAAAATCAGGTACAATCAGACTTGCTTTTCAAGGACAAATATTAATAATTACTAGAAAATATAATTCTCTTCTCAGTGAACTGTTTCCTGCAGAGAAGGTCAAGTTTCTGTTTCTTACAATGTGCATTAGGTGCTGTTAAAATGGGTCTCATTCTGAATGAGGGTGGGGCTAGAAAAAACTCAATAAGGAGGTTGATGGAAGGAAGTAACTTGTCCAAGGTGTCCATGTGGTCAACACAGGACTGGAATCCAGGTTTTCTGTTACCAAAGCTTTGGTTTGAGTGTCCTGCATAAATTGATGCTCCCAGGAGGCCTGGGGATGCACACTGCAATAACAGCCTGTTGATGACAAAGACAGAGCTAACCATGATCAATCCCCATGTATGAAAGAAAAGGTCAGAGTCTTCCAGACAGAGTTCTTGGCCTTTGCTGCTACTCAAACAGCTTGAAGCAGCCAGCAAGACCTAAACTGTTGGATCCAAGTAACAGAAGGAAGAAAACCCTCAGTTAATGAAGCTAGTTCCTTCAGTTGCTTCCTCTAGCAGGGCATCAGTATTTCTGTCATCTGTGGATTATATTGGAGCTGGTTTGCCC
Organism: Gavialis gangeticus; assembly: GCF_001723915.1. NCBI lineage: Eukaryota > Metazoa > Chordata > Crocodylia > Gavialidae > Gavialis > Gavialis gangeticus. The sequence continues at coordinate 44,716,055 of NW_017729000.1, read as the reverse complement.
TGGGGGCTGGTGAAGAGCAGTTTTCCAGCATAACAGTCTACCTGCCTGAGCTGAACACTTGTTTTGCACTGCCTTTTTCTTTGTAAATGGGCTGTACAAAAGACTGAATGTTCCCTGCATTCTTCTTGCTGCAGAATCAATAGAACAATTTGTTAAAAAGAAGGTGGAGGAGGTGATAATGGGCCACTTGTGCAAAGAGCCTGGCAAGCTCTTTATTTATTTATTTATGGGGGGGGGGCAAGAGAACACTGAAAAGCTACTGCTATATGGGGAAGCTTTGTGGGACTCAGGCAATTAGGAGGGCTCTGGTCTTCAGAACCAATGGTATAGCTGGCTTGGAATGTGCTGCTCTTGTGGAACTACCTAGGTTTCCATTTATTATACCTGTCTGGTCAGCACAGCTTACCAGACTGTCCCTTGGGGTGGAAGTTAGATTCATAACCATAACATTTCTTTTCCACATTTAAAGATTTACACTAAAAGTTTCTTCTCCATGTTTTCCTCACCTGTGCCAGGAACAGAGGGAACTCAGAGGACTGCCCTCAGGTCAAATTTGGGCAGGCATTTTTCAGCTCTATAAGCATATTGGACTAGTTGTTGAGGTCTGTTTGTCATCTGCTTCCATTTAATGCATGTTTCTTTCTAGTGTTTTCTGCTTCATCAATTGCATTAGTACCGAAACTCCTGATCTGTGTGTTCCCTACAGCTTGGCCATGCCAGAGAAGGCCTCCTACTAATACAGGGGTATAGGTTGTATCTGTGTTGGTCTACGGATATAGGCAGGCAAGATTATTTGTGTAAATCTGATATCTTTTATTAGAACAACTAAATAGTTGGAAACATTTTTCTTAGCAAGCTTTCAGGTTTAAAATCCCTTTGTCAGGCTGAAGAAACATCTGCATGCAAGAAAGCCAGTCAGTGAAGATGTAAATTGAGGAGTCAGTGGGTAAGAGACAGGCGGGGGAGGGGGGGAAGGGGATGCATGTAGCAGGTAAATAGTGGAGTGGTACCTGGGCAGTCAGATGTCAGGCAGGTTATAATATGTCATAAATCTGATGTCTATATTTAGGCCATAATTTTTTGTATCCAGGAGGTTGATGAAGTGAAGTTCATAGGCTTGTCTGTAAAAAGTGTTTTGTACTCTCACCTACTGACTCCTCGGTTTACATTTTCACTGATTGGCTTTCTTGCATGCATACGAGCCTCAGTTTCTTTACTATTCATTCCATTCAGGAAGAGTGCAAACCAACTGCAGATGCTCCTTTAGCCTGACAAAGGGTTTTTAAACCAGAAAGCTTGCTAAGAACATTTTTTCCAACTATTTAGTTGGCCTAATATAAGATACTAGATTTACCCAAAGAACCTTGTCTGTCCTACTAGTACATATCTTGACACTCCCCAAAGACAAGAGGCTGTTTCTCTTGTCTTAATGCATTTATACACCAAGTTTCCTGGAAGCTGATTTTCACGTGTTCTAGGTCCAAAATAAACCTATCTTGATTAGGCTGCATTGTCCCTTACACATGGTGCAGTGTGCAAGCATGCAGTTGTGTTTAATATGTAAGCCATGTGAAAAGTTTTTTTTAAGGGGAATAATTTGTAAAGCTCCCCTTGACACTGACTCCTAAGCTAGCAGTTCCCAAATTGTGGTACGCGTACCACCAGTGGTATGCAGGCACCCTGTGAGTGGTATGTGGAAGGCCAGGGGGAAGGTTGGGGCACGTACACACACAGACACCCAGCCCAGCCTGCTGCTGGTGCCAGGAACATAGCCCAGCTGCTTGTGCAGCAGTGCCCAGCAGGTAAGTGTGTTGGGGGGAAAGGGCAGGGCCAAACTGAGGCCCCCTTGCTGACGGAGGAAGTGGGGCAGAGGCAGGGGGAATGGTGGAAGCCCCAGCAGGCTTGTCCAGGGGCATAGGGGGGGTAGGCATGTGGGGACATCTGCCCCCTGGGTTTGTGTATGGAGCAGGGTCAGGCTGCCATTGCCTTGTGACCATGTGTGATGCCATGTGCCTCCTGCACACTGGCTGCCCAGCAGTGGAAGGAACATGGAGCCTCATGAAGTGCCCAACATGCAGAGCCCATGGCAGTGCGTCTGCCTTGCGCATAAATTTGGGGGGCAAGTGGCCCGCATGCCTACGCCAGGGTGTGCACAGTGGTGGGGGCCCTCCACACACCTAGAAAAGCCCAGGTCACCCTGGGAAGGGCCAGGGTGGGCAGGTGGGTGTGCACAATGGCACCCAAGGTGGGGCCTGGATGGGCTGGTGCAGCTCTGTGAAGACATGCTGCCTGGTCGAGGCAGGATGCCAGGCTCAGTAGGTTTTTGGCTCTGGGCTCAGCCTTCCTGCATGCCAGGCACAGCACAAGTAGGGTGGAGCCATCCCCACTGCAAGGGCCTGGCTATGGGAAATCCCAGGAACAACCAGTGCAGCTGCCCCAGTGTGCCCGAGCCCCAGCCTTGCTCACCTGCAGTTCTCCTCAAGGGGCTGGGGCTGTGCAGGGACACTGTGCTGTGGGCTACCGGCTGCCTCGGCTCTGAGCTCCACCTGTAGCAGCTATTCCCAGAGCCCAAGGAGTCCCTGCTGTGGCTTGGGGGGGTCTGCTTGCTTGCACTGCACCTGGTGCGTGCAGGCTGAGCCAGGAGTTGCTCAGGCCCGGTGTCCTGCACCGGCCACGCGGCATTCCCTTCTGGTCAGGGTAGCTGCGCCCCACTCCTGCAGAGCTGCGCAGCCTGAGCTGGGCCCCATCAGAGCACCCCACTGTGCCTGAATCTGTGGAGCCCCTGGGCAGCCACTGCTCCTTGCCTGGCTCCTGCTGTCCCACTGTCAAAGAGCCTGGCCAGGCCAGCCAGCCCGCAGCACCTCCCCTGCCTCTGCTTCACCCCACTCTTCTCTTTTGTCACCCTCTCTTCTCTCTCTCTCTCTTCCCCCCTCATCAGAACATGCTTAACAAAAAAGAATACACAACAACAAAGGTAGTATATGAAGTTTTATTTATTGTCAACAGGTTTAGAATTTTTAGAAAACCTGGTATTTACTGTAAAAAATAAAGCAGCAACATTTATGATTATTAACTATATTAATATGCAGTGCATCCTCCCATGTACCCTCTACCCTTGTTTTGTTTTTCTGGTGTGCCCGCACTCTGGCACCTTACAGGTACACAGAGGGTTTTTTGGTACTCTGGCCAAAAATGTTGGCCAGGGCTACCTGGTTTACACTGGGTTTTTTTTTCAATTTACAATTGTTTTATATGGCTACCATAAGTGATAAAACAATGTTTTATGATTACTAAATGTTTTGATTTTTTTAAATTCATAGTCTGTTACCTATGTGTTTGAAAAATCTGCCAGTGGTATTTAAGGCTGTATCATTTTAAATTTGTGGTACTCAGTCAGTCAGAGTTTGGGAACTGCTGCCCTAAGCCCATAGAGTGCTAGAGTTGGTCTAATAAAAGTATCAGATTTACACAAAGACCTTGTCTGTCTATATTCTTAGACCAACACAGCTACAACCTACACCCCTGAGAACTGCACTAATGCATGCACCCAAAGGCAAAGGAGCAGCACAGAAATCTTGCTCCTTCAGGATTCAATTCCCATTTACATCTTTAAAGCCAAGGCCTGATCCAGCAGACATTTCTGTAATGATGGAATTACCATGCAGGCAGCCTAGTTGAGCTCCAGACCTGGGGCACCAGCCTCCCAGACAAACCTTGCTCTAGCTTTAGTTCCCCTCAGAAACTTGGGTTTCATCTAACTCTATCAAGAAATGAGAAGACAAAGGTGAGGGTTGATGCAAGTCAGGAACAATGTGTGGCTGGCTGGCACACTACTCAATATAGCCCACATCGCAGTCTGACTGGAATATGCATATTAGGCTGTGACTTAATGATCTGTAGGGACTGGGGACCAGGATCATGTGGAGATTAAAGAGGCATTACCCCTTTGTTAAAGCTGATGTTTTGGGGATAATCTGGAAGCTTTAGCTAATACATTATTACAGGAACTTCTTCAATCACAGCGGCAGACAGTAAGCAGATTTGGATATTACTGCACAGCCATATGCAGGGCCTGCTGCTACTGCTCTTCACTGGCTGGGTTTGCATCTTGGCAAGTACATATATAACCTGATGTATCTGATTAAATTTAACATGAGTTCACAAAAGCTTGTCCTCTACATAGATCTTATTTAGTTAGCCTTTAAGGTGCATATCTACCCTGCCCTCTACCTGACTTCAGACTAAAACAGCTAACTACTACTCTCAAGAACACATATGGTCATGTATGTTATCCCTCTGTCACTCAAATGGGGCAGCAAACATTCATCTGGCCAGCTGGAAAACCAGGGAAGCAGCACTACCATGGAAGGGGCCTTGCCCTATTCAGGTACATCCAAAAATACCTCTTTGCCTGAAGACTGTGGTAATAAGGCACAGCAGGAGCCCAAGCTCTGGAAGACGTTGATCATGTCTGGTCTCTCTTATCAGAGTCAACAACATCTGCTGGAGGACTCTCAGGAATTTGGCTTACTCAGCAGAAGCAGCAGTAGCTGCAGATTGCTCCAAATAGGCAAGCAGGCTCTGCTCTACACCTTATGTGTTTTGAGAATGCTGGGAGTGGAAGTGTCCTTTGGGCTGAGTAGCCTATGCCTGGCTCAGTCAAATAGAAGCAGCAATTTAGTATATTGCAATGACGAGGCTTGTGACCCAACAAGCTCCTCAGCAGGCAGAGGAAAAGAGGGCTTCAAGAAAGCTTGGTGCCCAAATGGGGAAGGTCAGGCGAAGGAGAGTACAGTTCAAGAACTATTGATTTACTTCAGTTATCAGATCTCCTGGACTCAGTCTGAGAGTCACACTTCCCAGCTGCATCCTGTTAGCTATGCAGCATCATGAACTGAATAGCCCAGCTGAGAGGTGCCTATGACTTAATTTGGTTCATTAAGGTCCATATCTTAACTTGGTTCATTTTTAAAGAATTGGTTGCTGAATTAAGAGGATAGAAGATACTTAGTCTGTTAAGACCTTCACCTCCATTTTGCCTAGGATGCGCCTCAGCTTTTTCATAGAGCTTCTGGATCACACATCCACATAGGATATGTATCAAGGTTCCTCTTGGGGACAATGAAGCCTGATTAAGATTAGGGTCATTCAGGATCTATGGGGGCAACTCAAGAAACATGATGTGTGAGCAAGATTAGGTGTTGCAGTGACAGAGTGAGCTACTGGGCCACCAGTGTCCATGTGGTGCCAGTCCCTGTGCAGGATCCATGATATGGGAGTTTGCATCAAGATGAGGGAATCTGTGAACTTTAAGCACCCTGAGTTAGTTGCCAGAGACTGAATAGGCAGAAAATCTGTTTAATGAAATAAAGAATTAGAAAATCTTCAGTCTTCACTGAGTCATACATCCAAGCACAGCTTAATTCCCAGTCACAGAGTAGCCACCCACACTGCTATAGAAGGAGGAGGCCAACACCAGACTGATGGTGGTTGTTCTGTGGCATGCGGAGTGTTTTCTCAAGTCGTATCTGGTTGCTGTCACTTTTGATATACAGACTGCTGGAGTCTATATTCTGGAAGGCCAATGCTGGCAAGCCATCTTCCAGATCCCAAAGGCAACACAGAAAACACAATTCAGATGTGTGTTCAGTGATGAAAGCACAGAAAGGTTTATTGTCATAGGACAGCACACCAATCAGTCTCTAATTAATAATGAGTCCAACTTAGTGAAGCTTGCCCTTGACAGGTAGACACCGTATGTTATTCATAGTTCCCTAGGTTTCTGCAAGGGATGGGTCTCCCAAATGCTGTATTTATACTTGCATACCTGCCTCCCCCTTCCCCTCCCCACTCCCCACCCCCATCTTATGCCCACTCTTATCTCTCTCTCTGTCAAGATGTTCGTCTTCATTTGTTTAAGCAACTACGTCTCCTGCCCAACTCCCCCCCTGGTTCCTAACTCTTTACCCACTAGCTCAGGGTTGGGCAAAATATGGCTTGTGGGCCAGATCTGGCTGCCCAGGCATGCTATCTGGCCTGTGGGGCTCCTAAAAAAAATATAAAATGTATATTTATCTGCATCTGACTTCCTCTCAAAGAGGACATGAACCAGGGGCAGTAGGACCCAGGGGAAGCCAGCAGGACTCACCAGGAAGACCAGACATGCCCTGCCCTGCCCTGTGCCCAGCCCCCTCCCACTCACACCCCGCCAATGGAAGTCTCTGCAGGCCGCAGCTTTCACTGCTTCCCTGCCCACCTGCCAGCTGCTGCATCACCAGGTGGTTCCTGGCTGCATCACCAGACCACGGGAGCATGGGGCCTACACAAGTACCCCAGGGCCAGGAGCAAGAGAGTATCTGCATGCACATGCATCCCTGCAATATGGGAGGGGAAGACTGTGTGTGTAGTGAGGGAGAGTGTGTGTGTTCATAGGGTGAGTCCCACATGCACACACCACCATACTCATGCACCCACACCTACCTCACACTGCCATACACGCAGACCCCTATGCCCACATACCCCAGCCACCCTCATCCCCACAAACCCCCTACCCATGCACATCCCACATATCCACACACACACCCACATGCTCCCTCACCCCACTCTCACACCCACACCCTCCCCCACACTCCACATACCCACACACTAACAGCCCCCCTCAAACCAATACTAATGGTGTCCCCCTCCCCCCACAGTATACAAAAGTAAGATTTCATTTTAAGTTGTTGTGCTATCACCTTTGTGTACACTACACAAACGCATGTAATCATAGAATCATAGAACCAATGAGTCGGAAGGGACCTAGACAGATCATCTAGTCCGACCCCCTGCCATGGGCAGGGAGGAGAACCGGGGGTGGGAGGGGTCATAAGACCCCAGCCAGGTGCCTATCCAGTCTCCTCTTGAAGATTTCCAGGACAAAATCAGGACAAAAATATTTTTTGAAATCAAATTAATGAATGTTGTAGATGTTCACTTTTTAGAATATAAAATGATATTTTTCTGGCTCTGAGATGGCAAAACCGCATGCTGAAAGGAATATTTCCAGGAGCAAGGGGAGGGACTTCTGGTGGCAAAGGCTGGGAGTTTAGGGGGCAGGCCTTCCGGTCACAAGATGGTGACGAGAGGGCAGGACATCTACCAAGGGGCAGGGATACCAGTGTGGCTCTCAACAGCTTGCCAAAACTCGGTAAATGGCCCTCTGCCCAAAATAATTGCCCGCCCCTGCACTAGCTGATAAGGGTTTGCCCCTACTATTATCTTGCCTGCCACATCTTCAATGTTACAGTTTCACTAGGAGGTTGCCCCAGGAGGCAGATGTGTGTTCTAGGATAAGGTTTTGTCTGAGCTGAAGCCTTTCCTGGCCTTGGCTCCCTTTGATCTAGCTAAGTCCCTCTGCCTGAGGTCCACTGTACCAGGACCCTGGGTTTAATCAGGCCCCAGCTCCACCCAAGCTCCCTGTAGGCTCTGGGCCCATTGGGCCCTGGTCTTGCCCTCTGTGGGCTCTAGGCTTATGCCCCCCTCAGTCTTTGCTGCCATGTACTTGGTCCTCTGACACAGAATAGTCTTCTTTCTGAAATGCTGCATTTTCTGCTCTGCATAGCCCACTAAGTTTTGGGCCCTGAAAGTGCCCTGTTCTGGATGCCCCAGCCACACCCCAGTAGCCTCCAATCTTCCCTTCACAGCCACACCAGGTCCTCTGGTTTAAACATAAATCAAAAGCACGCACACCTACTCCCAAAACACAAAGTTCTCCACTCAGGTTTTAATCTAATCCCACAGTAGCACTAACATAAACGTCTCAAGCTATTTATTTCTGGATGCTCAAGGTGCAGGGTTTCTTCCAATCTTCTGTGGCATAGAGTCCTTTTTCTATAAGCAGCCTGAAGTGGCTCTTCTTTGCAGCTGTGCCTGTGGCAGCTCCAATAGCCAGACTACTCCTTCTTGGCCAGGCCCTGGGTTTATGAGCATCTCCTTGGGTTACATGACCCTCTATGTCTGCCCCAGGCCTGTCAATCACTTACCTGCACCTGGGGTGGGCAGTCATTTTATTTAAGGTCCCGTTTGTAATTATAAGTGTGTTCAAGGGGCTAGGGCTGGCCCATGGGCCCTGGGCTCTCTCCCCATCAGTAATATGGCAGGGGCCCCATTACAATTTTGTTTGCCAAATTTATATACCTGCACTTTCATTAGTAAGTTCTAACTTTTACATTTGTAGTTACTGTCTTCATACTCCCTTCAATAGCTTTTTGCTGATTAATGCATTTTTCTCCTATCTTACTGGATAATCCAGTGGTCAGAATGTCCCTTTCTCTCATACTGCTTTTCAGCATTGTAGCTTACTACAGCCTAGCTTCACTATGAAGTAGTGCAACTGGAATTCCTACATTGGTGTGGATAGCACTCCACTGTAGAGAGTGCAAGTACATCTTTCGGCTAAGTGGCACATATCTACATTTGGTGGCAGCAGCTCCTGGACACCTGAGCTCGACTACAGTAGCTTTAAGGCAGAGTTTCTGATTTGGAGGTGCAGAGGGACACGGCAGAGCATCCAAGTGGACACTGGACATTGTGGAATGAGCAATACTCAGAAGTCATTGCTGTGTTCTTTATGCTGGTACAGCCTGTCTCATGATGGTAGGGAACCTATGCAGACTGGAAAGGGATTGTTGGGGATGTGGTAAACATGGGAGCTGTTGGACAACTTACCTAGTGAGTGCCTAGAATGGCTCCATGCAAGTGCTGAGATGCCTATGGCCATGTGTATGCTAGTATGTTAAATTTTGGTAGCCTAGATGAGAGATCCTGGAAGATAAAATTAAATTACAAAGAGGTAGGAGGTCCATCTGTGATTGCTGTCTCTGAAATGTATCTTTTTCCTTGCATAGGAAAAATGGAGAGAGAAATTCAATCTCAGTGCATGGTTGGAAACCTGGTGTGCAGAGGCTTAAATCCAGCAGGTATCAACAAAACTTTTAGAGAAGGGGAATCTGGACCTTGGCTTTTGACAAAGGGAGCCAGATCTGTGGCACAGCATGTCAATATGGTATGGAAGATTCAGCAGCAGTTCTGGCAGTCCCTTGACATGAGGATGACAGTCTTTCAGTAAGTAGGGAGTCTAGAGATGACTGAAGAGGCCAATCCAATACTCACATTTTCAACTGCAGATGAGACAAACAGTTCCAGAAGGAAGGAGTGAATCCTGGTGATGTCAGGTCACATCTCACTCATCTATCTGCCTTCATAGTGAAGCAAGTTTGCTCAAAATTATCTATGCCTTTTTGTATACCATGGTGCCATTGGTAAAAATTCATAGCTGAAGTCTCCCAGATATTGGTGTTACTATCATGAGAGATTATTTTACCTCAGAGCTAGAGGCAAGGTGACTAGCATGGAGGAGCACTTAGGTAGACCAGCCCATCTGCTGGGGATACTATTTTGCCACCAGCAAAGGATGGTACAGAAACTAGAATGGGACCAAGATAGAACCAGGCACAGATACCAGAACTACAGTCCCAAGAAGAAGCAGGGATGCCTGCTTAGGGGCAGATCCAGGGATGCATTAGTACACTTGAATCCCTCTTTCATTCCTGGTCCACCCAAAGTTTAAAACAAACTGCCTGGCAGCAGCAGCAGCAGCATTTCTAGTCAGGTAGTGTAGAGAGACTCACTTGGCTTCATGACTCATTATGATCTACCTGATCCCTTCTAGACTCTTCATTTCACAGGTATTAATGACCCACTTTTCTTTTTAATGTTTTTAATGTTCCACCAATGAAGTTATCCCTTTTTTCTGCAGCTCTGTCTGTTAACTGCTCTTGGTAATGAAGCTTTAATTTCACAGCCCTGCAGATTGGAATGGAGTTAAAAACAATTAAGTTACATTTGTTTTTACTTCAATCTTAAACTGAATAATGCAATTTAGGGCCTTAGTGTATTAGTAAGGCTTCTAGATTATTTTAATCTGAGAAAAAAATGTATGCTGTTTTATGTGATGATGATGATGATGTACCTCACCTCTGCTCTCCCCTTTCCAAAATTCTAGATCATCCCATGGCCTGAAGGCATCAGAAAGAAATAGCACGTGGTCAGAAAAAATAAAGTTACAGGCGCCTATTGGCTCTTGTGAAAGGGAAAGTGTCCAACACAAACACCGCTGCCCCAGGGTAGCAGTTGAAACCACTGGGCTGCTGAGATAGCTGGCTTTGGACTGCAGGACGAATCAGGACCAGGGTCAGAGGTAGATTCCACTGAACTCAGTGAAAGGAGAATTTGGAGTGAATACAATGTGGCAAGGTCTATATAGAGACAACTCCTGGTCAGGCACCAGCAAGTTGTAGGACTGGCTTTCTGCTCAGGGACTGGTACAGGGCATTCAGTCTTGGTCAGAGGCAGCAAGGTTTGAGAAAGCAGTAGGAAGGTCAGCCTTCAGTGACTCATGTGTAAAACAGCCAGATGTCAAGGAAGTGCTTTTCTCTTCACCTTTGCCTGCAATGACATCATTAAGGCTGGGCCCACCCAGATTTATACTAGTTTTACTAAAAAATGTGTTTTAGAAAGAGTTATTGAGATAATCTTATCTAAACCCAAACATGCTCCTATTTTAGTTTACAAAGAGCTTATTTTACTGCAAGTTGATTCTAAAAACATGCTCTCTCAAAAGGTCACACAAGGGTTTATACCACTTTAACTAAGTTGTCTTTTTAATGTATTTAATTTAAGAGGTTACAGCTTTCTTGTGTAGACATGCAAACTACTGACAGTGGCTGGAGTATCCAAAGGTCAACACCATTGGAAGAAAATCTTACTAAACCTAGCACAGCAATGTTAAATTTTAAATGGAGACTTTTTAATAGGAAAAAAAGTCTTATGAAGAGATTTTGAAGTCAAAATAATAGAACATTGAAATACATAATTGGCTTCCAAGCTGAGGCTAAGTAAGTGGTGTGTATGCTTCCTGGGACAGCACTACTCTCCTACCCACTATTAGAGATCAGTATGCTTATATGACAAGGTGCAACAGCCAAACAGAGACCTTCCTAAAATAGAAAATTAACTCTTAAGAAGCCAACAGAAAGAATCATCAACCATGACGAGCAAAATATAATATGGAATTCAGGAGGTCAGAGGGACTGGATGAGCAAATACCATACCTAAGGACTCGAAACAAACAGCTCTGGAACATTCTTAGTATAGCAGGAATACAAAGTTTGTGTGAAAAAATGGCGGATCTTTTACATCACAAAGGGTAAGAGGAATAAATAAAGAGCATAAAAATGTTTCAAGAAGCTCAAGTGAATTTGTTAGTCTTCATCACAAAAGATGTTGGGGAGAAATGTACCTCAGGCCTGCTAGCTTGCAGATAGTAAAAATGAAAAAAACTGAGGCCAGAATCTTAGGGCCTTGTTACATGGCAATTTTGGGTGGATCCTAGAGCAATTTCGTAGTTTCATAGTTTCATAGATTTAGGGTCGGAAGG
>NW_017729000.1:44701823-44704565 GCF_001723915.1 Gavialis gangeticus | reverse complement strand
CCTTGCCCTGATGGCGTCTCCTTGTCTTCCTGCAGCCCCGTCCCCTGGCGAGTCTAGTTTAAATTAACCCCTGGAATGCCCACACATTAATACCTGAAACTGGTTTTAAGCACTCCTTGTGTGCTCAAAGTTGTGCCACTCCAGGGCAGGCTCTTGTTGCACTGAACAACCAGACTAGGCCACACCTTAGTATAAATACCCCATCCCACCCCCGTCCTCCACTGGCGCAGATTGGACCTAGTGCCCCCGCCCCTCCCCAGCACCCTAGCTCTCCACTCCCTGCCCTGCAACTCCCATCCCAGGCTTACTGATGACTGTCCATACAGTCATGTAAGCAGAGAAGGAGTAAACTACTTGTCCAGTTGCAACCACTGCTGCTGCTCTTTGAGCCAGGCACGGAGGTTAACATTACCCTGCCTGTTCCCCTAGGACAGACAGTGCAGGCAGCCACAAGCAAGTAATGCCACAGGGGCAGGGGAGGCAGGAAGGAACCCTGAGGGAGAGGGGAGAAGCCCCAGAGGTGCAGAGCAGGGGGGAAGCCCAGAATGGGGGGAGGGATTCTTATCTTTCAGTCCTCCAGGCCTCTGCTGGCCTGAAATGGGACTGCTTCAAATTCAAGCTAGCACTAACACCCATCTACATTTGTGCAGCTCATGCCGCAGGGTCTAACAAGGCCCTTAGGTTTTTAAAAAGATAGTGCTGGAACAACCAGACAAAGAAGACATTCCCAGGCCAAGGTAAGCAAGGTTTTTTGAGTAGATGCGATATATTTTATCAGACCAACTGAGTAGTTGGAAAACAGTTCTGAGCCTGAAAGCTCGCTAAGTCACCCTTCTTCAGGCATAGGGAATTTCTGCTGTTCTGAGACTTCAAGGAGTGAGAGGAACCAAGGTAGTGTGCCCAAGCATTTTTTTAAGAACATAATTAAAGTGGCTGAGTTGCTAGCAATAATTATACACAAATCTCAAAAAAAAACCCCAAAAAACCCAGAAGGTTGGAGGCCAGTAAATGGTATGTCCATATTTTAAAAGGCTCTAGGGGTGAACTGGGGTATTACAGCACAATAAGGTTTTTTTCAGCACACCGTAACTGGTTGAAATAGTCCTCTGAAAACATAATTATGAAAAACCTAAAGGAATATCATGAGATGTGGGCAAACCAGTTCAGCTTCTGCAAGTCTTGCCTCAGCTGCCTGTTAGGGTTCTTTAAGGTTGTCAGCAAAATAGTGTTGAAACAAAAGAAGTGATGGACACTATTTATCAGAACTTTCTAACAGCTTTTGACCAGGTCTAACAAAAGAAGCTAAGCAATCTTTGGGTAAAGTACTTTTTAACCATTTTGTCAGCTTATCAGATGCAAAAGCTAGAAGTGCAATGTTTAGGGTTCCTTTTGACAAACAACTGAACTGGTTTTGAGCCCCCACACAAAATGGGGGCAGGGGTGGGTGGGGCAAGCTCGCAGCAGTGAGAAGATCCCCGTGCCGCCCCGCTGTCTCCAGCCATGCCAGGTTGTACCCACTGGGCTGCAGAGGCCCTGCAGGAGGGAAGCAGGGCGGGAGCCTGTGCTCACAGCCTATACCTGCCCCATGCACAGATGTGGGGGATGTGGGTCCCGCCCCCACCCCCAGTAAGAGAGGTCTAGAAGAAAATATCTTATTTGTAAAGTAAACACGGGCCTGAATTCTTTGGTACAGTGGAAGTCAAAATTAGAGGCAGTTTTCCTATTCACACAGTTCTATGCCTCCATCGGCTAGCTCCCCAACCTAAACCCCAGCTCCCTAGACCTTTCCCAGAGCCACAGACCAGTGCTGTTCAGTTTATGTCCCATTTTCTCATCAGCTTGTTTCTGTGCGTCGATCCTTTCATTTATACAAATGCCTCCTTCCAAATCACTGCCAAGGCAAAGGCTCTCCACCCAGAGGCAACGGGAAGGGGAGATTGCCCAGAAAGACAGCAGGTTGACAAGGGCTGAAGGGGACTTTGGCAGCATCACAGTTGCCCCTGGAGTGGGACCCTGTTATACCTGGTTGTTACAGGATCTGCTACCAGCAGTGGGAGTGGCATCTTCTTATTGCCACTCTAATCCTGCCCCTTCCGCTCTGGTCTCTGCTCCAAGTACCACCCTGTCCTTGCCTTAGTTGCTAGTATAAACTATGGGGAGTTGCCTATAGGGAACAAGAATGGTGGTCCTAGGTGCCCTGCCCTGCACAGTCAGTCAGGATCTGATAGCCAAGTCTTGGTTCACTGGGCCTGTAGCAGCCAACCTACTCAATAAGATAAGCCCTATTTGTGGGCCAAATTCAGTGGCCTCCTTTCCTCACCTTCAGCCACTTCCATACCTCACAGTCTAAACAACATCAAAGCAAAACAAGAAAAATCAAATGAAGCTGGAGTGCTTTTCTCCAAGCTCTCCCCAGGCTTCTTCTCAGTTCTGCTGGCATAATGTGGTATGTTGTTCTCCAACTTCAAGACTGGCTGGATCTTGTACGAGCATTCACCCAGGAGAACATCTGCACTATGTAATAGTCTCAGAAACAACAGTACAACTAGAATGTATGACTGTGGGTATATCAGTCCCCAGCTCTGGTAATTCAGATCCATCATATGACTCTGGAGAATGTCGAATATTTCCTGTATGTCAGAAGTTCTCTTGCAGAAGGCTGACATTGATGAAGAAATTTAACACCACCTCAGATGTGCAGACTTTGGACACCTGAGGAAGTGGGTGTTCAAAGATCATGAG
>NW_017729000.1:44694622-44696823 GCF_001723915.1 Gavialis gangeticus | reverse complement strand
GTAATTCAGATCCATCATATGACTCTGGAGAATGTCGAATATTTCCTGTATGTCAGAAGTTCTCTTGCAGAAGGCTGACATTGATGAAGAAATTTAACACCACCTCAGATGTGCAGACTTTGGACACCTGAGGAAGTGGGTGTTCAAAGATCATGAGATCAGATCCAAAACCAAGCTCATGGTTTATCAAGCAGCTGTGATTCCCACCTTACTGTATGGAGCTGAGATGTGGACGGTGCGCAGGGGATGCCTCAAGTCATTGGAGAAGTACCATCAATGCTGCCTCTGGAAGATCCTTCAAATCCAGTGAAAAGAAAGACATACCAATATTAGCATGCTCCTGCAAGCAAACACCATGAGCATTAAGATGATTATCATCTAATATCAACTTCACTGGGCCAACCACGTATTACTCTGGCACTTGGGCTCTCCAGCCCCTGTAGCTGCACCCTGCTGGTGATGGGGCTGTCTACAATTGTGTGGCCCCCTCTGGGCATTAATGAGGCCTCCAAACCTCCCCTTTATGCCTCATCCCAAACTTCCAATGCAAAATGACAACATAAACATAAGCCCCTGGGTTATAACACAACAATAATGATGGAAGCCACACTGCCTCTTTAAGAAGGCAAGTTTCTCCCCAAGTATTGCATGCCTCCTAACCCTAGGTACCTTATGAGCTCCTGGAGCCCGACTAGTCTTGCAGGCAGCAGATCAGGCAACCAAATGTCTCTGCGTAGCTCTTTCATGCAAGAGCTCCTTCCCCAGGCAACTGCCAAAAAACTAAGCCCTACCAGCGCTAGCCCTGGGGCTTATATGTGCCAAGGGCCCTTCCTTCTTCTGGTCATCTGACCATGTGCAGATACCAGCTAATAATTCTCTCATTAGCCTGCTGCCCAGGCAACCTGCAGCTGTGAGCTCTGTCTAGTTCACAGGGCTCTCTGTCTAGGCTGCTTTTACCCTTAAAGGAGCAGGCATGCCTTAGTGCCCTGGGACATCCCTGCTTTACCTGTGGCAGGTTAGGTTGATATGTCTTGTGTTGTATCTGGCTTGACAGTGTAGTTTTGCTAGATTAGACAGTAGATTTGTATAAAATGGCTTGGCTAGGGATGATCCTGCCTCAGGCAGGAGGTTGGACTAAGTGTCTACAAGTTCCTGCAAACCGTTCTCAACAATTCTATGATTCTTAAAAGGGAGTTGCCAGCCCTGCTGAGTAGCTTCTGCTGTGAGGAAGCTGCTGATAAAGGAATGGTTCACTATGAGCTCAAAAAATCTGGAGAGAGGAGCAGCAGGGTTGCAAACTGTGCAGAAACAATTGAGAGCCAGAGGCAAGTGTTGGGCTGAACTGCTACCTGCATGGAGAGGTTCACAGCCACAGAGGACCCACTGTAGTGTCTGGGACAGGAGAACAGGATTTGTTTGCTTGGAGTTTTTTGTTTTATCAATGTGGGCTGACTTAATAGATCCTTAAGGAGCAAAAGACCACCTGGAAAATCCCACAGGCATGGCAACCCACTTATATGGCCTTTAATTCAGGAGTGGGGATAAGCAGTTGGGGTTTTTAATTTTTTTTTCTATTTGAAATTAAAATTCCCTGGAATTTAAGGGCAGGCCATGATGCAGTGTCCCAAATGGCAACCTCATGGTAGAGAGCCTGGGGATGGAACTTTCCAGAGCAAGAGGTCTGAATGGCAGGGAGAGCAGCATGGGGATGTGAGGTTTTTGATAAAAGAGAATTTTAGAAGACTGTTTCTACAAATGAGACTATGGATTCTGGACTTGCCAACAGGTTGGTCCCATTCTCCTGTCATTTTTCATCCAAAGAGCACTGGGGGCTCTACAGGTGAGGGCTGGCAGATCTGTACCCCTGCTCTGGCACAATTAAAAGAATAACATACACCATAGGATAGGGCAGGCGAGTTGTGGGTAATGATGCAATTTATGCTATGTGCCAAGACCATTGCCAGTGAAAGGCTCTTCACTTCAGTTCAGTGGTTTTCAACCTTTTTTCAGGTTGAAAAACACTTCTTTACTTCATGTCCCTCATGTCACCTGGCTTGTTCACCCACCCTGAAAAAAGGCACTCAGTCTTGGGACCTGATGAAGCAAGAAGCCTAGGGTAATGTTGATAGGTTCCTGCAGGAACTGTGAAGAGGTTAAGACAGCAGGTGGATAAGAGGGAGCTGTCAGACCTGTATGGAAGC
>NW_017729000.1:44683931-44689622 GCF_001723915.1 Gavialis gangeticus | reverse complement strand
GCACTCAGTCTTGGGACCTGATGAAGCAAGAAGCCTAGGGTAATGTTGATAGGTTCCTGCAGGAACTGTGAAGAGGTTAAGACAGCAGGTGGATAAGAGGGAGCTGTCAGACCTGTATGGAAGCAGAAGCAAAGGGAAGGCACCAAAGGGCATTCAGTGAGGAAGGAAGAAAATACCAGTAAGCACTGCAGGGAAAAAATGAACTGAGCTTGAATGACATATAGGAGGAAATGGGTAAGGTAGGGCTTAGATGCATGTTGGGACTACCGGGAGCCAGATGGGGTCCTGTTCTGGCTGAGGGTAAAGAGGAAAGCTGCATATTAGGATGCAGGGAAACAGATACCCCTGCCTGTGCTGATGCATCCAGAGAAGGCTTCATGGGTTGTGACTGGGATGAAAGGAGTCCAATGGGCATCGGTGAAGGGAGGGGGAATTTTCTAGGCTTTGAAGGTACTGCAAATCTGCTCAACACGTTTGAGATGCTAATAAGTTTGTGTCTGACTCTGCAATGCACTGCCTAAGAGGAAGGGCCATGCAGAGGGGACAATTGCCATAAAAAAGCCTGTAGCTGCAAGAGAGGAGTGCCTGTGCATCAGGGACAGTGTGCCCTATGAAGGTCCCCACAGATGCCAGGGGAGGCTTTGGGAGTGTGTCGGAAAATAGCCTACGGGGAAGACCTTTTATGCTCCTTTTCTCCCTGCCATGGTTCTCCACACCTGGTTTTGCTTCCCCATACTCAGCCTATTAACTACCATTTGGCTGTTGTTTGAACAGTTGCATTTCTCAGCTTCCAGTTTCGAAGCACTGGGTTTTCTCTTTCAAAGTAGGCCCCTAAGATAGCTGAGTCTAATGTCTGATTGCCCCCAGGCCACTGAGCCTAAAGCCTGGCTAATGCAATGTGTTGCAATGTATACCTAAGTAGCCAGCCAGTTGTGGGCAGCCCCAGGATGTGTTTCCTGCCCTCTCCTAGTACCCAACAGGGCATGAACATTCCCACCAGCTCAGTTAGATTTGATTTCTGTTTCCCAGTGCCCATGCATCATGAACTGGACTAAATGGTCTAAGAGGCCCCTTCTAGTTCTATGTTCCTGTGAACTCTGCCCCTCCACAGTCTAATAAAGTATATGCTCTGCCCCCCCCCTGCAGCAGGTGGGGTGAGAACTCTGACTTCCATCTGCACCCAGTAGGGGTGGGCTCCATCTAGTACCTAATGGCCTTGAGATCTGCCCTTTTTATAGCACCCAGTGAGATGTCAGCCCTGTCCAGCCTCCAATGCCAAGTGGGGTGTGGAATGAGTTCTGCCCAGCACTAATGGAGTGTACACACTGCTTACTTCCTTTTCCCACTGTCACAGGCATGCACTCTCTTTTTCTGTCTCCTGCCTTGGGCTGTTCTGCTCCACAAGTGGTAGAGCCATTACTTGGTTAGCTTTGAAGCCCAGTGCCTGTGCTGTGGGTGGCTTATACATGAGGTTGCTGAGGCTGATTAAGCACAGAGCATGGGCTGTTCCATTCAGAGCTCAACCTTTTCACCATGGAGTTAATACCCCTTTGTGCTGAGCCTGTTCCCTTGCCCCGATCTTGCAAGCACGTGGACTGGCAGTGAATTGCTGGGGCAATCACATAGCACTGTGGAAGATTTTTCATCTTATCAGGATTGAAAACTTTCCCTAAATCAAAACATTAGGTGTCTTTGAAGAGTTTGCTCTGGAGATTAAACATCGCTGCTCACTAACATCTCTGCGAATGCACTGCAGAAGCCTGCACTACTCAAGTACCCCTCACCCTTTTTAGGGAGAACCTATAAAGAAACTGTCCTGATAGATCATTTGTAAGTATGGACAGCATCCTTCCCTGTGGATGGGGGTAGCAGTGAGTTGTCCAAATCCCCAGGGCTCCTTGAGATGGTCTGAGGCAGGCACTGGCAGCTGACAATTGGTGCTGCACTGAGGATGCAAATGGAAAAGAGCATGCTCAGCACTGCTGTCTTTGGGAAGGGAGGGAGCCACAATGTCCTTAGCTGGCCTTAGATACCTCCTGTTTGTGCCAACAGCTCCCTCTTATCTGATGCCTTGCCAGCCACACAGGGCCTATCAACAATGGGGATTTTAAGCTAAGTCAATGTAATCTGGAAGCCATGTTTAGTCAGGCTACTTTAAAATACCTAAAACCAGCTGAGCCTCTGGCTGTAACTGGAGCAATTTTAAACCCAACTGGAAATTTTCCCCAGACTGGACAGACACTGAGCCACAGCATTGTACAAGTTTATTCACACCACAACCAAACTACTGGGAAAGAATTGGTATGACAGATATGAAGCCTTGGAATCATGAAAACTGTAAAAGCTATTAGATTGATATATGATAGACACTACAGACAAATGGACAAATCAGAAAGACTTCAGTATCAATCCTAAAAGTATCAGTCCATGCATTCCTGGCTCACTGGAGAGTAATTAATGCAAATCCCCTGGCAGAAAACAAGTCTAGGGAAAGCCTCACTCCCTGGGGGAAATTGCATTTTCTGGTTTGTTCTGGTTCAAGAGGCCAGCAAACAATGAAGATAAAGGGGAATGACAGGATAGCCCTGATCTGGGATCAAGGGACACACACACACACACACACACACACACACACACGTGCGTGCGCGCACACACACGCTCATGATATGAGAAAGCAGAAACTTGTGTCTGTATGTTGCTGGATCTTAAATGGGTAATGGGTAACATCCAGTATGCTAGGATGCATATAAGTTGTTTACTGTTGCTCTGATACAAATTTTTTGTACTGTTTTTGGTTTAAAATAAATTACATTGTACTTTGTGACAGCTGGCTGGCCACTGGATCTCACTATTACTGGGATGGAACAAGACTGCAGGAAATGAATTAAAGGTATTGCTGCTGGGACTGATCACAGGGAATTAGAAGGGGAGTGCAACCTTAAAACCCTTTTCTTAAGGAAAAGGGAAGTGTATTCTCATCTGGTAAAGGTGATAGTTGGAAGCCTGAGAGGTTTTTCCTTGGAAAGTCTATGAGAGGGGAAAAGCTAAGTTGTTTCCAAAACTACATAAATCAGTTTGTGCACAAATGATTCTGTTTTGCCAACAGCATGTTGGACCATGTAGTAGCTTTCTTCAAGATTGCTATGTACTGCATTCATACTCTTGTACACTGCTGCAGATACATAACCTTCTGGGAACGTTTGACATGGTTTCTAGAAGAGGAAGCAATGCATTCTTGGACACTTCGAGACACATCTGCTCCCACTCTGGGCTAAATCCTGTTTCCCCCTCGTGGATCTAAGAGGTGCTTACAAAGCAGTATAATGGCAATCTGGGGCACTTATGCACACCTCAGGATTCTATTTCCACCTGTAGTAGAAGAGTGCCACCCTGCATGTGTACCTGCCAGCAATAAAATGGAGGAGAAGAGAGGTTGTTTACTATTTACTGCTCCTATATTTTATCCCAGCAGTTAGTCCACTTACCTAAGGAGCAGAAGCGTTGGGTTCAAAGTCCTCCTCACCCTAAGAGGTTTTGAACCACTTCTCAGCAAAGTTCTTCAATCACCAGGCTAAAGGGTAGGCATTTCCCAGAATGCTCTCCTACCTCCCTTTGAAGCTGGCTCAGTGGCAGCCAGAAGGTAAAGATAAATAGGGCTAGAAGAAAGCAAGCAAGCTGGTGGGAGGGTACCTTAACTAGATAGGACAGGGCCTTAGAAGGGAAGGGGCTTCAGAGTTTAGCCTTGGTGTCTGCTCCCAATGTGTCACAAGCTGTCTCAATGCTCTCTATCCATTTTATCCAGTGACTAGTAAACGCAAGATGCAGTGGACCAGCTTCAAAAGGAGGGCCGGGGAGGGGTTTGGTGAACAGAGCACTTTGCTGGGAGGTATGCAATAGAGGTTCTAGCCCAGGGGTAGGCAACCCCTGGCATGGATGTGAGAACATGGCATGTGAAAACATTTTGCTTGACTTGTGTGTCTTGCGGCGAATGGGCAGGGAAGGGGCTGAGGCTGAGCTGCCACAGCAAGGTCCCCTCACAGGTCCCCTGCCACCTTCCCCTGGCATACCAACATCTTACAAGTCAAGATTGCAGGTGTTTTGGCCACTCTGCCCAAAAATGCTGCCAAGCCCTGTTTTAGCCTTCTTTAGTTGGGGATGGCACTGAAATATGTGTCTCCTGCTCACTGGGCAGTTGTCCAAACCACTGCCCTATCAGGCTAAGAGGTGGGAGTAGTCTTTTCCATTTAACACTAGTTTTAATTTTTTTTCAGCTGAAGTTTTGGGACTTATATAATAGTACATGTGTAGGAGGGCAGTTTTCTTCCTCTCAGGCAGCTATGTAGCCAGAGTGCAGCCTATGAACACGCTCAGAATGGAAGCCTGGTGTGAGGTCAGCTACACTGAAAAGGGGAGAAAAGGTGGTGATATCACTTTATATGTAAAAAATTCTGGGTTCTGAGCTAGCTCTTATGACTCAGAAAAGAGACCTTTGAGTTGTGGTCAATAGTTCCCTAAAAACATCAGCTCAATGTACAGTGGGGAGCAAAAAAAGCCAATAAAATATTAAGTATCATCAAGAAGGGAACTGAAAATGGAATGCAAAACTTCAACACGCCATTATACAAATCCATGGTGCACCCACATCCTGAATACTGTATGCAGTTCTCGTCTCCTCATCTCAAAAAAGATATAGAATTATAAAAGGTACAGAGAAGGGTGACCATTTGTCTGACTCAGCATGACCCTTTTTATGTTTTTATGTTCGTAACTTACGTGAAGAACAACTTCCTGTTTCAGGGATCCTAGTCCTGGATCTTGTTTTCACTAATGGGGAAGAATTGGTTGAGAATGTGAAGGTGATGGGAAGCCTGAATGGAAGTGATCATGAAATGACAGAATTCGTGATTCCGAGACAAGGAAACTATGAGGTCACCAGAACTAAGACATTGGATTTCAAAAAAGGTGGATTACAACCAGCTCAAGATAGTAGATGTGGTGCCATGGAAGGACAGCATGAAGGATAAAGGGGCCCAGGAGGGCTGGTAGCTTCTAAAGGGCCCAGTAGTGGAAGCCCAACAAGAAGCTATTCTGACACAATGAAATCACAAGAAGAATGGGAAGAGTGCAATGGGGCTGCACAAGGAACTTCTAGGATGACTCAAAAAGAAAAAGGGCCCTTTCCAGTGCTCCTGCTGGAACTAAAACCTCAAAGTTCCTGGTTAGAAGATCTTGTCCCTCAGCTCAGGGTCAGGATCAATCACCACATTTGGGATCAGGAAGGAATTTTACACTGCAGTCAGATTTCAGATTGCAGGGGTGTTTGCTTTCCTCATTAGTTGGTGGCATGCCTGTCTTCCTTAGATTTTCAAGTGTTTTTAACCATCTTTCCAGTGGACATTGACAGTCCCCTCATTTCCTTACTTTACACATGCCAGGTTAGGGTGTTCTCTGTGTTTGGAGACCATAAGGCTTTTAGTTTTGCAGAAATATTTTTGTACAGTTTTAGGAATAGGTTAGACAAACACTTCTATGGGATGGCTTGTATAGGGATGATCCTGCTTTAAGCAGTAAGTCAGACTAGACCAGTGTTTCCCAACCTTTTCCATCCCACAGCACACTGGCTGAACACAGAGCGGAGAGGGGTTGTGGGGTGGTGAGCAGCCGAATGCGGAGGAGGGGGCGAGGAGGGTT
>NW_017729000.1:44666334-44678931 GCF_001723915.1 Gavialis gangeticus | reverse complement strand
AGTCAGACTAGACCAGTGTTTCCCAACCTTTTCCATCCCACAGCACACTGGCTGAACACAGAGCGGAGAGGGGTTGTGGGGTGGTGAGCAGCCGAATGCGGAGGAGGGGGCGAGGAGGGGCAAGCAGCTGGACATGGGGGGTGAGGGGAGGGGTGGCTAGTGGCCAAACATGAAGCAGAGGGCAGTGCAAGGCCAGCCAGGGCACGGTGGTGGCACAGGGCAGTGGTGGCAGCACTGGCTGTAGCCACACCCCGCTGGGAGCCACGCCTCCCCAAGATTCTGTGGCACACCTGGACATGTCCAATGGCACACCAGCTTTGGGAAATGCTGGGCTAGATGACAATATGAGATCCCTTACAGTCCTTTTGTTCTATGACTCTATGATCCTATGATCATCCTAGCACCCAGTATGACCTAGTCAGCTTAATGGAAACATGGTGGGATTCTACTCATGACTGGGCAGTAGGCATTGAGGGGTACAGGTTGTATAGGTGAGACATAGTGGGGAAAAAAGGTGTGGGTGTAGTTCTCTATGTTAGGAAGCAGTACACATCTACCATCATCAAGGCAGGGGTAGAGCAGGGGAATACTGAGGTATTATGAGTCAGGTTACAGGGGCATCCAGGGGAAAAGGACTTGGTAGTGGGGGTCTACTACAGACCTCCTCATCAGGATGATGAGCTAGACCTGGTATTCTCCAAGCAGCTCTCAGAGGCCATTCAGGTGAGAGATGCGGTGGTCATGGGGGATCTAAATTACCCAGACATCTGCTGGGAGGAGCAGATGGCCAAAACAAACTGCTCATGTAGGTTCTTAAACTGTATGCAGGACCTCCACCTAACCCAGTCCCACCAGCGGTAACACATTGCTAGACCTGGTCTTAGCAACAGGGGATGATCTTGAGGGTAACCTGAGAGTGCACAGTAACCTGTGAGATAGTGAACATCATTTGGTCGAATTCACAATCCAGCAAAGGGTGGAAAAAATAACTAGCAAGGCTAAAGTGTTAGACTTCAGAAGGGCCAATTTTAATAAACTTAGAAGGCTAGTTAGTGAAGTGGCTGAACTCAAGAGCATCAAGCATATGGGGGTCCAGGAGGGTTGATGGTTTCTCAAGGGAGTAATCCTGGGGGCACAAAAGGAGACTATTCCATTACGCTGGAAAGGGGGCAAGGGAGCTAAAAAGCCCCCTTGGCTGAACAGGGAACTCCAGAAAAGACTGGGGGCAAAGAAAGTGATTTATAGGCAGTGGAAGCGGGAGGCAGCAACCAAGGAGGAATATACCTCCCTGGCGTGCTATTGCAGGGAATCAGTTAGGCAGGCCAAGGCAGGACTGGAGCTTTGGCTGGCTACAATCAAGGACAATAAAAAGTCCTTCTACAGATACATAGGAAGCAAAAGGAAGGCGCAGAGTAACATAGGGCCACTGCAGGACAAATCAGGACAGTTGGCGGCCGACACAGGGAAAAAGGCGGAGCTCTTCAATGAGTTCTTCACTTCAGTATTCCTATGTACTGGCCAAGACAATTCCCCCATTTTGAACATAGATACATGTCCGGGAGGCACTAGATCACCAATGGTTAGTGCTGACTTAGTTAATCAGCACTTGGAGGGGCTGGATGGGTACAAGTCAGCAGGCCCAGATGACCTATATCCACAGGTGCTGAAGGAATTGGCCAGTGTCATAGCTGAGCCGCTGGCACGGCTGTTTGACCACTTATGGTGCTCCGGCCAAGTCCCTAAGGCCTGGAGAAGGGCCAATGTGGTGCCCATTTTTAAGAACAGGAGAAGGGATGAGCCGGGTAACTTTATGCCAGTCAGCCTTACCTCTATTCTTGGGAAAACACCGGAAAAATTATTAAAGAGCACAGGTGTGAATGCCCAGCAGGGGAAATGATGCTGAAAGGAAATCAGCACTGGTTCGTCACAGGTTGATCCTGCCTAACAAACATTATAGCCTTTTACGACCAGGTAACATGCTGCCTTGACACTGGAGCTGAGGCAGATGTCATCTACCTGGACTTTAAGAAGGCCTTCAATACAGTTTTGCTTCCTATTCTCATAAGGAAACTAGCAGGCTGTCCTTGGACCGGTGTTGTTTAATATCTTCATCAGAGATTTGGACGAGGGTGTGGAGAGCACCTTGTCCAAGTTTGCAGATGACACCAAGTTATGGGGCAAAGTCAACACACTGGAGGGCAGGGAGCGGATACAGGCTGATCTGGACAGATTGGATTAATGGGCAGAATGAAACAGGATCCAATTCAACATAGACAAATGGAAGGTACTCCACCTAGGGAGGAAGAATCCCCAACACACTTATAGGTTGGGGGATGACCTCCTCAGCAGCTCAGCGGCTGAAAGAGATCTTGGAGTCATAGTTGACGCCAAGATGAACATGAGCCGGCAGTGCAACGAGGCCGTCAACAAAACCAATCACACTGTATTATGCATCAGCAGATGCATGGCCAACAAATTGAGGGAGGTGATACTCCCCCTCTATGCGGCACTGGTCAGGCCGCAGCTGGAGTACTATGTCCAGTTCTGGGCACCGCACTTCAAGAGGGATGCAGAGAATCTGGAGAGGATCCAGAGGAGGGCCACTCATATAATAAGTGGCCTCTGTCCAAGACCTACAAGGGGAGGTTGAGGGATCTGGATCTCTTCAGCCTTCACAAGAGACGTCTGAGGGGAGACCTTGTAGCAGCCTATAAGTTTATCAATGGAAGACAACAGAGAGTTGGAGATGTGCTATTTACCAGGGTACCCCTAGGAGTAACTAGGAATAATGGGTGCAAACTAGTGGAGAGTAGCTTCAGGTTAGACAGCAGAAAGAAATTTTTCACAGTAAGGGTGGCCAGAATCTGGAATGGACTGCCAAGAGAGGTAGTACTATCACCTAACTTGGAGGTCTTCAAGAGGAGGCTAGATAGGCACCTGCTGGGGTCGTCTGACCTTAGTCCTTTTCCTGCCTGGGGCAGGGGGTTGGACACAGTGATCCTTCAGGGTCCCTTCCAACTCTACAATCTATGAATCTGTGATCCCCAAACTCTGCAGTGAAAAGTGTCAAAACCTAAAGTTATGCAGCTGCATAACAGCTTCTTAGGCACAATAAGGTGATACAGTTTCTAGATTCATAGATCCATAGACTGTAAGGGACCTTGGAAGATCATCGGGTCCAGCCCCCTGCACCAAGCAGGAAAGATAACTGGGGGTCAGGTGACCCCAGCAAGATGGCTGTCTAGTCTCCTTTTGAAGATTTCCAGGGTAGGTGATTGCACCACCTCTGGAGGGAGCTTATTCCACAGTCTGGACACCTTGACTGTGAAGAAATTTTTCCTAATGTTGAGCCTGAATTGTTCTTCCAGGAATTTGTGGCCATTACTCCTGGTTTTCCCCTCAGGTGCCCTGGTGAACAGTTGCTCACTGAGCCCTTGATGTATTCCCCTAGTGTAGCAATAAGCTGCTACCAGGTCCCCTCTCAGCCTTCTTTTCTTCAGGCTGAAGAGTCCCAGATCCCTCAGCCTTTCCTCATATGGCTTGCCTTTTAAGACTTTGATCATACGGGTGGCTCTTCTTTGGACTCTCTCAAGCTTGTCCATGTCCTTGTTAAAGTGTGGTGCCCAGAACTGGATGCAGTACTTCAGCTGTGGTCTCACCAGTGCTGAGTAGAGTGGAAGAATCACCTCCTTGGCTTTGCTTGAGATGCATTGATTGATGTATCATTTTCCCTACTGGCTACAGCATTGTACTGCTGGCTCATATTCATACTGTGGTCTATTATTACCCCAAGTCCCTTTCAGTTTGGTGCTGCCAAACCTGTAAGTGTGGGGGTTAATCATCCTGTGGTGAAGCACTTTACACTTCTCAATGTTGAACTCCATCTGGTTCTGATCTGCCCAACTTGCCAGCGTGTCTAGGTCCAACTGTAACTGTAGTTTATCTTCAAGCATGACCACGCTATCCCATAAATTGGTGTCATCTGCAGACTTGGCCAGCTCTTCACCCCCACATCCATATCAATAATAAAGATGTTGAAAAGTACCGGATCGAGCACTGACCCCTGCCCACTTCTTACCAGAATGACACAGATCTGTTCACTATGACTCTCTGGGTCCTATCCTGCAGCCAGTTTCTCACCCACCTGACTGTCTTGGAGATAAGCGCACAATCCTCCAATTTTTTTGCAAGGACATCATGGAATACTAGATCAAAGGCCTTTTGGAAGCCTAGGTATACAATGTCAACCTGTTCTCTCTTGTCCAGGTGGCGAGTTACCTGGTCATAGAAGGAGATTAGGTTGGAAAGGCAAGACCTGCCCATGACAAAGCCATGCTGGCTGTCATTCAGAATCTTACCTTCTGCAAGCTTATTGCAGATAGACTCCTTGATGAGCTTTTCTAGGATTTTCCCTCGGATGGAAGTTAGGCTTATTGGCCTATAGTTACCTGGGTCCTCCCTCCTGCCCTTCTTGTGGATAGGTACAACTTTGGCCCTCTTCCAGTCCTCAGGGACTTCTCCAGAGCACCATGATTTGTGGAAGAGTTTTGCCAGGGCTTCCGTTATGACTTCAGCCAGCTCCTTCAGCACTCTTGGATGAAAATCATCTGGTCCTGCTGACTTGTATTCGTCTAATTTTATTAATTAGTCATACACCAATTCTACGGCAATAGTAGGAAGGCGATTATTTCTACCATGCTCATCCTCTACTCTACCTGGTGTGGTTTTCCCCTTGGCCCTGTGAAAGACCAAAGTGAAGTAGTTATTGAGGAATTCAGCTTTCTCTCGGGTGCCAGTAACCAGCTTTCCTGAGTTGTTGAGCAATGGTCCCACACTCCCATTTGTTTTCCTCCTGTTCTCTATGTACCAAAAGAAGGACTTCTTGTTGTCCTTGATTCCCATTGCTAATCCAAGTTCAGTCACCACTTTAGCCTGTGTTATCTGTTCCCTGCAAATGCAGGCCATTGTGGAATGGTTCTCCTTGGGGCCTGCCCAATCTTCCATTGTTTATAAACCACTTTCTTCTTTCTTAAGAGGACTGTGATTTCCCTGTTTATCCCAGAGGGCTTCCCAGCCCTTCTGTTACCTTTTCTCTGCATGGGAACAGACTTCCTTTGTGCTTCAAGGATCGTGTCTTAAGGAACAACCACTCTTTGTGCATACCTTTCACCTTCCGTCCCTGGTCCCACAGAACTTTCCCTACTAGTGACCTAATCTTGTTGAAATTTGCATTTTTGAAGTTCAAGGCTTCAATCCTGCTCTCCAATTTGTCTGCCTTACATCAGACAGTGAACATGATGGTTTCATGATCGCTGTCACCCACACTTCCCTCTATATTTAAGTTGGTCACCATATTGTCTTCTTTGGCCAGGACCAAGTCTAGCAGAGCATGGTTGTCTCATGCACCTCCTGAGTCAGGAAGAGTTCCTCGACACAGGTCAGGAAGGATCATGACTGATCCAACTTGGCTGAGTGTTCCTCCCAGGAGATGTCTGGATAATTAAAATCACCGATGATGACCATGTCACATTGTGGCAGCTAAGATTGCGCTGCCAGAATGGAAGAAGATAAGACGTGCTGGGGTGGGTGCCCCGAGCACAGATACTTACCAAAGTACTGGACAGGACCCAGGGAGCAAAACGCGCGGAGGGCAGGAATGCTGCGGTTTATCAGATTGTAGCAGGGCACTGAGGTGCCTGCTACTTGTAGGGCAATCAGTAAGGAGCTCAGCTGCGGGTTGCCAGGGTAACTGGTGGGAGTCAGCTGACCAGAAGGGGCAGGGCCTGGCTCCCATATAACTCCCAAGCTGAGGCCAAGAAGACAGTTCCCTGCCAGCAGCCATAGGGGTAGGAACTCTGCTGGAGTGAGGGAAAGGAAGAAGCCAGAATGCACGGGCAGTTGTTACGGGTGAGAAATGGAGAAACCCTGTGACAGGCTTGAATGTTGTTATAGCCAGATGGCTTAGGCTTATGTTATAGCCAAAGGGCTTGAGTTTGTGTTGACAGTTTACTACCGGTGGTTTGGGTGAGGCTATTAGGGGTTGGAGGAGGCCTCATAGGGGCCTCACAGTAGCATGGGAACCCCAGCGCCTATGAGGGCGCAGCATTTTGGGTGCACTGACCCTGGCGCCTGTGAGGGCACAGCATTTTGGGGTGTACGGACCCCAGCCCCAGAGAAGGGGTGTAGAGTCAGAGGCCAGGTAAGGCCGAGGCCACCTGAGCCAGGAGGGGATTCAAGACCCCGAGGAGATAGTTGGGGCCAGGTATGGCTACAGCCACCTGAGCCCACCTGAGCGAGAGAAGCCCCAGATCCAAGGGGGCAGTGAGAAGTCCCAGAGCCAAGGGGGTGGCGGGAGAAGTCCCAGAGCCAAGGGGGAAGTGAGAAGCCCTGGAGAGAGAGCAGTGAGAAGCCCCAGAGAGGGGGGTAGCATTGACAGTGGGAGGCCCTGGAGAGCGGGCAGTGAGGAGCCCGGAGAGGGGGGCAGCATGGGCAGTGAGAAGCCCCAGGGAGGGGGCAGTGAGAAGCCTGGAGGGGGGGCAGCATTGATGAATGCCCAGTGAGGTGCCCAGCGAAGCAGGGCCATGGAGGGCCCAGGGAGGACCAGGGGGCCAGAATATATTAAGGCCCAGACTGACTGATGTGAGTACCATCTGCGAGGCTTGGGCTGCGGTATAAGGGGAGGAAAGGAGCAGCAGATAGCACCCCCTTGAATCGGGGCAGTAAAATTGGCAGCCTTCCGCTTAATTAACATCTCCAGTTAAGCAATTAACAACGAGGCATGGCAGGTGAGAAGGTGGGCAGTTGGCCCATAGCAGGTGGGCAGGGTCACCAGTGGACAGACCCTGAAGAGGCACACCTGGCTCACAGATCCTTCCAGTTCCAGCTGACTGGACAGGGAACAATCAAAAACCGCACCCTGCAGCAACCAGAGGAGGAGAGGAAGAAGGTGAAAGTGAATTGGAGGCCAACCGGCAGACGCGGAGAGAGCTCTATGAAAGAGAATTACAATACTGAAAAAAAAGAACAGCAAAGACCACCCCAGGAGGAGTAAAGGGGTGTGAGCCAAGAGCTTTCTCCCTTTGAGACTCTGAGGAGTCTCCACAGTTACCTGAAGGGGAAGACTTAAGAAGAGGCAATCGATGGGACCCAGCGAAAAGCAATCCACACTACAAGAAGCCTGTGGTGGAAGAAGAAGACACCCAAACTATGAGTGAAGGTACTGCAGACCAGGGTGTTTGTGCAAACAGACGCTCTGAACCCTGCAGCCCTTAAAGTCACTTAAATGCTTAGCAGAGAGAGGCTTATATATATACCCAGCCTGTAACTGCCAGCGTAACAAGCATATTCTACAAGGATAGCAGCCAGGTAGGGAGGATAGCTTCCCTCCTCCTTTTTTCATAAGTACTCCAAGTCATGGCAGACAAGATTGGGTAGACAAGCTAGATAAAAAAGAACTCTCCCATAAATCTCGGCTGCAACATCCTTAATACACCTGCTCCAGGGAGCTGTATAACATGTCACGTGAATAGAGAGTCATGTTGAATAGGGATGCTCCTACACATGTGCACATGCAGCCTCAGTCAATTCTCGGGTGAACTCCAGATTGAGTTCCTCCCCCGGTTTGGTGGTCTGTAGTATGCACCTACAGTTATGTCTCTCTCACTGAGCCCCACCCTGCAACTTGACCCAGAGGGTTTCAAGCTGTCCCTTTTTGGAGTCGATGTCGGCCTCCAAGGAGGTGTTCTGCCCTTTCACAAAGAGCAATGCCTCCACCTTCCTTTCCCACCCGGTCCCTTCTATGCAGGGTGTAGCCCTCTATAGCTACACTCCAGTCATGTGAGGAGTCCCACCAGGTCTCTGTAATCCCTACTAGACCATACTGCACACTGGAGGGTAGGAGGGCTAACTCTTCCTGCTTGCTCCCAATGCTCCTGGCATTAGTATATAGCAGGGGAGGCAACGTTTTTTGGCCTGAGTGCCAAAAACCCCACAATGTCTCCCTTGGAAGGTGCCAGAGTGCTGGCATGCCAGAAAAACAAAATGGGGGTGGGGGAAGGGTACATAGCAGGACGCATTGCATATTAGTATATTTAATAATCATAAATATTGCCTTTGTTGTTGTGTGTTCCTTTTTTGCTAAGCATGTTGCAGTGAGAGAGAGAGAGAAAAAAGAGATAAATAAAAGAAAGAGAGAGAGAGGTGGGGGAAAGAGAAAGAAAAAGAGGAGAGAGAGAGAGAAAGAAAAAGAAGAGCAGAGAGAGAGTCAGCCACATACACACAGAGAACCAGACATGTGCATGCATGCACATGCACACACACACACAGATAACACCACATGTGAACAAACACAGAGAACCAGAACACACCCAGAACAGACATGTGTACACACACAGACACACAGAGCTAGATGCACGGGTACACAGAGTCAGGCTGCTGGGCCACCAGATAAAGTCTGACCCAACGATGCCCTGGGCCCACCAGAGCACCTGTGCTTCTCTGGGGAGCCAGCCCCCGGGCTGCAGCACAGTTGGCTGAGGCCCCAGCCCGGAGCCTGCCCATCAGCCCAACCACTCATCCACTCCACACAGCTAAGGCCCTAAGCTGGCAGGACCATTCAGGACATCTAAACCATTATTCTCAGAGAGGCTGGGAGAGCACATGATGGCGCATCCCCACCACAGTCCTTCCACCCTGGTGCCAAGGCAGCTGGTGTAGGGGAACATCAAGGAGTGTTTTTCTCCAGGAAAGCAAACCAGACTGGCTCTGGACTGACAGTGGTGGCTATGCATAACACCCCACTGGGTCCATGGAATTGCTCTGGAATCAGGCCAGTGCAGCAGGGGAGGGGAGAGCTGAGCTGTAGCCAGGGCAGTCTGCCCTTGTACCCTGAAGGGACTGAAGCAGTAAGCTAGAGCTTCCTCAAGGGCTTCTGGGGCATGACCACCCCCCAGACCCTAGCCCCAGGAAGCAAATCCCACCCTCACTCTAAGCTGCAATGCACAGAGGCACAGGGGAGTGGGGGACTTGCTCATGGCCATGCAGGATGGCAGTGGCATAACTGGAGCCACTGGTCTGGGGTCCCAGTAGGAGACTGGAACAGCCCCAGGCTGCATCGTCCCTGAGCAGCAGCCATGTGGCTCTGCCCAGCATCTCTGAGAGCTCAGGTCCAAAAGAAGGAAGCTCATTCCTTCTAAAGACAATGCCCAGAGGCCAGAGCACCTCAGACCCAGCTCCCAGCATTCCCTGGTTCTCTGGAGGGGCCAATCTGGATCTCTGGAGTGACCAAGTTGCTCAAAACTTCGAAGCAATGCCCCTGCCGTAGCCTCACAGAGGCTCTGGGACTGGAACTGACCAAATAAGCTCAGGAATAAGGTTTCTGAGCTCTGAGCAGCTGCAGCCAGGAGGCTGCAAACAGCTGTGCCGGGCTCTGGCATCAGCTCTGTACCAGCATGTGCATGCGTGCCTTGGAACAGAAGGTAAGGGAGAGGCTTGAGGCAATGCAACCATGGTCTCTCCCCCACTCCGGGCACAGAGGTGATGACTGGGCTCCGGAGCCCAGCACAGCTGTTTGTAGCCAGCTTGGGATCTGGGCAGCTGCAGCAAGCAACAGGTAGACTGCAAATAGCTGTGCCAGGCTCCACAGCTCCGGCATCAGCTCCATGCTGGTGGTGACTGCATGTGCACCTCAGAGTGGACAGTGGGAGGGCTTAAAGACCATTTTAAATGAAGCAGACAAAGTAAAGTCTTCTGTGCTACAACCTAGTGACTTTACTGCTACTAAGCTAACATGCATATGAAACAGTGTTTTGGAGAAAATGCTAAGTGTTCGGGTGGACAATATGACATGACGTCACATGCCACTCAGTCAGGCGATGGTAATGTAGAAGGCACTGAGTCTATTTGATCATTTGAAGGCTCAGGGAGGCAAGGAGTCAACTGAGATGTTTGTGACTTCCCGTGGATGGTTTGAGAAGTTCAAGAGGTGAACCAAAATTCACAGCATTTGCATCATGGGTGAAGCTGCCAGTGCCAACATCAAGGCAGCAGCAGAATTTCCTGCAGTGCTGAAGGCTGTGGTTGAGGCAGGGGGCTACTCTCCAAATTTAGTGTTTAATGTGGATGAGACAGGGCTATTCTGGAACCGTTTGCCTTCCAGAACTTTTATCTCCAAAGAAGAGAAGTGAGCTTCCAGATTTAAGGCTGCCAAAGACACTTTAACCCTACTGCTGGGCAGTAATGCATTGGGAGATGTTAAGCTGAAGCCCCTGCTGTCTACCATTTAGAGATGCCTCGGGCCATGAAGAGTTTTTCCAAACCTAACCAGCCTGTTATCTGGAAATCAAACAAGAAGGCCTGGATGACAATGGATGCGTTTACTGACTGGTTCATTAATTATTTTTGTCATGTTGTACAGCGTTATTGAATAGAAAATGGTTTTGAACCCAAAGTGTTGTTGCTGCTAGACAGTGCCCTGGGCCACCCTTTGAACCTCAGTTCACTTCAGACATGCATTCCTGTGGAAGTTGTGTTTCTTCTGTCAAGCACAACTTCGCTTCTGCAACCCATGGCCAGGGCTGTATTGCACCCTTCAAAGCCTGTTACCTGAGGCACACATTTAGCCAACTGATTGAGACTAATGATGGTCAGCAACAGTCAATCAAGGGCTTTTGGAAGAATTACAACTTCATGAAGGTGATCAACAATATCAGAGAGGCCTGGGCAGAAGTGACTGATCACTGTCTTAATGGTGTTTGGCGGATGGTGTTGCCCGATATAAAGAATGTTTTTGTTGGGTTAGCGCCCGAGATTCTGGCCATCAGCACTGACATCGCATAAATGGCACAGTCAGTGGGCTTCAAGTAAGTCAACGTTGACAACATGGAGGAAGTGCTGGATAGCCACTTGGAGACACTAAATAATGAGGAGTTGCAAGAGTTGACTGAGCAGTGAGTTGGACAGGAGGAGATGGACAATGCAGACAACAGCTAAGTGGCTCCCCTACAGAGATTCTGGACAATGACGGTATTGCCTGACTGCCTGAATGAGGTCTCTCATGCAGTGGAGGTTCTGTTACAGAATGATCCTGAGTTTGAACGAAGCTTTGCAGTGAAGAGGACTGTGTTACAAGCTATGAATTGCTACTCTGAGATGCTTCATGACAGAAAGAAGAAGGCAAGGCAGTCCACCCTTGACGCTTTTTTCAAGAACCCTTCCAACCCACAGCCACAAGAGTCACGGCCAGGTCCATCTACCCTTATAGCTCCTGCCACCTAGACTCCCACCACTGCCAATCAGGAGGAGCAGGACTGCCGTTGTCATTTCCCTAGTGTGGGGACTCCAGTGGGCAATCAGGTCCACATGGTCTTTGTGGTTGGTGGCTGCATTCAGTGGCATAGCAAACCATGATGACTGGGGCCACTTTTCCATTGCAGCTTTCTTCTGCCTTCACAGCCGTTGGGGCTGCAGCCTTCCTCCAGCTGCTCCGCCATTGAGGACTTCTTGGATCATTCTTTGTCTGGAACCTCCTCCATGACCTTACCGCCATGGGTGGTCCTACCAGGAGCGTGAGCTCCTGATGGCATTGCTCTTGGGGTCATTGGAATATGCAAACGTCTCCACCAAAACAAGGTGACAATCCCTAGAGAGGACTGCAGTAGGACTCAGCAGGACTGCAGTAGGACTAAGGCAGTGGTGGTAACAATTTTCAGGTATATAGGGAGCAAAAAGAAGGTGCAGGGTAACATAGGACCCCTACAGGGCAGACTAGGGCAACTGATGACAGATAGGAGGGACACAGCTGAGCTCTTCAATGAGTTTTTTGCCTCCGTATTCCTGAACACAGATCAGGACAAATCTCCCAATTGTATTATAGATCAGCACAGGAGGGAAACCAGCCCACTGACTGTTAGTGCCACCTTAGTGAAGGGACACTTTGAGTGGCTGGGTGTGTTTAAGTCAGGAGGCCCTGGTGATCTTTGTCTAAGGGTGCTGAAGGAATTAGCCAGTGTCATAGCAGAACCACTGTCACAGCTGTCTGAGCACTCATGGTGTTTGGGTCAGGTCCCAGAGGATTGCAAAAAGGGCCAATGTGACCCCTCTTTTCAAGAAGGGGAGGAAGGAGGATCCAGGTAACTATAGGTCAGTTAGCCTCACCTCTATCCTTGGGAAAAGGAAAAAATTATTAAGGTTCACATTTGTGGGAGTCCAGCAGCAAAAATAATGCTAAAGGGCAACCAGCACAGGTTCATAGCAGGTAGTTTCTGCCTGACTAACCTTATTTCTTTTTATGCCCAGGTCACAAAATGCTTAGATGAAGGAGACAAGGTAGATGTCATCTAACTGGATTTTAAGAAGGCCTTCAATATGGTATCTCATCCTATACTCATAAATAAACTGAGCAGCTGTGACATAGATAATTACACGGTCAGGTGGGTGGCAAATTGGTTAATTGGATGTGTGGCAGAATGCCACCTTGGTTTCTCCCCAAAAATCTCTGCCCTGTGACACTGTGATTTAAATCTCTGTGCTGTGACCATTCAATTAGGATGGGCCCAGCACACAGGGGACCACACCCTCAGCCTGTCTCTTTAGGGAACT
>NW_017729000.1:44662580-44665821 GCF_001723915.1 Gavialis gangeticus | reverse complement strand
CCCCCTACTGGCCCACCTCACGTGGTGGAAACAGCGGAGGGATACGAATACCCAGCTGTGTTCCTGAGGTGGGATCTCTGCACCCGCCACAGGATGCACCCAGAAAGTGGTGGTGGACGGGTTGACATTGACCTGGAAAGATGTGAGCAGTGGAGTTCCCCAAGGTTCGATCCTTGGACCAGTGCTGTTCAATGTCTTAATCAGTGACTTGGATGAGGGTGTGGAGAGCAATCTGTCCAAATTTACAGATGACACCAAATTATGGGGTAATGTAAACACACTAGTGGGCAGGAAATGAATCCAGGTGGATCTGGACAGGTTGGAGAAATGGGCAGAACAGAATAGGATGCATTTCAACGAGGACAAATGCAAAGTGCTGCACCTAGGGAGAAGGAATCACCGACACACTTACAGACTGGGGGATGACCCTCTCAACAGCACTGTAGCAGAAAGGGATCTTGGAGTCATAGTTGACTCCAAGATGAGCACAAGTCGTCAATGTGATGAAGTGATCAGTAAAGCTAACCACACTTTATCATGCATTAGCAGGTGCATCACAAACAGGTCCAGGGAGATGCAAGAGTTGACTGAGCAGCAGACTGAGACACAAGAGTTGACTTCTCCTCTATGCGGCACTGGTGAGGCCACAGCTGGAGTGCTGCATCCAGTTTTGGGGACCGTACTTCAAGAGCGATGTGGATAACTTTGAGAGTGTCCAGAGGAGGGCTACTCGTATGGTTGGGGGCCTACAGGTAAGGCCCTATGAGGAGAGATCGAAGAACCTGAATCTCTTCAACCTCCACAAGAGAAGGCTGAGAGGTGATCTTGTGGCTCCAACAAATTCATTTGGGGGGGGGGCAGCAAGGGATAGGAGATACTTTGTTTAACAGGGCACCCCTTTGAGTAACTAGAAACTGACAGAGAACTGATTGAGGTTAGACATCAGGAAGAACTTCTTTATAGTAAGGGTTGCCAAAATCTGGAATGGGCTTTCAAGGGAGGTGGTGCTCTCCCCTACCTTAGGGGTCTTTAAGAGGAGACTGGACAAGCAACTGGCTGAGGTCATCTGACCCCAGCGCTCTTTCCTGCCTGGGACAGGGGGTCAGACTTGATGATCTTCTGAGGTCCCTTCTGACCCTAATATCTATGAATCTAGCTCTGAGAGAAGTCAATGGTGATTGTTATTTTATTGCTGTATCTTCATATTTAATGTATTTTAATATAGTTTAATACTATACATATATATATTTAAAATGCGTATTTCATGTTTTCAGGCACATTTGACCTTATTTTTGTGAGTATTTAATGATGTTGCCTCCAATGTTATTTCTACCTCTGGTAACGAAGTTCCTGATAATGAAATGACGTCATGGAACGCATCTACTTCATTAACAGAGGTATTACTGTAGTTGCAAGTAGCATAGTTAAATGAGCTGCAGGACCCAGCTGCAGACTGTAGGCAGCAGAAGTTGAGCTACTGATTAGGGAGTTGGCAGCACCTGGGCCCTGTTAACAGAGAGCTGGGTCAAATGACTGGAAGAGGGTGAGCAAGGGGGCATATAAGCCTGAGTCTGGGGCAAGGGGCTCAGACTGGTCCATGTCCTCAGACAGGGAAGGACCTCTTTAGGAAGCCCCACAAACATAAGCAGTATTGTGTTCTGTAGTTGAATCCTTTGGGGTTTTTACTGAGCTGAGGTTTAGGTTGTGACACTGGGGGTGGTTTGGAGGCCACAGGGGGTGCTTGGGAGGTTCATAGTGCTTTGAGCCCTACAAGGGGCAGAGAGAGTAAGCAAGCAGTCCTGAGAGGGCCTGGGTCTGGGAAAAACTGCTTTAAAGACAGAACTGGGGGGCCCAGTATACGAAATCAGAGTGGTACTTGTGAGGCATGGGTGTGGCTATAGGGATGATTGGAGGCTAGGATTAAAGTCCATAAAGCACAGTAAGGGTCAAGAGGTCTGATTTAGGACCAACAGGGGCAGGGCTCAGCACATGAGAAACAGTGCCAGAGCCTAAGAGACAGTTTGGAAGCTGAGGAGCCCTGAGTACCTGGGCAAGAAAGAAGGCGCCAAGAAAGAAGCTCCTCTGGTCTCTACAAGCAGCCTTCCTGGGCAATCACATTAACACCAAGGCATGGAAGATGAGAGAGAGGAGTTGAAGGAGGCTGAAAAGTGTGGTA
Source organism: Gavialis gangeticus (assembly GCF_001723915.1). NCBI lineage: Eukaryota > Metazoa > Chordata > Crocodylia > Gavialidae > Gavialis > Gavialis gangeticus. The sequence goes on along the minus strand of NW_017729000.1, from coordinate 44,663,645 downwards.
AATGAGTCTGACCACCAAGGGGCATCAGACATCAGGCTTGGGCCCCCCAAGCTTCCTGCACAAGGCATCTGTCATAAAGAGGTTGGTCTTTTGCTTCCTGTTCAGGTTCCTTTTGAGTCTGGCTGAGCACAGCCCAGTATGAGAGAAGTCCACATTGAACCAACTAAACCTTTCTCCCAAGTCTTTGGCATGAGTAGAACAGTAAAGAACAAAGTGAAAGAGGAGCTAAACTCCAGGAACACAACAGAGCCTAGCTATTACCTGCCACAATGGAGGGAGCCAAGTTTGTTTTAGCCTCAGTGTGTGGCGCCAAATGCAAACTTATTCCTGATCCTGGGAGCCAGGTATGTTTCTACAGTAGTTCAGGGAAGCCCAAAGCAGAGGACCCAAAATTGCAATTCAAGTTCCAAGTTTATTTATTCTGGCTCTTGGTTGCTGGGCAGACCCACAACAAGCAGCTGCTCCCCACAGCTTTGACAGAAGGTCTTGTGCAATCTCCTGCAGCTCCAGCCTGTGGATATTTATCACTATTGGGTAACATGACATCTCCCTTGCTTTTTTCTAATGTGACTGGTTTTTGTACGGGAAAAATATGTATTTAGAGGAACATCACAAGGCAAACACAGACCAGATAAATAGAGGCAATATATTCCTTTCAGGGCAGCAGAGGTGCAGTTCATTTACCTTTTGTTACACTCTGCTAGTTGTCCTTCACTCTGCTGTTCTGGTCCTGGGCTCACACATACATACATACATACATACATTTGCTGGAGCCCTTCAGGTCCACAGCTGACACCAAACTTCAGTGCTGTCACATGCCACCAGCAGAATAAGGAAAAGGACAGTGCTGTCCTCTGATGCTTCTGCTCTGATACTCTCTGGCAATGATGTCCATAACTACCATCTGTTCAACTAGCTAGTTCCCATGTGGCCCCTGATCCCCTTTGACCCCTGGAGCCTCTGTGGCACTCTCACCTTTATTATGTTTCTCCAAGCACAGTACTCATGGGGTTTTGGGGGCGGGGGGGGGTTGGGGTTTCATAGTTTCATAGTTTCATAGATTAA
>NW_017729000.1:44657177-44662016 GCF_001723915.1 Gavialis gangeticus | reverse complement strand
TGCAGCACCCTGCACTTGTCCGTATTGAAACGCATCCTGTTCCTGTTAGCCCACCCCTGTAACCTATCCAGATCCCTCTGCAATCTCTCCCTCCCTGCTAGCGTGTCACCTCCCCCCAGATTTTGGTGTCATCAGCGAATTTAAACAGGTTACTTTCCACCCCATCATCCAGATCTGGGTTTTTTTTTGTTTTTGACTTTTAAGAGATGTTTATTCCGGGGAGGGTGACAAATGCGGGGCAGTAGAAATCATGTAGAGATTGGTCTGTGGATCTGGGCCTCGAGGACAACGCCTGGGCTCATGGCCTGCAAGGCCTGCCCGCACACTCTAGATAAAAAAACAAAACACAAAGAACAAAAGAAGTATTTACATATATACAGTTCTGCCAGTGGAGATGCCAAATGGGGCCTCAGGGCATCAGGGGTTGGCCTGCCTGGACAAAGCCCGAGGTCTCAGCTTGCTGGATGTGCCTCTGCACCTTGAGCAGCTGTTGGCGTCACAGGGCAAGGAGCAGGTGTCCCGCCTCAACTCAGCACAGTGCCCAGTGTTCCTCAAAGGTGGACACCGTCTGCTGGAGGACTGCATGCTCAAATTCAAGTGAGAGGCGGGCCTGCACCAGCAGGCAGAAGAGCTGCAGGGCATCGTCCATCCTGGTCCCGGTGAGCCAGTTTTGCCGGCTCTTCAGGGTGGCCGTCTTGGCCTGGCCCACCAGAAAGTTGGCCAGGCTGACTGCGGCTTGCTCAGTCACCCCGTATGGCCGAGATGTAGGTTTTTCATAGTTTCTAGGGTCGGAAGGGACCTGAGCGGATCATCTAGTCCGACCCTCTGCTATGGCAGGAAGAGCACTGGGGTCAAATGACCCCAGTAAGGTGGTCATCCAACCTCCTCTTAAAAACCCCCAGGGTGGGAGCCTGCACCACCTCACTTGGAAGCTGGTTCCAGACTCTAGCCGCCCTGACCGTAAAGTCGCGCCTCCTGATGTCCAACTTAAACCTTCCCTCCGCCAGCTTGTGACCATTGTTCCTGGTCTCTGAGAAGTCTCGGCCCAGTGCCCGAAGCAGCGCCCTGAGGGTAGCAAAGAGTGGCCGCAGCCTGGGGCAGCCAAGGAAGGCATGGAAAAGGTCCTCTTCCAGCACCCCGGGGCAGAAGGGGCAGGCCTCCAAGACCACTGGGTCCAGGTGGTGCACAAAGGTGCCAGTGGCCAGGATGCTGTGCACCAATCTCCACTGGAGGTCACCGATCTTCTTGGCAGTGGGTGCCTTGTACAGCGTGTGCCACGCTGGGGTCCCGGGCCATGCCAGGCACTGCCGCCACATGGTGTCAGGGCAGAAAGCCAGCACCTGGGCGTGCCGGGTGCGCACCACCCATGTGCAGAGTCCCTTCTAGGGCAACGTGCCAAAGGGGCAGCCTGTATTGCTCCTGGGGGGCACAGGGAGCTTAAGCAGTGTGTTGAGCCAGTCAGCCAGCTCACTGGCCACCACTGGGATGACTGGCAGTGGTGTGAAGGCATCACCTGTGGCGCCCGCAGTGAGGAGGGCCTGGTGAACCTGGAGGTAGCCTTCTAGGGCGGTCACTGCTTCTGTCGGGAGGGCGGCCCTAACAGCCTGCAGAAGCCGGCCTACTGTGCAGACAAAGCGCGGTGCCATCCGGGCAGCCAGGGCTTCGGGTGACAGCCAGCCCAGCTGAGCAGGGCCCAGGAGGCACTTCAGGCGGTTAGTGTGGACCTTGATGAGAGCAGCCACGAGGCTGGTGGAGGCCAGACTCGGCATGACACACTGCAGGGCTGGGTTGTGGACCAGGGGCTCCTGAAGCAGTTGCAGGAAAATCAGGCACCTGGCTTGGGGACAGAGATGGAAGGCAGCCCGCCAAGCCCGCGCCATACTGCACTAGAATGGGGGAAGGACAGCCCCGTTCAGGAAAACTCATGGTTTTTGGGCTTCTCACCTTCTTGTGCCCTTCTGCCTTCTGATGTCTACAGTGTCCTCAGTCCATCCATTCCCTTGTGGCCAAACTGTACCTACATTGCCATCCCCTGGACTCTGCCTTTTGGTGCCTGTGATGCCCTGACCCACTCTGCCCTAGGTACTTGTGTTGTTCCTGGACACGCTACTAAATAGTACTCAAGCTGCCCAGGGCCTTGTAGTAAAACTGTGACTTGCAACAGTGCTGGTATGAGGCTGAATGTTGTTGTCTCGCTGTTCAGGAGTTAGGCTTAAAGTCACCAGATCATACACTAGCACCTGACTTTTTCTTTAATCAAACCCAGAAGAAGAAAGCGAAGAAGACGTAGTACTCACCTGTGTCCCTAGCCCAGAGCCCATTCTAAGAAGGCCAAGGGATAAGTAGGACTCTCTTCATGTCTGAGTACTGGGAAGAACTGACATCCAGAGCTTTAATGGATCTCCTGCACTTTGCCTGCAATGAAACTCTGGAAGAGTCTCCACTGCCTTCCTTGTGATTCCCTCCTGATCCTATAAGTAAGATGATGCCTATCTGGGGAGCAGTGACAGATAATGGTGTGGTGAGTGTGAATCATCCTGGTGTCCATATCATTTGGAGATCCAAGCTGTCTATATCTCTTGGGATTAATCAAAAGTGCTCCCAGGTACCATATTCCCCTGGGGTTCACTGTGGATATCAGGCTTCTAGTTATTGCACTGGGACTTGCCATAGGATAGGTGTGTGGGTAGAAGCTGCCCATCCCTTGCCTGTTTACTGAGAGGAATTCACCTCCATACCCTGTCTAGTCATAATAGGTGAGCTGGAGTATGAGCTGAACTAACTGCCTTTTCCTCTCTATCTCCAGTGTGGACAATGCTGGGTAGAGCAGGACAGTTGTTATTCTGTCTCATCTTACTACTGCCTTTAGGATACACAAAAGACCATGATCTCATGATTAGTGGTCATTCCTACCCCTACAGCCTCCTGCTTCCATTATATAGCAACTGAAGTCTCATTATAAAAGGCAGGGAGGGGGAAATGCTATTTTTTTTGCTAATGCTTATAATTCAGGCCTGTTCCCAGACAATTGTGGCGGGTGATGACAGCAGATACAGGGCTATGCTGGGATATTTCGCTAGGACCTCTCAGCAAGGTCATCTCCACCTAGATCAAGCAGGGGTATCTGAGCACTTTCCAGAAGGAGCAAGGATCTTGTTCACTCAAAAAATTATTTTTGTGGAGACTTCAAGGGGTGGTCTCTGAGCAAGCTCTATGATGGCTCTGACATACTTGTGGAGTAGCCTACTGGCCTAGAATTGCTGAGAAGCCCAAAGGCTGGGGGATGCTGGAATTAAGATGGTTCATCTTGAATGGTATCATGAATCCCACTCTGGGCTAGGGCAGCAGTTCCCAAATTGTGGGTCATGACCCTAAATGGAGTCACAGCATCAGCAGATGGGATTGTAATAAACATGCCCCCTTAGATATCTGTGCCCACAGCAGGGTGTAGGGTTGCAGCTGGGCTGAACCAGCTCTAGGCTTGGACCCATTCTGGGAGGGAGTGCTGTATTACCATGGCTGCCAAGGTGAGGAACAGCAGCAGTGGCAATGTGGAGTTGTGCCCATGCTGCTGCGGAGTGAGCAGGGGGTGCCTCAGCTTGGCAGCCATGGCGGCGCAGCGCTCCCCCACTCCGATGCCAGGTCCTTCCCACTGGGCCGCAAAGCCCCTGGGGGGAGGGCAGCAGGGCAGGGAGCCCCAAGCCTGCAGCATGCAGCAGTGCTGCCCAAAGTGGAGGGGAGGTGCGAGGAAAGTTGGGCTCTGCACTCTGCTCCGACTGCAGCAGCTACTGTCTCCTGCGGATGGCAGCCAGGGCTTGGGAGCTTCTGGGGCATGCAGGGGGCTATGGGCCCTGGCCCTGGGACACCTCAGGGCCTGGGGGGCTGTGGGTGAGGAGTGAGAGGTACCTGGTGTTGTGGGATGGAAGTGAGGGGCCATGCTGAGGAAATGGGGTCATACTGAGGAAATGGGGTCATAAATGGGGTCACACTGAGGAAATGTGATCATAAATGGGGTCATGCTGAGGAAAAGTTTAGGAAGCACTGGTTTAGGGGTTCATGGGGTGTCATGAATGTGTTCTTGTTTTTATTTCTTCTTTATAAACTGAGCTGTATTAGTAGGAGTGTTGCCAGCAGATGGAGAGAAAGGATTCTTTCCCTTTATTCAGCACTGGTGAGGCCACATCTGGAGTACTGTGTCCAGTTTTGAGTCCCCCAATACAGAAAGGATGTAGACAAATTGGAGAGTGTCCAGCGGAGGGCAACAAAAATGGTAAGAGGGCTGGGAAACATGCCTTATGAGGAGAGGCTGAGAAAACTGGGCTTATTTTGTCTGGAGAAGAGAAGACAGAGAGGATTTAACAATAGCCTTCAACTACTTGAAGGGTGGTTCCAAAAAGGATGGAGTTAGACCAGGGACAGGCAAAATACGACTTGTGGGCCAGACCGCAGAGCACAGGACCACGCTGGTAGGTGTGTGTGTGTGTGTGCGCGCGCGCGTGCAGGCTGAGGAGCAGAGCATGTGTGCGTGCAGGCAGGCACAAGGGCAGTGTGTGTATGTTTCCTAGTTTCATAGTTTCTAGGGTCAGAAGGGACCTGAGAAGATCATCTAGTCCGACCCCCTGCCATGGCAGGAAAGAGTACTGGGGTCAAACGACCCCAGCAAGGTGTTCATCTAACCTCTTCTTAAAAACCCCCAGGGTAGGAGCCTGCACCACCTCCCTTGGAAGTTGGTTCCAGACCCTAGCCACCCTGACCGTGAAATAGCACCTTCTGATGTCTAACCTAAACCTACCCTCTGCTAGCTTGTGACCGTTGTTCCTGGTCACTCCTGGCTGTGCT
>NW_017729000.1:44650615-44656310 GCF_001723915.1 Gavialis gangeticus | reverse complement strand
GGGGTGAGAGACAGTGTCAAAAGCCTTCCAGAAGTCCAGGAAGACTATGTCCACTGCTACGCCTGCATCTAATGATCTGGTGATCTGATCATAAAAAGCCACCAGGTTGGTCTGTCAGGACCTGCCACTGATGAACCCGTGCTGATTGCCCCTAAGCATGCAGTCCCCTGCTGGCCCCTCCTGGATGTGTGCCAGAATTATTTTCTCAAACAGCTTGCCTAGGATCGAGGTAAGACTAACTGGCCTATAGTTTCCTGGGTCCTCCTTCCTTCCTTTTTTGAAGATTGGAACCACATTGGCCCTCTTCCAGTCCTCCAGCAGCTCTCCAGTGCACCATGAGTGCTCATAAAGCCGTGCCAGGGGACCTGCAATGACCTCGGCCAGTTTCTTTAGAACTCTAGGGTGGAGATCATCCGGACCGGCTGACTTGAATACGTCCAGCCCCTCCAGAAGCTCCCTGACTAAATCCTTGCTAACCCTTGGCCCAGGTGAGCCTCCCCCAGGGCCCGAAGGGGGCCCAGCAGGGAGGTGGCTGTTCTGGTTCCTACTTAGGAAGACGGAGGCAAAGAATGTACGCGTGTGTGCATGTGCACGTAGACTCAAGGGCAGTGTATGTGTGTTCAGGCACAGAGGTAGTGTGTGAAGGTTCACAGGCAGTGTGTCTGTGTGTGCAGGCTCAGGGGCACTGTGTGTGTGTGTGTGTGTGTGTGTGTGCGCGCAGGGGCGACACATAGGGGGTGCTCGGGGATGCACGTGCACCCCCTGAGAGTGTCAGTGCATCCACTGTCAGGCCATGCTCCCTGTTTAGCCCGCAGGCAGGGGGGCAGGCAGGAGCACCAGTCCCCTATGATTGCTGGCTGGGGATCGGGGTTGCCAGCAAAAGCGTGTGCCGCTTCCAGAAGCAGCTGTGGGAGTTTCGGAAGTGGCATGGCCACTTTTACTGTGAGTAAGATTGGCTGCGGGGTGCCCCCTGGTCTGCAAGATCGGCCGCCAGGGGACTCCCCTGTCTCCCGCCAGCAGGATCGGTGTCAGGGGCACGTATGACTGGTGTCAGGGACACATGTCCCCTCGACTCACAAGGCACCAGACACCCATATGTGTGTGTATATGTGTGTGTGTTTGTGTGGAGGCTCAGGGGCAGAGTGTGTGTGTGTGTTCATAGGGTGAGTCCCACACACACACCCCACCATATACATGCACCCACACCCCTCTTATACTGCCATACACAGACTCCGGCCACCCTCCTCCCACACACAGCCCCTCACAAGCCCCATACCCACTCACACCCCGTATGTCCACACACATCTCCACATGCTCCCTCACCCCACAAACCCACACATTCACAGCCCCCCACAAATCTATACCCACCTCCCACAATATACAAGAGTAAGACTTCCTTTTAAGCTATTGTGCAATCACCTCTATGTACACTACACAAACACATGTAAATCAGGACAAAAATATTTTTTGAAATCAAAATAATGAATGTTGTAGATGTTCACTTTTTAGAATATAATTTGGTAATTTTCTGTCTCTGATATGGCAAAACACCTTGCTGAAAGGAGTACACTCCAGGGCAAGGGGAGGGACTTTTGATGGCAAAGGTCAGGGGTTACATGGTGGGACTTCTGGTCACAAGATGGCGACCAGGGTGTCGAGTACCTGTCAAGGGGCGGGGCTACTTATGTGGCTCTTGGCAGCTTGCCAAAATTCAGTAAGGAGCCCTCTGCTGGAAATAATTGCTCTCCTTTGAGCTAGGCTGTTCTCAGTAGTAGCAGATGACAGAACAAGGAGCAATGGTCTCATATTGCAGCAAGAGAAGTTTAGGTTAAATATTAGGAAAAAACTTTCTCACTGGGAGGGTAGTAAAGCACTGGAACAGGTTATACCCAATGACGTTGTGGAATCTGTTCCCTTAGAGGTTTTTCAGATGCAGGTAGACTAAGTCTTGGTTGGGATGTTATAGTTGGAGATGGTTCTGCTTTGATCAGGGGTTGAGCTAGATGACCTCCTGAGGTCCCTTCCAACCCTACTTTTCTATAATTCTATGATACTACGTACCATCATACCTCCTGCTCTGATGCTTCAGAGGGTGTGGAAAAAAACAACCACAAGAGCACATCTGACCAGTTATGAATGGGGGGAAATTTTCTTCCTGGCTCCAGCAGGCAACAAACACTCTGAAGCATGTGTTTTTATTACAGCTATTGTCTTGGTACAATAGAACTGTTATGGGAATGTGGAGGTCACTGGTAATCCTGTTCTATCAAGGCAGGGGATGAAGAGGTGATTCATAGGATGCAGCTACATGTACACTTTAAGGTACAGTAGACTATTTTACTGAGCATAAAAGCATCACTTAAAAACCATGGCATTACAAGACAGAAGGGACTAACATGACCACTCAGCCCAACCTGTAGAAAGGTTCTCAGAAGTCTGATTAAATTATAGTGTTTAGAAATATATCTAATCTCATTTTAAAGACTCCAAATGATTTTGTGAATCTATCACATCCCCCTGAAAAACCATTCCAATGTTTAATCGCTCTCACTGCTAGGAAATTAAATTTTATTAAAAGGTTGAATTTGTCTAACTTCAGCCTTTTGCTACTGGATCTTGTTCTGCTTTTGTGGCAAGATTGAATAACCCTCCACTTTCAGATTTCTTTTTTCTGGGTGCAAGTGCACAGTGACTAAGTCATGTCTCAATACTCTCTTAAGCCTTATATTGTAAGGCTTTTTTTTCTGGCTATTGGATCATTTTTGTAGGCTTTCTTTCGGTTCTCTAGTATTTTCACACCATTTGTAAAGTGTGGATACCTGAAGTAAATACAGTACTCTGGTAGTGGTTTTACCAGTGCTATACAGAGTTTGGGAGCTGTGTGTAGCTCTGCTGGTTGAGTGACTAGGTACAGACTAAAAAGGCTGGGTTCTGTCTCAGGCAAGGGTGGTAGTCTTTCACTTCTAGCATGCCTGTGAAGCTCCCTCACCTCCTATCCAGCTAATACCAGGTGCTACCAGAGGGTAAAGTGCAGCTAGAGAGTGATGTTGACTACATCACTTCCTTATCACGCTGAAGTAAAGAAACAGTGGAGTCGTGCTTCTGTGTCCTGTAAATGGGATGCTTTCACCTTTGTTTGTTTATACATAGAGACCACTTCCTGTTTCTGTCTGATACTTCCCTTCCTTTGATATATTTGAGGATCACATTAGCCTTTTTGCCATGGCATTGTTCTGAGGGGTCATGTTGAGGCAATTATCCACTGTGACCCACAATTTTTTTCTTAGGATATATCTACACTGTAGACAGTACTAAACATACCCTGAGTGACTGCTTTGAATAAATTACCCATCCTTTAAGTGAAGGCTATCCAGCTAGTAGGTCCCTGCCCACATGGGGTTCCCAGGCTCTCACCCAGCTGCCATGTTTCCCCCTGCCCCTCCAGTTCTAGATGCAACTGCAGCTGGACTCTCCAGGCTCCCCTTCTGTCCTCTGGTTGTTGCTTCCTGCCTCCATCTTAGGAGGCAGGGGAATGCAGTATGTTGCTTAGGGAGCTGAGGGTGAGTCCAGGGCGATGGGGTGAGGGGACGAGCGGTTGCTCAGTGCAGCAGGGGTGTGGTGGGGAGTATCTATGAGCCTGTGGCTTAGTGGCCCATGGCTCGCCTGGTGCAGTCCCTGCTGATATGACCCTCAAGGTGTTTGGTCCCTTGAGGCTTGGAAGTTGGACGGCCCTGTTATTATTATAGCTTACATTCGCATCAAATGTATTCTTGCATTTAGCTGTATTAAAACAGATTTTATTGGATTATGACTAGCCATTTAACTGGCTGATTGAACAATTATTTGTTATCATTATTTACTATGTTATCAGTCTTTGTATAGTTCATATAGTTGATAAAAATATTTAACAGTTCTGGAGGAAGAGCTGATCCTTGGGGAAGCTCACCAGAAATGGCCACACTTACAAATATCTCTCCATTAATAACCACCTTTTGAGACATGTCAATGAACCAGTTTTAATCCATCTAATATGTGCCCTTTGAATTCCATATGATGTAAGTTTTAATCAAAATGTCATGTGCTAGTAAATCAAATGCCTTGGAGAAATCCAAATGTACCACATCAACACAGTTGCCTTTAACAACCAGACTTGTAATCTTGTCAAAAAAAGACAACAGGCTTGTTTGACAAGACCTACCTTCCATGAAACCATGCTGACTGGCATATATATTTTTAGCTTCTAATTCTTTGTTTATACAGTCTCAAATTAACTGTTCTGTTATTTTATCTTGGATAAAAATCAGGAGGGAGACATGCCTGAGCTCAGCAAGAACACCATTTGCAGCATCTCCATACCCTTGCTCTTGATTTTACTTTGACTTTCTCTGGAGTTTTGATTAGTGTCTGCAAATATTGGGGAGCTACTCCAGAGAGAAAGGGAGTTGATCTCTGAGGAAAGAATGCAAAGGAGACTCATCTCCAGAACTCAGTCAATAATACTGAATGAGCAGTCTCACAATCAAACTGAAGTACAGGAAAAACATCAAAACCAAGAGGAGTGATGAATTTTGGGGTGTTGAGCTTGGGGTGTTGAGCTTGCAGAATCTCTTATTCTGCCATCATTATGAAAGCTGGGCCAGATCTGCATTTGCAGCAGCCAACACAAGCTGCCTCTGTTTTCTTATTTTTGTTATTTTTGAGAGGATATTTTAGCACTGAGCACATTCCCTCCTGTTGCCATGGCAGCCGTGACAGGGGTTATATACCGTGAGAAAAATACCAAAATTAATGAGTAAGTGAAAGTGCAGCCGAGAGAAAAACAAGGTTAAAAAAAGAGTTAAAACAGTAATAAAAACAATCTCTCAATAATTCGGCAGCAGGCATCCTGCAGGCAAGAAAAAGACAGAGAGAAAGAGAACCATTCTAAGAATACACTCCTCAACCTCCATAAAAAAGCAGCACAGGGGACTCATGTTTACACCCCACAACCAATATAGTACCTTGCAAGCTACATCCCATAATCCGTGCAACACATTCTCAGTTCTACTGGGAAATTAGTACCACACCTCCTCAGCTACACCCCAGTATCAGTATAGCAATTGCCCTGCTTCCCCTCACAATCAACACAGCACCTCCTGAGCTACACACCGGGCATGGCTGAATCTCCCTTGGCAGCCAGTTTATTCTTTGAATCCTGGCTGAAGTCTCCAAGTCACCCCATATTTCTGCATGACTTCAATAACCGGAGCTATGCTAAGGATGAGGAAAGAGGTTTTTTTCATGTTGCCTCTTGTGTTTGGTATTTAAAACCTTCAGTTTTTAATTGTAGAAGCAAGTAAATTGTTAGAATGTCTATGTTATTAGCATTTGCTGCCCAAATCTACACTGCTACCTCTCCTGTGGAGCCCAGAGCTAAGGAGAGAGAACAGAAGAGCCTTTGAACTCCTTGCAGCAGACGGCAGCCAGCTTTGCTCTGTGTGTGTGTTGGGGAGGGGGTATTTATTCTCTTGTAATGTTCATTTGTTCTCTGTGCTTTCCTTTCATCTTGCTTTCCCAGAGATTTATCTGGGTGCTAGTCCCTTGCAGGCTTTGTTCTGACAAGGTCCCACCTGAACCAGGAAACAGCTGTTTCTGTGTGATGTCAGAGCAGACCAGCACAAAGTATCCCATACTTTGGGCTTTTTTACTTAGTCCT
>NW_017729000.1:44635763-44645615 GCF_001723915.1 Gavialis gangeticus | reverse complement strand
CAGGATTTGGCTCCCCCCTGCACTGGCAATAATGGGTGATGGGCTCTAATGCACTATCCTACAACTGTGCATTAGATCCCATTGTGCATTTCCCTGCAAGTGTAGAGGGGCCCTGGAGGAGGAGGATTTTGTTCTCTTGTAATGTTCATTTGTTCTCTGTGCTTTCCTTTCATCTTGCTTTCCCAGAGATTTATCTGGGTGCTAGTCCCTTGCAGGCTTTGTTCTGACAAGGTCCCACCTGAACCAGGAAACAGCTGTTTCTGTGTGATGTCAGAGCAGACCAGCACAAAGTATCCCATACTTTGGGCTTTTTTACTTAGTCCTGTGAAAGGGTACCCCTGCACCCTTTCACAGGACTAAGAGAGTCTGGAAGCTGGTAGATGGGACTGTCATGGATATAACTATGAAAGGTCCTTGGAATTTGGGGGGTGGAGAAGGAGACTGGGTGCCAAGCCCTGGTTTGGTTGATCCCTACACTTCAAACTGATTCAGCTTTTCTAAGGACAACAGAAGATCCAGGAACAGGGCAAGGGGGCTGCATCCCTCACACTTTCATTGTGCGGTATATATGCAATGAGCTCTGAGCTCACCAACTGGTCAGGGTCGGGTCTGGCCAGAGCCCCTGCTTTTTGGCCAGAACCCAAGGGGGTAAATACTGCTGCTGTTTGCCCTTCCCCTCTGCACCTCCTCCACCCTGTAGAATTCAGCAGCAGGGATGAGAGCTCTGTGCTGGGAACTCACATGTGACTCAGCCAAAAGGGGGTGCAACCACACTGCTACACCCTCTCTGGACCACACTGCCACATCTCTTCTGGATACACCTGTGCCTAGAGATAAAGTTGCTGTGACTAAGTACTAAGTTGGGAGGAAGAAGTGAGTGAGAGTGAAGGCAGCAGGCTGTCCTTGTCCTTGTGAGTCAGTTGGAATGGACAACAGCCAGCTCTGTGCTTAGATCCATTTTCAAAGACAGATTGGTAGTTCAGGGAGATGGACAAAAAAATACCACTGCCTCCCATGCACTCTTACAATGTTTCATTCATGGCCCATGTTATGGTATCATCCTGTTGTCTGCCCTGAATTAAGGACTTTGCTTAACAGTTAGCCAGGCTTCATCTCACTGAGCCATAGCTATTGTTTGCTTCTGATGAGCCTCAGTGACTGACATGCTTAACTGTCATTAAATGCCAACCAAAACACTCTTTTAGGTTGTACATATAACCACTCCTGCAAGCTCAGTTAAAGGCTGTACAGGGTGGTACATCTGTGCATAATAACACACCCAGAGAGCTGACAATGCAGTGCAGTTTATAGATTGGCACACAGGGCTCCACAAAACAACCAGCTGCCTTGTAAAACACAGACCAATGCAGTCAGCTGGCCAGTTTGCTTTATAGGCTAGGCTAGAGGAGGTACCCATAACCATGCACCCCGCACAAATCTCTGAACCATGTGACACATGTTCCTTGGGTTGCATACCTACCAAGTCTCTTTGTAGGCTGATGTGTCCATAGATAGCACTGCTGGGCCATGTAAGCCCCAGTAGATGCCTGTTCTGTGTGGTGTCATGGTTGGGAGTACTGTTGTTGGTTTAACTAGCTGGTTCCTATCAGAGACTGGAAGCAGACTGCAGTGAGGTGGGACTTGATTCTATCAAAACTTTCCTGTAATAGTTTTATAGGCCAGACCAATGTTTCTAGTATGTTTTCCTGTATAAAAGCTTCAGACCTAGCAAGTGACCATACAAATGGAAGCCTAACAGGGGAGGTCAAACAAATTTCCATGAGTACATGTGAAATTATGGTAACTGTATAGGCAAATTAGCCACACACATTTTTGTAATACTGTCTAGACCTCAAGGTCTTTCTCAGATATTACTCTGTCCTGAGTTGGCAGTTGTGATTCCATAATGTGGCTTAATTTTAAATCTTAAGGACTCTGTTGGGGCAGTACTTCAAGCTCTGGAGGATTTTTCCTTTCCTACTTCTAGATCTTGATTTCTTCACTAAAGCCAACAGCAGTGTAATACAAATGGCTGCTACCTTAATCCTTGCATTCTGATTATTGATCACATAGTTCACAACAACAACATAGAAGAGAAGGCAATCTGACACCTCAAAAAGGTGAGTGTGGTACAAGTAGTTCTGTCCATAAATGGACTTATATCACGACTGACTTAATAACAATAGAAATGGAGAAAAATGTCTCACTTATTGAAAACATTTCACTCCTTGAGTCAGTAAGAATTACCCAGAGGGTTCTCTCTCTGAACAAGCCAGCATATGTGTGTGTGTGTGTTTGTGTGTGTGTGTGTATATATATATATGGTAGACCAGACAGCAGTAGATTGTTTGGACAACAGACTGTGTTGCTATGCCTCCGGCCTATTTAGAACTCCTACCATGTCTCTGTACTCTGAACCTCTTTTTGGACTCTCCTGCCTGTTCCTTCTTGTTTCTGTTCCTGTCTTGGACTTCCCAGCCTTGATCAACCATGCACCTTTCACTGACCTTGTCTCGACTCTTAACATGATATCCTGGAGTTGGCTTGATACCAGACTTGACCTTGGCTTCCACTCAGGTAACTGCTGACCTAGCATGATCCACTCAGATGAACCATCTACACCTCAATCAACCTTTATAATCTTTACTTGGGCATTAGGGGTCCTCACTAGTTAACCTTCAGCCTCCCCTTTCTGAACCTTCTGATCTTACCAGCTCCCTTTTCAGATGGCCTTGATCTGGGAGTTTGGTTCCCTCTGATTTTGGTGTCTTGTTCTAATTTGACTGTGGATTCACATACAGGGAAGAAAAACATAATCCAGAGAAATTTAAAGGTCAGAAGAGACAGGAAACTAATTCCTGACAAATTCCTCCTAAAACCCTTCTTCCTACCAACCAGGAAAGAAACCATGCTTGAGTTGCCATGCTTGTCTCTCTGCAAGGACACTGAGACTAGGGTGACCAGACCACACATCCCTAATTGGGTGCGACAGTCCCAGGATGGGATCATCATGACCCAGGCCCAGGCTGTATGACTCCAGGACAGCATTTGTCTCAGATTCATAGCATCGTGCAGGGATCTGTGTTTCCTCTTGCAGGTTAGCAGCATTCCAGCCACGAATGGCACATGCCCCCAGCAGCTGTAGGGGGCACAGCTGCACTGGCAGTGGTGGGAGCGTGGCGGCAGCGGAAGCACGGCGGCAGTAAGCTGGGAGCTCCTGCAGACACCGCTGGCACTGTTGGTGGCGGAGGGGGTGGGGTGGCAAGCACCAACCAGGGGGTGGTGACCACCCGCAGGTGCTGCTGGCAGCAGCGGCAGCAGCCAGCAGAGATTGTGGACTGCCTGCAGATGCCGCCAGCGGTGTTGGTGGCAGGGTGGTGAGCAGCAACTACCCGCAGGCTCCGCTGACACCAGCGGTGGTGCCTTTTTGCAGGGGGTGCACTGCCACACTCGGGGGTGCACGTGCACCTGAGTGCACCCCCTACGCATCACCTCTGATTCCAGCCTTCAAGGGACCGCCAGAAGCAGACTGGGGGGTGCCACATGCATGTGCGTGTCCACATTCATGCACGTGGCCCAGAAAGAGCTGGCCATCCTGGAGAGCAGCTCCCAGCAGGAAAATTTCTGGGGGGTGGAGGGGGGTGTGGGGAGGGGCAGATGGAGGCCCCCATGGTGAGGGGGGAGTAAGGCAGGGGCTGGGGGTGCTGCCCAGCCAAGGCAGTGCATGGGACCCTGGGTCTGGGGCAGGGAGAGGGACAGAGCCATGGGCAGCTCATCCAGGGGGTGTGGGGGAAGGAAGTTCCCTGCTGCTGCTTGCCCCCACCGCCAGGAAGGGGGGCATTGGGGGGCATGTGTCACCCAGATTTGTGCATGGGGCGAGGGCAGATATGGGCTGCCCACTGTCGGCTCAGGTCTCCCTGCCCTGCTGCCCTTCCCCCAGGAGCCCCGTGCTGCCATGGTGATGCATCCCCTGCCCACCTGGCAGCAGCTGGAGCAGCGGTGCCATAGAACTGTGCTGCCCACTGCTGCTGGCGTTGGACTCATAGATTCATAGATGGTTAGGGGCTGGAAGGGACCTTGCAGATCATCAGGTCCAGCCCCCCTGCTCTAGGCAGGAAGACAAGTGGGGTTAGGTCACCCCAGCGAGGTGACTGTCCAGTCTCCTCTTGAAAACTTCCAGGGTAGGTGACTGCAGCACCTCTGGAGGGAGTTTATTCCACATTCTGGGCACCCTGACTGTGAAGGAATTGTTCCTGGTATTAAGCCTGAAGTGTCTTTCCAGGAGTTTGTTTCCACTGGTCCTGGTCTTCCCTGGGGGTGCCCTAGTGTACAGGTGTTCACCGAGCTCCTGATGCACTCCTCTAATATAGCGGTAAGCTGCTATCAAGTCCCCTATCAACCTTCTCTTCTTTAGGCTAAAAAGGCCCAGGTCCTTCAGCCTTTCCTTAGATGACTTGTCTTGCAAGTCTCTGATCATACGGGTGGATCTTCTCTGGACCCTCTCAAGCTTTTCCATGTCTTTACTGAAGTGCAGTACCCAGAGCTGGACGCAGTACTCCAACTGCGGTCTCACCAGTGCTGAGTACAGCAGGAGTATCACTTCCTTAGTTTTACATGAGATGCATCCGTTTATGCATGCCAGGATGTTATTTGCCCTGCTGCCCACCACCTCGCACTGATGCCCCCCATTCATGTGATAGTCAGTCATTACCTGTAGGTCCCTTTTGGCCATGGTGCAAGCCAAGCTGTCACCACTGACCCTCTATGTATGTTGAGGGTTGTTTGCTCCCAGATGGAGTACCTTATACTTGGAAGTGTTAAACTTCATTTGGTTCCGGTCTGCCCAACTCTCTAGCCTGTCCAGATCTGCCTGTATCTGCAACCAGTCTTCTGACGTGACCACACTGTCTCATAATTTGGTGTCGTCCATGAACTTGGCCAGCATGCTTTTCACTCCCTTATCCGAATCATTGATAAAAATGTTGCAAAGCACCAGTCCAAGCACAGACCCCTGAGAGACACCACTGGCCACTTCTTGCCAGGACAACACAGGTCCATTCATGAGAACTCTCTGGGTCCTACCCTGTAGCCAGTTTCCTACCTACTGAACCGTCAAGCAGCTGAGCCCACAATCTTCCAGTTTTCCCATAAGGATATCATGAGATACTAAATCAAAAGCCTTTTGGATGTCTAGGTATATAACACCTACCTCATCTCCCATGTCCAGGTGGCAAGAAGCCTGGTCACAGAAGGAGATGAGATTGGTACGACAAGACCTACCCACGACAAAGTCATGCTGGCTGTCGTTCAGAATCTTACCTTCCACAAGCGTATCGCGCATAGATTCTTTAATGAGTTTTTCCAGGATTTTTCCTGGGATAGAGGTTAGGCTGACTGGCCTACAGTTGCTTGGGTCCTCTCTCTTCCCCTTCTTGAAGTTGGGCACAATGTTCACCCTCTTCCAGTCCTCAGGGATTTCCCCACATGCCACAGATTCTGAAAGAGCTTTGCCAGGGGTTCTGCAATGACCTCGGCCAGCTCCTTCAACACTTTCAGATGGAGTCCACCCGGTCCTGCTGACTTATAAATGTCTAGTTTTTCTAGTTGGTATTGCACCCTCTCAGTATCCACAGTGGGGAGGCTGTCATTCCTGGCATGCCCCTTTGAGCCTTATCTCACTTGTCTTTCCCCTTGATCCGGGGAAATACCAAAGCAAAGTGGTCACTCAGGAGTTCAGTTTTTTCCTGAGTGTCGGTTACCAGCTGTCATGAGGTGTTAAGCAGGGGTCCCACACTTCCATTTGTTTTCCTTTTACTGCCTACATACCTAAAGACTTCAATCCTGCTGGTTGATTCGTCGACACTGTGGTGGACAGTGATTCCCTGGGGAAGGGCAGCAGAGTGGGGAACGTCAATCCCACAGTGGTGCCACCTTCTCTGGTCTGCTTGGCTCTGCTCCAAGGGTTGGGGGAGGGGCATAGGCTGGCATATGTCCCACCTTCCCCTTTTGAAAAGGTGGTCACCCTAACTAAAAGAGTCAGGACTGCCAGAGATGGTTCCAGAAAAAGACCTGATCTCCAGCCCCTAGATCAGTGGTGTTCAACTTCTGGCCCACACGCCAAATCCAGCTTGCAGAGCCATGTCATCTGGCTTGAGGGGCTCCCCATGGGTCCAGAAATCTGGTGTCCAGGGAGTACTAATTGGCAGTACTAATTGCTGCTTCCTTGCTGCCAAATTTCCAGACCCATGAGGAGCCCCATAGGACAGAGAATATGGCTCTGAGTGCTAGATCATTGGGCCATGATGCAGGGATGGGTTATTGCCCCCTGGGAAAAATCTGTAGAGAGAGAGAGAGAGAGTGTGTGTGTGTGTGTGTGTGTGTGAACATGGGCTTTGGCTGGGATCTCAACTGCTGTGCTAGGCTCTGGGAGGAATAATCTGGCCTGCATTTTTCTGAATCTTGTTGGTGCAGCAGGGTATGGGAGTATGAAGGCCTCTTTTCACCATGGAAGTGTGGTGGGAGTGGTGGCAATAGTGTGAGCTCAGAGGAGGAAGAGGAGAGAGTTAATCCTTGGGGAAACAGGTGAACTTAGGCAGATGAGGAGAACTCTCCAGTCTACTCTGGTGCCTCTGCCCCACCCTGTCCCTCTCCTGACCTGGGCAGGCCGGCTGCTGCTAAAGGTGCCTGGGCAGCTGCTCAGGGAGCAGGGATTCCCAGCAGGTGCTGTCCCTCCCCCATGTCCCCAGGTTGGCTCCAGCTCCCCACTGCTGCCACTTTCTCCTGCGAAGACTCAGCCAGGGCCCATCCCTGGGCTCTGCTGGGCAGCAGGCAGAGAAAGCCGTGCCCTTGTGGCTGCCAGAGCCTACCTTTACTTTAGTGCCAGGTACCTGCATCCTCTGCCCCTGCGGGAAGGAAAAGCCTGGCAATATGCAGGGGGCTGCGAGCCACCTGCCCTGGCCGGGGCGCAGCTGGGGATTGGGTGTAGGTGCAGCACTGTGGATCAGGGCCCTTCCCTGTGGGGGACTCTGATTTTCTGTTTGCCCAAGGCTGCAATGAATCTTAATCTACCAATGCATGATGGGCTTGTGGTCACTCCATGGCTGGATCTGGCATTCAGGGCTGGGGTAGCATGCAGCTGGATCCCCTGTGCAGAATCAGGTTGATGCATTGGGTTGGGCTGGAGCATGGATGCATCCAGGCTGCAGAGTAGGCCCGTACCACTCACCCAGACTATGGGGCCAGAACACTGACCACCATTGCTCTAGAGCAGTGGTTCCCAACCTTTTTTTACCACAACCCGCTGCTGGGAGCAGAGTGCAGTGGCAGCGGTGGCCTGGGAGCAGGGAAGCTCCTGGCGCATGGTGCAGCTTGCCCTTTGTGTGCAGTGCTGCAGGTATCACCTCTGTGACCCTCATTTGGGTCACGACCTGAGACGGTGCAATAGGACATCAAAGGAGAGATGAACCTGTGTATGGGGTGGGGTAGACTGTGCGCTGCAACAGGTTCATTTAGCTTAGCATGAAGCAGCACTTCTCTGTCCATCTCTCCATGCTGCAGAAAAGCAGAGAAGGCTGTCTGTCACTGTAGCTGTAAATCCATGACGGAGTCTGCTTCCAGAGCTGGACTGCATCAGGTTGAAGCGTGAAGAATTGGCTGTCCCTGTCCCACTGCACCTGGAGACCAGTCCCCCATATGTGTCCAGAGCCCCATCCTAGGTATTTTGCTCTTGCAACGTAGAGCGCACAACCTCTGTAGACAGCCACTCGTTGCCTAGGATAGTTGCCCTGCAGCTCAGCCTGGAAGTGCCTGGCTGAATGTTAAGAGTGTTCAAACCTTTGGCAAAAAGTCAGAATCTAGTCTGCAAACCCAGGCAATTGGCAAAAAGCTTGCACGCTTATTAAAGGAACAGAAGGGCCTGTTAACGCTGGAGCTGCCTGTGGATGAAGTGCATGATTATTGTAGGGGAACATGCTGTCTTTGGGTAATAGCTCTGACTACTCCCCCCACCAGGCTATAGACAGATCCCAAACAACAGACAACATGTATTGACTTAGTCCTGCTGTAGGGGTGGTGGAAGTTTGGAAATGGGTTGCTGTGGCAGTGCAGGGGCCTGCAGCTGCTGTCTTCAACCCAAGAGGGGTCTGACCCCATTTTGTAAAACCATGACTCACTTGGATGCTGATAAAAGGGATATGATTTACAGTTCCTAGCCCAATCATCTGGTCGGGTTTGGGGTTTCCAGAAGCCATTGCTTGTTATATGGCAGCAATCCATATTCCCTGACTCTGGTAACAATGGACACAGGGATTTTTGCTTTGGTGTATATCAGGCCAAAGGAAGCCAGAAAGTTATTTATGGAAAAGCTCTGGTCACTGCTTGGTTTTGAGGCTACAATTGGGATCAGGAACTGAAATGAATGAAGGGGAGGCTACTTCAAAACCTGACTGGACTGTGATCTGATGGCCACAATACCTAGCAAAAGAGACCTCCTCTCCCACTCCTGTAGTCCCCCAAGCCTTACATTGGTTACTGAAGCCAAACTAAGGTCCCCTTTGCTGCAGACCACATCCGGCTTGGTCTCCTTCAGTGTTCCCGGTGCCCAGGCCAGGCGCTGCCGAGGGGCAGGAGCTGCTGGGGCTGGGCTGAGCTGCGCTGCGGCAGGGTTCAGCCCGGAGACCGCATTTCTCGGCAGGCCCCTCTAGCGGCTCTCCCCAGCACTCTCGGGTGCGGCTGCTGGACTCCACCTCCTCTGCTCGCACGGCTTCGCGGGGAGCCGCTGTAAATCAACTTTGCCATCAGCTTCAGGGACTGCAAATCTCCCTTTAAAAACCGTTGTGGGAAGAAAAATACGAGACTAATTCCATACGTTTCCAGGCAAGTAAACAGCCCTAATTCATGCGGTTAGAGGGGGAGGGCCTGCCGAGGGATCCATGGTGGGGGCGAGCTTCCGTATAAAATGGGAAGGCAAGGGCCGTACGAGTGGTGGCTTTTTTGCCCTTGCAGGGAGGAATGAAGGGGGCCAAGCCCGGGAGCTCAGGAGACGGCCATGGGCAGGCAGCGCTCGCTCGGGGCCTCCGAGGCGCCGCGCCGCGGCCCCGGGCTCGGAGCTGGGGCTTCGGGCTCTGCGTCTCCGTCCAGGATCCCGGGGGCACCGTTTTCGGATCCCGGGAGGATTTAGGGTCGCCCCAGGGCTCTTTTCTGGGCATCTCCGCAGGGGCACGGAGATGGCTGGACGGGAACTGGCTGGGGCTGAGGGTTTGGGCCGACTCCCGCGGGCTGCTGAGACGCGCTTCCTCAGGCACGATGCATGTAAGAAGCCGGGGCCGAGCCGGGCGGGGACTCCCTGCCTACTGCCGCTTTAGGAGGCGCGTAGCCTCGCGATCCGCCGGCGCGCTCCGCATCTCGCCTGGTCCCTCGCTCTCCGCGCAGGATCTGATGAGCAGCCGGAGCTCCACCTCCCCGGGCTGGCAGCAGCAAGAGGCGGAGGCAGAGGGGGAGGAGGCTGTGCCTGCGCTGCGCTGCGCTGCGCTGCGCTTGCCCCGCACATCCTCACACACAGCGAGAGACGGGCAGGAGCACGGACGCGGGCACCAGCTGGGGCTGCCGCCAGCCCAGCTCGCGGCCGCTGCGCTGGGACGTGGAGTCGCCGCGCCGGAGCCTCGGCACCGGCGGGCACGATTCCCTCTGGATTTCGCCTTCCTGCGGATAACAATCCCGAGGAGCGGCAGGGGGCCGGGGAGCCGGTCCCGGCGGGGAGGCGGCGATGGAGAAGCCCGAGGAGCGCCGCGCTGGGGGCAGCCGCGGCGCACAGCACTGTCCGCGCCCAAGTAAGAGCTGCGGCGGGAGCCGGGT
>NW_017729000.1:44635150-44635378 GCF_001723915.1 Gavialis gangeticus | reverse complement strand
CGCATCGCCATCTGCAGCCCGTGGCTCCGCGGCCGAGCCGCCTCGGTCTTTGCTGGAAGGGCGGGCGCGGGCGAGCGCGGGGCCTCCTGCGCCCTCGGCTCCGCCTGGTTGGGCAGCCCCGCTCGGGGACCGGCGGCTGGTGCATGGAGGCTGCCCTGCACGCTGGCGGGAGCGGGTGGGCGGGCGGCACGCCGGTCCCGGACACTTGTTGTGTCGCCGCTCGCCTCC
>NW_017729000.1:44634740-44635103 GCF_001723915.1 Gavialis gangeticus | reverse complement strand
GAGCCCGTCTCGGCCGCCGAACGGCTCTCCTGGCTCCCGATCGCCCGCGGGTCGCTTTCCCTCTTCCTCCGCCGCACGGCGGGGGTGAGGTCTGCCCG
The DNA here is from genome assembly GCF_001723915.1 of Gavialis gangeticus. Lineage (NCBI taxonomy): Eukaryota > Metazoa > Chordata > Crocodylia > Gavialidae > Gavialis > Gavialis gangeticus. Next base: position 44,635,005 of record NW_017729000.1, on the reverse strand, counting down.
TGGGGTCTCGGGGAGACCCGTGCACAAGCTTGTGCCTGCGGGAGAGCCCGTGCGCCACCAGAGGGAGCGTGTGGATACGCACGCAGCTCGGGGTGCGCGCGCGTGTGCGTGCACGCGTGTGTGCGCGCGAAGCTGGCAGGGGAGAGCAGCCGCGGCTGTGCCTGGGGGAGGCTCGGACCGCTCCGCCGGGGCTTGGCCCACAGGTCGGGTCCTGAGCAAGGGGGGCGGGAGGAGCTCGTGCTGGCGTTTCCCGTTGGCGTAGCCC
>NW_017729000.1:44604517-44634412 GCF_001723915.1 Gavialis gangeticus | reverse complement strand
GCTCCCCACCTCTTGCACCCCCCCTTTCCGCCTAGGAAACGTCAGGGCTCGCCTGGAGGTGTTACCTTAGCTCAGACGTTTGCACCTAGGAGCCACGAGCTGCCTCCTGCATATCTTGTGTCATTTTGCCTGCCTAGTTGCAGGCTGTCGGTAACTATTTGCAGCCGAGGTTGCCCAGCTTCTCTCATTAGGAGACCCTGCTTTCCACTGCTTGGGACTTCACCAAACTCATGCTGTTGGTCTGCAATTTGCACACCAGGCATCTGCCTTCTGCTGACATTTTTGGAGTATCTCAGCCATTTCTGAGAATGAAGCTAGGGGAAGATAGGCTATTTTGCCCATGTTTAATCCCTTGTTACCATTTTACTGAGAAGCCCTGGTGTTTCAGTGCTCTGGAGAAGGGGCTGGAGATTTAGCAGAAGGGTTCATGGTGATGTCATGCAGATGACTTTTGCCAGTCTTTTGACATGTGTCTGTCTAGTTAAACAGCTAAATTGGCAGATTACATCTGCACTGAGCATGCTCCATTCCCAAGCAGATCCCGTGTGTCACCATGCTGCAGCCTCCAGGCACAGGTTGAGGGACTGAGCAGGGCTCTGTCAGCAGTTGCTGCTTGCTGCTCCTTTTGTCAGGAGCTGTTGCAGAGTTGGACACTGAAACTGAGAGGGGGAAGTCTGTCCTTCCATTCCCTCTGGTGGTACCCTGGCAGTTTTGAGGGGGAGGGGAACATCCTGGCTTTAATGGAAGAAAGGAAGGGGCGGCAAGAATGGGAAGATGTTAGGCAGTATAGGAAGGAGCCAAGGAAGAAAAATGGGCAGGAACAGAGTAGGGAGGCAGAAGACAGAGAAGGGGGAGAGAGAGACAGGAGCTAGGAATGAGAGGAGTGAAGGAAAGACAGAAAACAATTTCTCTATCCTAATACACTGCCTGTTGCGTGTCCTTTCACAGCATCTGATAAAGTAAGCTTAAGCTCACAAAAGCTTGTGCTAGCTATCTGTCCACTCTGGTTAGTCTGCAAGGTGCAAATCTTCCCTGCTTTCTAATAGATTACAGTCAGGGTTGGAGGATAAGAGCAGGAAGGGGGAGGGGACAGGGCAGGAAGGTGTGTGTTTGCACCTGTGTGAGAGAAATAGGAGAAGGGTCTGTAATGAGTGAAGTCAGGTCTCCTAGGTCTCCGCAATGCTGTTTAGCTATCCTTCTGAAACCGACTAGAGAAGTATGTTGGTAACACCTAATAATGACAGTGCAATCCGGGCTCCTGTATATGGAGAAGAACAGCCGTCTATTGCTGCCGGATAATTCCCGTCTTACAGAGCAGAACGCTTGTATAGTGGATTCTGAAAATTCCATCCATGCTGACGACGTGTGTCGGAGAAGCAGAATGTTTCTACATTATTTTTTCTTTGTTTTTATTTTGGCTTAAAAAATAACAGAGAAAGAAATTAATATTCCTCAAGATTCTAAGATTGATCATTTAAAAGTTAGACAATGCCTGACATAAGGTAGCCCTTGAATTTTGATGCAATAGTTTTATATATGGTAACTTTTTAATTGCATGAGTACCTACTCTGTAAATCAGGGTTGTGTAGCATAGGCGACTGTCTATAGGACCCCTGCCTCAGTCATTGCAGAATGGGGAAGGTGTGTAGTAAGTCATAGGACTTCAGCGAGAGAAAGAATGGCTTCTTGGTTAAGGTGCTTGAATGTTGCCATAGTGATCTGGACTCTTGTTTTCTCTCCACAATGCCCATGTGGTGCATGGTTAAACCAAACATTTCTCAGGTGATGACTGGGCTTTCTTTATCTTCTGAGTAACCAACTTGAGACTCCTGAGGCCAAACTTCTGTACATTCTGACTTGAAGTCCATGGGAGCTGTGCTTTAAACATATGATGTGCTATGCAATGCTCAGTAGTCTGAAAAATTAAGCCCTAGGTGTCTCAAATTGGACATAACAATCAGTGGATATTTTTGATAATTTTGCCTTTAATCTTTCTGTGATAAAATTCTCCATGTATAGAATAGGAAAACTGTGCTACTTCATTTTACAGCATTCATTAACATTTGTGAAGCACTCAGTTATTTCTGCAGAGATGAACTTCATACAGAGATGAACTCAGGATGAAGCTCATGAGAAAATTAAATACTTCTGTATTCAGTACATGGTTTGGATGGTGGCCATAAATAAGATGTGGAGCCACACGTTCAGTGATGGGGATGGAAATAAGTAATGAATAGCTGCCCATTTGGTGAGTACAGTCTTATCCTGTACACTGGGGTAGACTGGTCCAGGGGAAAAGTAGTATGATTGTAATTAAAGGCTGTAATTTTAGGTGCATATAGAAGGGGGCTAAATTAAGGCTGCAAAGGCAGCTGCATCAAGGTATGGCCTAACTCTCGACTTTACATTCTTAATATTCCTATAACCTTATTTGGCTGCAACTCTACAGGTTTTTATAGCATATACATTATGACAGTATCCAAGAGCCTTTTAGTCATGCAGTAAGTAATGACATTACCATCTCTTACACAGGGCTCATTCTCATCATCTTTCCATGGGGAGAATTGTGTGTAGTGGAGTAGTTTTGTATTGGAAGAGTTTGTTTTTTCTTTTTCTTTCAGTGGCTATGTTGCTTTATGCTTCTGTTAGCAAAGGCAGGTGAGAGGAGTGCTTCTGGCACTTAGAGTAGGTTTGTGATGGTTTTTGGAGCATTTCCAGGTTTGTTCCAGGGTCTCCGTCTAGTCTTTTGACTTCTCTGGTACAGAGAAGTCTTACCTTACGCTTGAGGACCAGTGCTACAGTGGGTGCTGTGGATGGTGAGCACACCATAGCTCTGTAATTCCTTTAGGTTCGTGAATGGGAGCTTTAACTCTCCTGAGAATCTGCCCCTTAAAGACCATATTGTAGTTAGTTCAGGGCTGCCACTAGGCCCAGGGACAGGTGCCACTAGGCCCAGGACTTTCACCTTTGCCCATGAGCCTCAGCTTTCTGAGTATTAGTAAGAAACAGTACAGGGTCATTGACACACCCAAGCCTAAAGTAAATACAGGTGAGCAAACAACCCTGCAGCAGGATTTCCTTGTTCTGGTTTGACTGTAGCTGAAAGGGCCTTACCAGGAAAGTGAATCACTCCCTACCAATTCATGGAAACTGTCTGTTTTAATCTCCCATTACCACTGATTATATGGTGTCTGTCTATTTGTACCTAATATGGCCATTTTCTAAAATAATACTAAGCAATAGGGTGATAGTGAAATAGGCACCCATGCTTATAGTCAAGGCATACGTGCCTACTTGTGGTTCAGGTGCATGTACTCTTGGACTGCCTCCAGCCTCTTTTTTTCTCTCCATGTCTGTGAGCAGTGTCTACGTGCCTTTATTTTTTGCCGGGGGGTGCTGCTTCATTTGCCTTTGTTCCCTGTGCATTTGCCTTTTAGAGGCTTGCTGCAGGCATAGCAGGGTTGGACCTTTGTGTTCCTTATTGCTAGGAGGGATTTTTTTTTCCCCTATGACACCTCGCTAGGACAAATATATCTGCCTTGTGCATATGAAACTCCTAAGCTGTTTGTCACTACAGTCTCTGGTACCTCACACTTCATGCTGCCCAGCTCTCTTCTCTTAGCAGTGTTTCAGAGTAGTAGGTAATTTCTCAGCCCTGTGTGAAAAGCATTGAGCAAAGTTAGGCTGAACTCTGGGAGAAGTTTGGATCCAGGGACACAAGGGAAGGTGAGAGTTGGGCTGTGGAGCCATGGGCATGGCTTCAGGAGTAGGGCAGCAGAAGGTGCCCCATGGGTTTTACTTGTGCAGCTGGAAGAAGTTTGCCCCTCTGGCAATGAAGAAGGGGTGGATGGGGCTGCCTTTTGACAAAAGGGTCCTGTGACCTGGCCTCAGAGCCAAGAGCTTAAGGAATGTACTTGTGAGTTTCAAGACAGTATCTGCAGAACCTGGTTCCCCCTGCTGCTGTTTATTGCCTTGTTCATTTATTGGGAATAAAACAGGAGTCTGAGGCCCATCAAGTGCCAGAGTGGCAAGGGTAAATGAGTGGGTACTTTGTGTTGTAATGTGATGGCAGAGAAGGGACTCAGAGGGTTTCTTATTTGCTTGGCGTTTCAAAGTGTCTGGGGATATGCAGTGTTAGAACTGTGGAGGGTACAGGGATGGCTTGGAGGCTTGCTAGGTGCTATGAGGTCATTCTTTGCAGGGAAGGATGACATGAGGGCTTCTATGCACTGTGAGAGGACTCAATTCTCTGGATCCTGCTATGTGTGGATCTGGTAGTGTGGAGGTTGCCCTGTGATGTGCATAGCTAACTGTGTCGGGGTGCAATGGGAGAGGTTTATATATGGAAGGGCCAGATTTGTCATGTGGGAGGACGAGGGGACTAGGTGGCTTGCCGTCTGTGTTCGTGTGTATGATACAAGCATTGCAGAGGGATATCTTTGTGTGTTGCAGAGATGATTGTTTATGCCTTGAAGGCCTGAAGAACTGGGTTGACAGAGGCAGACCATTCCAGTGGGAAGAGTAGCAGCATGGTCATTTCAGTTCCACTGAGAGAGAAGGTGGTACCCATCTGCCACACCCCCAGCACTGGAGCTGCAGCATTTCTGTTGTTTGCATTGCTGGTTAAGCAGTTTTGTTAGCTGTAGAGACAAGGCACAGAAAAGAAAAGCTCCAAGGTACCCCCTTGCTGTGTATGCATGAGGCAGGGGGAGGTGTTTCCTTGGGGACCCTAATTCTCGGCCCATTGCCACGAAGCCAGACTGTACTCGTGGACAAGCCCCAGTGAGAACAGAGGGACAAATCCACACAGCTCATCCTATGCATGCACGGACCCATACAGCAGTCGATGCTTCCACTCCAAGGGCCAGCTGGGGCATCCACGGGTAGCGCTCGTATGGGCTAGGGTAGGAGATACCATAGGCACCAACTCTGACTGCATGCCGGGCAGGGTCTGGTCTTTTGTTTTGTTTACTGAAGAGTTGTAGGGCCAGACCTAGTTCTTTTGTTTTATGGGCATTTGGGGAGAGGTGGGGAGGGCACATAAGAGATGCATGCAGATTTCTCTGCAGAGGATGCATCTTGCAGTGTTTCTCTGCAATGCAGAGGGGTGAGCAGCGTGTACAGGTGATAAGCAGTGTTTCTTCAGTGAGAGTATGTGTGCAATATCTCTGTCTCTGCAGTGTGTGTTGACAGTGCCTCAATTTCTACAGTGGTTCTGTGTGTACGCAGTTTTTCTGCATGTGGCTGCAGCGTGAGAAGGATGCAGTTTATCTGTGCAGTCTGAAGGGGTGTCTCTGTCACTGTCTCTGAAGTGCAGTGTCTCTGCAAAGTGTTTTGCTTTATCTCTTTAGTGTGGACATATGCAGTGTCTTTTCAACTGGCTCTCTGCAAGCATTGGGATCGGCAGTGTCCCTTTCCGCAGAATTGGGGCACAAAGTATGCAGTGTATATGCAGTGTTAATGTGCATGTGCACATGCCAGTGATTCTGCAGCACCAGGGTACTGCAGCACCGTAGGGTACCTTGAGACTATTTTGAGGGTGCTGGGGCGGGGGGAATACAGTGTTAGGTGTGCAAACATGATTCATGAGATAAACCCAGAGATTTCAAATAGGACTCCGTAGTGCTAGAACCATTCTGCTCTGTTGTGGTCTTCCTGGTTTTTCTGCGACAAGATTGCTCTGTTACTTTTTGTAGTCAAACAATGAGTGAAAATGAGCTGGCACTACCAAAGGGGTGCCTTTTACCTAATGGGGTGGGGGGGGAGGAGGGCATGTGCTTCCCCTAACAAGGTTGAGAACCACTTTGTATACGCAAGTATAGGATCTCTCTTTATGCAGTGCAGGGTGTGTGCAGTGTCTTTCTCTCCTGTGTCTTTGCCATATGGGTTGCATTCCATGTTTGTGTCTTTACGCTGCAGGAGGATGTGCAGTGTCTCAATCACTGGAGTGTGGAGCTTCTACAGTTTCTTGGTATACAGTGTTTCTGTTTGTAGTGTGGATCTATGTGATGCATTTCTTTGTGGCTAGTGCAAGAGGTGTCTCTGTAATATCTCTGTCTTTAAAGTGTTTTTGAAGGGGCAGTGTTTCTGTCTTTGGGCAGAGGTGTGCAGTATTTGTCTCTGCAATAAAATAGTTCACTGTGTCTATCTGCAATGTGAGCCTGTTCCTCTAGCTGGCTCGAATGCAGTGGTGTGGGTGAATTTCTTTCTTCTTCCCGTCTTGTTTGTATGTCTAGCTGGGCATAACAACAGCTTGTACAATGACTAATGTGGTGGACAGTGTCAGTAGCAGGTTCCTGTCAGTGACGAGAGCACTGGGCTGGGTTTTGATGGCCATGGTGCTTATTTAGGCAGGGCGTAGCAAGAATGTTTGCAAGCTGAGATCAGTTCTCCTGGACACCTGTTTCCAGGAGGCTGCTAAAAGATGGCTCTTGTGACCAGCTTGTCAAGGGTGAGCTGTGGAGGCAGGGGCTGTACATTCTATGGGTAATGGCCCAGATGCCCTGAGCCAAAGGCTTTGGGCCACTCCTGAGAGTACGGGTGGATTAGTGACTTGCCAGCCTGGCTGGACACAGTGCAGCAGTGAGGTGGGGCAGGGTGTGGGGAGCAGTTCTAAGGAATGGTATGTGGAGTCCCTAATCTCTGGTGTCTGTGCTTCCTTGCAGTCCCCCTGTGGTGCAGAATGAAGCAGCTGGCGTCATGCCTTGGCCTATGGGTCCTCCTCCAGTTCCCTGCCTCAAGTTCTGGGACACGTGTGGTCTACAAGGTACAGGAGGAGCAACCCCCGAACACACTCATCGGGAGCCTGGCTGCTGACTATGGCTTTCCAGATGTGGGGCATCTCTATAAGCTGGAAGTGGGGGCCCCCTATCTGCGTGTGGATGGCAAAACGGGGGACATTTACACCACTGAAACTTCCATAGACCGGGAGAGCCTACGTGAGTGCCAGCATCAGTTCCCAGGGGATCCTTGCTTCCTGGAGTTTGAGGTGTCCATCACAGATCTGATAATGAACAGCAGTCCACGCCTTCTAGAGGGTCAGATTGAGGTACTGGATATCAATGACAACACACCAAACTTTGTCTCACCTGTTATCACACTGGCCATCCCGGAGAACACCAACATTGGGGCTCTCTTTCCCATCTCACTGGCCATGGACCGTGACTCAGGCCCCAATGGTGTGGCCTCCTATGAGCTCATGGCAGGGCCTGAAGCACAGGAGCTCTTTGGGCTACAAGTGGCTGAGGATCAGGATGAGAAGCAGCCACAGCTAATTGTCATGGGGAACCTGGATCGGGAGCAGTGGGACTCTTATGACCTGACCATCAAAGTGCAAGATGGGGGAAACCCTCCACGGGCAAGCAGTGCCCTTCTGCGCATCACTATCCTGGACATGAATGACAATGCACCCAAGTTTGAAAAGGCCTTGTATGAAGCAGAGCTCTCAGAAAACAGTCCTGTTGGGCATTCTGTCCTTCAGGTAAGTGCACAGGGAGTACCAGGGTAAAACTCTGATGCCAGCAAATGGGTAGCTTCCCTTTAATCAGTGATTGCAATCTTCTAGTTTAGGACCTGAAAAAATATAAAGAGCTGGTTTTGTATTGAGTGACATTGATAGACCTGTGTTGTATGTCTAGGTTGTGAGGGAGAGGTTGAAATGCATTGTCAGTCCTGTGTTGTGTGTCCAGCCCAGGGCTGAGGTGGCAGGGAGAGATCGAGATTGAGGTTGCAGAGTGTCAGCAGAGTCTGTGTGGAGCCCAGGGCTGAGAGTGGGGAGTGTGGGTCAGGGCTGAGAGTCATTGCTACAGCTGCATATACAAAGCTTATTGAATGTCTCTGTGTTAATGGTAGCTCTGGGTGGGAAATTAGACTTTCCTTCAGTAGCCAGCCCCTTTGGCTGCTGCAAGGAAACTTGTGCTTAGCTGGGACCCATGACCCAGGCTTTCCATTTGCCATGGGGAAAAATGCGGCAAAACATGGATATTCTCTTTTAAAGGTTTCTCTTTTCAGGCTGGCAGAGTTCCAGCTTATGAGGGGCTGCTTGGGATTGGGGGGGAGTGGGACACAGGGAGCAGGGGTTACCATGTGCATGTGTGTAGCCCCTGCAAGCAAGACCTGGCACAGGAAGTAGCACCACATCACCATGTTTGCTAAGGTGAGGAGTGGTGGTGGAGACATGGAGTTGTGCCCCCCTCTGCTGCTGGCCATGGCAGTGTGGTGCTTCCTCCCATTCTGGGTCCCATCTTCTGGGCTGCAGATGCAGCTTCTGCCCCGAGCTGGTCTGGCTAGGCTACAGCTCTGCACCTCATGCCTTGCTGTGGATGCAGAAATCTAGAGAGGCATGTGACTGTCCCCCCCCCCCACAGGTCACCTATACCCCGCCCCTTCCCAACACACCCATCCCATTCCCCAAACTCGGCCCCCTCCTCACACACTGGGTGGGGGGCAGCAGGTTGGGGGTGAGGGGCACCAACAGGACTTGGGGGTCCAGGGGGCTGTGGGTCAGGAGTGAGGAGCATCAGCAGGACTGGGGGGGAGGTAAGGGGATTGGGTTGGGAGGGAGGGGCACTAGCAGGGCCAGGGGCCTGTAGGTTGGGAGTGAGGGGCAAAGGCAAGGGCAGAGGCAGGCTACTGACATACCAGGGCTGCTCAGCACCACAAAGCAGTGTGGGGGACAGCCACAGCTGGACCCGAGTCCTGGGGAGTGAAGGGGCAGGGGAAGCTCTGATTTTCTGTAATAAACCCCGCCCCCAGAATCAAACACCAAAATATATAGGCATCTAGAATGTATTTTATTATAATGATTGAGGCACTAGTAGGCTTCCAAATTGCTTTAAAATTGTAAACATATCTATAAAACTTTGTGTTCAACTGATACCTATATATATTGTGGCATTTCATTTTAATTGCAGAAAAATGTGGATTCTGGGGTTTTAATCAGAATTTTAGATTTTTAAGCAGAGAAAACCAGGATCCCTGCCCATGACACTGCTTAGCCTCTTCTATTGGCGTGCCTGGGATTCCTGCCCAGTATGTGCCACCACTAGGCTTCAAGCTCCGTGGCAGCTAGAGGCCTTATTTTCCACAGATTCTGCAGAGAGAATTTCGAGCCCAGCTATAGCATCCTGTTTTCCTCTTGACTGGATGGAAGGAGAATGAGGGGGTGGATCTCTGTGTATATGGCTTGAAGGGGACACTGAGCTGATGGTAGCTGACATCTGTTTATCTGCAGCTGCCATCTTAATAAGTGGAGCATGGCTGGCACTCGTCCGCTTGCTAATTTCAATGTGAATTTTAAGAGTTCATTTTTCACTGTGAAGAGAATGCGAGCTGGAAACAGATAAGGCCATGGTGCAGTTGGGAGGAGAATGGGTCCAGGCGCTGCTGCTGCCATTGCTCAGCTTTTATCTTTCAGGGGGAAAATGACTTCCGCCTTCTTTGTGAGTGGTAGTAAAAGGTGGAATTTACATTAACAACTTTCGTTCTTTATCCAAATCTGCTGAGTGAGATAACAGGCAGAGCAGCAAATGGTGCAGAGAAGAGGCTGCTTGGAGAGATGATTAGGAAAGCAAATGTTAGACAAATGTTATATTCTTTAGAAAGCAAATAATGAACATGGAAATGGGTTTATGGTGAATGCAGGGCTCCTGAAAGTGAGCAGTTTGGGAAAGGGAAGGGTAGGGAGAGCTGTGCAGTGTATGAGAAGGGGTCTGTCCCCTTCTCCCCAAGACCTGTAATTCCAGCCTGCAGTTCCCTCTGGTATTTCAGCCCTGGGCTTCACCCTCATTTCTGCTGCTGTTCCACAATCCTAACCCATCAGCATCTGATAATGCAAGCCTGCTTGTGAAAGCTTATGTTATGCATCTCTGATTTAGTTAGTCTACAAGGTGCAGATCTACCTTGCCTTCTGCAACAGCCTCTCTGCCATCCCAGCCCCAGTATCCTTGCACAGCATTCCAGCTCTCCTACCACTCTGTAATCCTGACCCAATTCCCCCACCCCACTATATTAGCCCAGGGTTCCCTGCAGCTGTATTGATATGCCTCACTGCTTATTCTCAGTCCCCTGCTACCTTCCCCAGGAATCGCTAGATCAGATGCTGCTCCCTGTCCTGAACTGACCCAAATTGGAGCTGGCTTTGGATCAGAATGAACTGGGGGCTAAGAATAGGGCAGTAGGATGATTTCTCTGCTTTGAAACAGCACCCAGAAGGGTTTGCTGTGGGTCTTGGCATAGCCTTCTGTTTGTATCTCCAGCTCTGGGTAATGAGATTTTTTTTTTTTTGGAGTATGTCTGCAAAGCTAAGTCCAGTCTAACCAAGGTGCGTGCAGGGACAGGCTGTGTATTGTTCCCATGTGATGGGAGGGCCCAGCAGGGTGAGGCTTGCTTACCTGGCAGCCAGCCAGGTAGGTGGTTTTCTAGTCTCTGGCAGTTCTTCCCTGTCGTTGAGTCAGAGAACTGCTCCTGGATCACTGAGCTGGTTCACCTGGAGGATTCTTTACATACCAGAGCAGGGCTGTCAGCATGCAGGGAGTGGGTGACAAGAGTTTTACTAGTCAGGCCAGTTTCACAGGAATAGCATGGACAGGATGTGACTCACCCCAAGGACAGTCTGCCAAGTCACAAGGCTCTTGCTGCATGGGTCCTGTCCATGGAGGAGGAAGCACTGGTTCTTCTTTGGGCTTCCCTGATTTATAGAGAAAAAATTATTGCTTTGGTTCCTGGGGAGGCTGATGCAAATAGTGTACTGACTCTTAGGGGTGCTCAGTCCTTTCCGCTCTTGTTCACCTTCTCTTCCTCCTACTTGCAGGTGAAAGCCAATGACTCGGATCAGGGCGCCAATGCCGAAATTGACTATTCCTTTCACCAGGCCACAGACATGGTACGCCGCCTGCTACGCCTGGATAGAGCCACAGGCCTCATCACTGTACAGGGGCCCATTGATCGGGAGGATGTTAACATCCTCAAGTTCTCTGTCCTGGCAAAGGATAAAGGGGCTAATCCTAAGAGTGCCCGTACTCAGGTAGTGGTGACCATAAAGGATATGAATGATAATGCCCCCTCCATTGAGATCCGAGGCATTGGTCTTGTCACCCACCAGGACGGCATGGCAAACATTTCTGAGGATGTACCTGTGGAGACAGCTGTGGCCCTGGTGCAGGTGTCTGACCGGGATGAAGGAGAAAATGCTGTGGTTACCTGTGTGGTTGCCGGTGATGTTCCATTCCAGCTGCGACAGGCCAGTGAGACGGGCAGTGACAGCAAGAAGAAGTACTTCTTGCAAACCACCACACCACTGGACTATGAGTCAGTGAAGGAGTACACCATTGAGATTGTGGCTGTGGACTCAGGAAACCCACCTCTCTCCAGCACTAACTCCCTTAAAGTGCAGGTGGTGGATGTAAATGACAATGCCCCTGTCTTTAGCCAGAGCTTCACTGAAGTGGCCTTCCCTGAAAACAATGACCTTGATGACCTAGTGATGGAGGTGAGTGCCAGTGATGCTGATAGTGGCTCTAATGCCAAGCTTGTTTACTCGTTGGTGATGGATCCTTCCTCCAAGGGTATTTTTTCTATTGATCCTGATTCTGGTGAAATCCGAGTGAAGACGGTGCTGGACCGGGAGCAGAGGGAGCGCTATGAATTCCTGGTGGTGGCAGCTGACAAGGGCAGCCCCAGCCTCAAGGGTACAGCATCTGTGGCCATTAATGTCATGGACAAAAATGACAATGACCCCAAGTTCATGTTAAGTGGCTACAACTTCTCAGTGATGGAGAACATGCCACCTTTGAGCCCAGTAGGTATGGTGACGGTGATTGATGCTGACAAGGGTGACAATGCCCGCATCCAACTTTCAGTAGAACAAGACAATGGGGACTTTGTGATCCAGAATGGCACTGGCACCATCCTCTCCAGTATTTCTTTTGACCGGGAGCAACAGAGCACATACACCTTCCGGCTCAAGGCTGTGGATGCAGGGGACCCTCCCAGATCTGCCTATGTGGGAGTGACCATCAATGTACTGGATGAGAACGACAATGCCCCTTTTATTACCTCCCCTTCCAATGCCTCTTATAAACACATCCTGCCCCACACCAGCCCTGGGCAACAAGTCAGCAAGGTCAAGGCTGAAGACATTGATTCTGGGGTCAATGCAGAGCTGATCTATAGCATTACTGGGGGCAACCCTTTTGAGCTCTTCCAGATTTCACCTAGCAGTGGGGATATCACACTGGAGAAAGAGATCTTGCGTAAGCATCATGGCCTGCACCGCCTAGTTGTGCGTGTCAATGACAAGGGCAAGCCCTCACGCCATGGAACTGCACTAGTGCACTTTTATGTCAATGAGACCCTAGCTAATCGCACTGTGCTGGAGACCTTAGTGGGGCACAGCCTGGACACACCCCTGGACATAGACATTGCTGGGGATCCTGAATATGAGCGCAGCAAGCAACGCAGCAACATCCTCTTTGGAGTCATTGCTGGCATTGTGGCTGTAACACTTGTCATTGTGCTGGTCATTCTTGTGCGCTATTGTCGGCAGCGGGAGGCCAAGAGTGGCTACCAAGCAGGCAAAAAAGAAACCAAGGACTTGTATGCACCTAAACAGGGTAACAAGAGCAGCAAGAGCAAGAACAAAGTGAAGAAGAGCAAGTCTCCCAAGCCACCCAAGCCAGCAGAGGATGAAGAGGAGACGGGGCTGCAAAAATCCCTCAAGTTCAACCTCATGAATGACTCTGTAAGTGACAGCCCCCGGATCCATCTACCCCTCAACTATCCACCTGGGAGCCCAGACCTGGGGCGTCACTACCGCTCCAATTCACCGCTGCCCTCCATCCAGCTGCAGCCTCAGTCTCCATCTGCTTCCAAAAAACACCAAGTGGTACAGGATCTGCCTGCTACAAACACCTTTGTTGGCACTGGGGACAATAACTCAACAGGCTCTGAACAATACTCAGACTACAGCTACCGCACCAATCCCCAGAAATATACCAACAAGCAGGTAGGAGAGCTCTTCCTGAGCCCAGTAGCTGCACCTCCTCTGCACAGGGGTGCCATCTGGACAGAGGTGTGGGAATAAGCACAGACCCACCCTAACTCTGCATGAATGGCCTGGGGGGCTGGCAGAGGACTTGTGAAGCCCCTAGCCATGGCATCAAATTTATGGGTCAGAGAAGGGGAGGGACTGAAGTCATTTGACCTGAGAGTTGATGTCTCTGGTAGATAACCCTTGGACTCCTCAGCAGAATGGCAGTAGACACAGGGGGAATTGGGATCCAACTGCATTGTACTGATGTGAAGGAATCCTGCATGCCCTTGGTTAGGGACAAAGCAGTGAGGAAGGGCCCAAGGAACTTGATCTGAAACCCTTGGCCCAAACAGTTCAATAGCTCTGGGCTGGAGACCTACTTTGAGAGCATCAGGGGCAGTGACAGTCCCCTCCACTTGGGCTGGTATGCTTAGGGCCAAGTAATGGGGGAGAAAGGAGTACAGCCTGGCCCCTGCAAGTGCTTTTGGCAGCCGGTTTCCTGCCCTGCCCTGGCTGGGAGTCTTCTGTGCTCAGCCAGGGTTCAGTGATGCTAAAGGCAGCCTTCATCTGGGCCAGCTCTGGGCAGGGGTGGGGCTGAGCCTCTTTCTATCCTTGTGCAAAGCAAATCTATAACACCTGCTTTTCTTGCATACTGTGTGGCATCTTGGAGCATGGGGAGAGTTTAGAGGGAGAAGAGCTCTTTCTTTTTCCTAGGCTGCTCTTCCCTAAATGTTGAGCCTTTTGTTTTAGTAGACACGGAGAGCAACAGGGCCTCCTTCAGTGTAAGTGCCAGGCCATTTGCTCTGAAGCTGCAGAAGCTGCTGCTGTAACCTCTGCCAAGGCTACTGCAGAGATGAACAGAGCCAGAATTCCCTACTGACAGTGGGAGGCTCTGATGAATCTGTACTGGGGACTGGATAGGGGTACTGGTGACTGCTGGGCCTATGAAGTGGGAGGTGGGGGGAAGAGGAAAGTCATTGCTGGAAGCCTGGGCCAGTAGGGGGATTTGCTATGTGCCAGAGATTGGGGCCAGTAGAGTCTGTTCTATGTACTGGGGCTGGGCTTTCTGCTGTGAGTCATGCCTGAAAAGCAGGGATCGGCAAGCATGTTTCTGCTTTTTCTTGGGACCGGGGAGAAAAACTTAGCTGGGGTTCTCTGCTGGGGAGCAGGTGTGTTTCTGCGTGTGTTAAGGCTGCAGTTAGATCTCTGCTGGGCAACAAGGGTGTTCTGCTGTGTTTTAGGGTTGGGGTTGTGTGCTTGCTGTTTGAGGTTGGGCTGTCTGCTGCGTGACCTACTTCTTGGAGAAGTGTCAGAGGGGGAGCTGCTTGCTGGCTTGCTTTGAAGCTTGGTAGCTGGCCCTGGAGGTTGTGGGAGAGTGAATGGTGCAAGGCTTTGAGGACCTTCTGATGTAGGTTGCCTGGCCAGCTCAGCCAGCTCAAGGCTCCTGTTTTGGGCCCCTGGATAGTCTATCACAGCACAGTGGGAGCCTCTCAGCCTAGGGCATTATATCCTTGGTGCCCCATGGAGTTCCAGTTGCACTGTATCCTATGTTCTACAGGGGCCACTCCTTTGCCTCACTGCACTGTATCCTGTGTCTTTTGGAGTTACCTCCTCTACTGCATTGTATCTGATATGTTCAATGGGGCTGGACTCCTGCCATGGTAGGACAGACCTACTGAATCTGCCTTCAATAAAGTGTTCTATTTTTGAATGGTGTGCTTTATTTTTCAAAATGGGGCTCTTCCTTCACTCTATCCCCACCTAGCTGAGAACACTTCCTCTGGACCCCAGTTGCTTCTCTTCCCCTTCAGTCTCCTAGGTGAGCCCAGAAACAGTGTTAGCAAAGCCCAGTCCTGGCCAAAGAACCTTACGTTTCACCTCATCCTGCCCCAGAGCATGTGAAGGATTGCTCCTCATGGGTTGCCTCCCTCTTTCACCTGTCCTCGTGGTGCCTGGGTTGTACCTGAAGAAAATTCATGCCCCCCCACCTCCCCTCTCTTTGATCTCAGGCTTGTGCCCTTGTTCCTTAAGGAATCAAGGTTGAAGAGCACCTTAATAATAATCTTATCCATTCCCTGGTGTAGATACAGGTGTGTTTATTTTACAGGCATAGTGGGCCTAGGCCCACCAGGAAACCATAAGCTTCTATTAGTGGTTAAAGCAGGGATGGGCAATTATTTCGGGTGGAGGGCCACTTACTGAGTTTTGGCAAGTCATTGAGGGCTGCATGACAGGCAGCCAGGGGTAGATTAATATTTATTTTCTAAATTTTGTAGAGACCCTGTGGGCCAGATAGAATGGCCTCGTGGGCCGCATCTGGCCCGTGAGCTGCATTTTGCCCACCCCTGGGTTAAAGGCAGGCTTCCAACTGCATAACAATTGTTTTCCTGTTTTTCATCCTTTGTTCCAAGAACAGAAGTGCAGGTCAAAGGTTAGTAACTATGGTTCTGAAGGGGGACGCCAAGCAGATGACACTGGCTAGAGCCCATCAAACATCTAAGCAGTCTGCAGAAGCCACCCAGTGAAATTCTGCCTGGAGATGTACATGGATAAGTGAAAGGAAAACAGCCCAACAATCTTCTGGGTTTCTCCAGGCCAGTGCCTCCTTTCTCAACTGATAGATGGAGAGTTTGGCTGGGGCCAGGAGGAGGTTGGCCAGAAGGTCCTGGGACTTAGTGGGGCGTATGAGGAAAAATGCAGTTAGACCCTCAATAAGAAGTTCCTGAGGAGCTGGTAGAGGTGCTGCGGTCTGGTGCACTCAAGGCAGGTCACAGTCTCCTTTTGGATTCACTGTTCCTAAACCAAGCCAGACAATGCCTCTTCTTGAAAACCTCCAGTACAGAATATTCAGCAATGTGCATATATAATAGAGTCGATGAGCCTTTCCTGGATGAGCCTTTTCTGCCTGTCCCTTCCCTGTGATTTCCCCCTGCCCCCCTCCTTTTTCAGCTGTTGCATTTGTTCCATTGCCTTGAATATAATTCCTCCCATGCCTCTTCAGCCTTGCTGTCTGTTTGGGCATGGCAGTTTGTGATGGGAAGATGAGATTTCCCTGATAAGGTGAGCCAGGCCAGCAATTCTGTGACATGCTGCTGGTGAGTAATGCAGAACTGTTGCAAAAATACCTGGTTCCTCCCCATTTGTAGCCCTAGATTCAGGACTTTGCTGGCAACAGGGTATCCATCAAACGTACTGCTTTTACTTTCTTAAGGTACCAGTGGGAACCATTACTAATGGTCACAGGGCTCACTTCCAGAAGGAGCCACATACCGTGGCTGCTGACAAGAGGGACTCGACTACACCTGAACTTCTGTTTCACTCCACAGGGGGCAGCAAATTTCAGTATTTCTGTGTGGTTCTCTTGTGGTCTCCTGGTCTACAGCAGGGGGAGGTGGAGTAATGTGGCCAGGTCAGGTATGGTGATGTATGAGGAATGCCAGGCCATCACGTGCAGCAGGGAGCAGCACAAGCAGGTTTGATGGGAAGGATTGTGCTGGGCATTCAGATGCATCAGTTTATAGTAAGGGACATGGCTGCCTGGAGAGAATGGTTACAGAGAAGCAGTTTATCATAGTTATCAGACAGCTGCCAAAATATTTGGTGCATCTCCTCTTTCCCCACCAGCTGTCCTTGCACTTGGTCCCTCCTCAGCACAGGGCTATGGTTATGCTCAGTCCCTATTTCCTGCTGAGCAGAACTTATTGTCTCCCTTGCCCCCTTATCCAAGCAGCTGGACCCTGTATCCCCATGCCCATGTAAGCATGATAGTGCTTGCTTGGTGCAGGATTTTTGGTGTTTCCTTTTCTTGTGCCATCTTGGTGGGGGATGGCATCATGCTTCCTGGGGGCACCTGTCTTCTTTCCCAGCTCTCCTTGATTTCAGTAGTTGCTGGAGGACACTTGCTGCCCAGAAAGTTTGCTTCATGGGAGCCAGAGCTGACCATTTCCTGTGAGCTTCTTGAGGCTGTGAGGGCCACTTTGTTCCTGTCTGAGTCTTTCACTCTCTGGGAATATCTGTCTTATTGCCTAGTTTACCCCATAAGACAAGAGGGATGCTGTGCCATCATGTGCTGGCTTAGAGCCTTTTCATGAGGAAGCATTGACTTAATTTGCCTCCACATTTACAACAGTTAGTGGCAACATCCAGAGCTCTAGCTCATAAAACCCTGCTCACATGAGAAGGTTGAATGGGATGTACCTATGGCAGGTGTTGCACATGTTCAAGGCCTAACCGTAGGCCTTCTTTGTGAAGCCCATTCAGTGGAACTTAGGTGAACCTTTGGGCAGCCCAGACTAAGACATAGGCACAATAGTTCGTGTAAAGACCCAAGCTGCTGGAGCCATGGGATGGCTTTGGAATCTCTGCTTCCATGAAAAAGTAAGCGCGATGTTTCTAGTCCTCATATTTGGAAAGAATGGCAGGAAATCATGGTCTTTGCCACAGACGCAGCTACATTTGCCTTGAGGAGGGAGACAGAGCTGTCCAGCAGATGGAGCCAAGGAGAAAGCTACTTTTATTTAGGTGAGGCCGGGGGAGAGACAGTAAGGGGGCAGGTGGTGGTGGGGCAGGCAGTGTGGGTAGCAGTAGGGGTAGGTGGTGAGGAGCAGTGGAGCCAAGTGGGATCAAGCAGCTTTTCCTCTCTTGCCTGTTCCCACACTACTTGCACTCCCTGCTGCCTGCTTCCTACTGCCTGTGTGCCTTTCCCCACTCCTGCAGCCTCAGGCCCCCTTGTCTCCCCTTTCTGCCATCCTCACTGCAGTCTGGGGCATGGAGCACAGTCCCAGGCAAGTCCAGTGGCAGCCACTGGAGCTGCAGCTGCAACTGCAGCTATCTGCCCCCTGCCTCCCATCCCTGGCTGTCTTGTACTTTATTCCAAGTTGAGGTGCTTTTCCCCCCAGGTTAAATGAGGGAAAAAAGCTCACCTTAAAATCAAGTAAATATGTTACAGGTTTCCCGTGCCTTATGCATGTTCTGTATGTGTGAATTTGCTCTTATGCGATGACCCTTTTTGTACCAAAAATTCATTATATGGGAGGTAAATTCACTCTTATGCGATCAGTGTTGTGGAAGTTCACAGTCAGCTACTTTGTGCAGTGCATTGTGGGAGTGACGCACCAAAATATAGTCTTCTGTGTGGATCTGTGCACCTTGCCTGTTGTCTGTGACACATGTTTCTGTGGTTGCCATCCTCGTTGTGGCTTCTAAGTGTCCCGGTAGCTAATCTCCTGCCCCTCTCCCTGGTCCATCAATGAAGCCTTCACCACCCTCTCTTCACACCAATTAAACATTCACCACCACCCTGTGCTTGTATGTACTGTCTGCTGTTGGTGAGTACCAAAATTCTTGTAAAAGTGGTAGAAATGAGTCTGGGGGTCAGTACAGTCAAAGTCTTAGAATGTATCCCTATTTGTTACATTGTAAAGTGGGTTCCCTTTAAGCAAATTTGAGTTACATGCTGTTTTTCAGGAATGCATGTACAGCATAAAGCGAGGGAAACCTGTGTTTGGTACCCTGTTGGACTGTGAGATTGGTTTCAGAGGAGTTTGGATGCCACCAGGGCTCTGCCTCTCTCCTTTTAGCATTTTGTCATTATGAGTCAAGACTGAGGGGAAAAATTGGTGCAATGAAAATGAGGATCCACTTGCAGAAGGTGAAAAGCTGAGACCCTGTCTTAATACAGCAGATGGGGTGACATTTATCAGCATTGGGCATTTCATTTATCACCCTCTTCAGCATGCCAAGATATAGTCATTTCTGTCCTGTCCTTTATGCTGCCTCCCCCCACCCCGCTCACATTACTTTTAAGTTATGTATTGCTGGGATGTTCACATGGAGGTCATATTTTTTGTAAGAACTGTTACCTTCCTGCTGCCCATTGGAACTGGACTGTGGTGAGTAGTGGACTTCACTGACCTAGTACTTTGTTCATTTCTGGACTCAGTGCTGTGTGGAACTGTTTGGAGTGAATGACTGTGAAGCTGCCCATGGCAGTTGCATCCCTAGAGTGCTAGAGTAACTTCATTGTGGGGCACTGTCTCATAATGTAGCTGTTGTGTAGCTATGAATCTCTAGATCTGTTTGAGCACAGGGCTTATCTGCATAGGCTCCAGGATTGCTTTCCTAGCAGGGCACGTTGAGGCTAGCTTTGTGGACACCTCAAGAGTGTACAGGAGGTGCTGCACCCTGCCACCACACTTCAAATCTAACTCTTCATACCTTGCACAGCTGCCAGAATTGCACTCCTGAGAGAGGTGGAGCCACCTGGACAGAAGTGGGAAGGCAGCTTTGGTTAGGTGAAAATTGCTCTCTTCTCGCTTTATCCCCCCTCTTTAATTGGGTGTCTCTCTCCCTCTTTTTCTCTTCCATCTTTCCTCGCTCCCTCACTACTTTTCATTTCCTGAGTTTCTGTCTCTAGTTCTTTCTGTAATTATCTCCCTTTCCCATTTCTGGCCATATCTTTCCCATCTCATGCAGGTCTCTGGCATACCCATTTGCTGACAATTCCCATACTGTGGCTGGGCTGAGGCCCCTGAAGTACAGTGTTGAGCCCGTACACTGGACTAAGGCAGTGGGACTGTGGAGGGATTATTTTAATGATAAAAGCCCTTGCTGTTTTTGTGGCCACCCGATTCAAGCTGTGCTGATTGATATTCCCAGCACTGCCTCTCCCTAGCCTGGCTTGCGCATTCTCAGCTGCATTGCTGCTTTTTGGTATTCACAAGTCATTCTGAATAGAGTTCAAGAACTGGGGCCTGGTTAACCATTGCTGGGGCAAAACGAGCTTCATCCCTTCTCTTTTTGGGTGTGTCCAGGACCCTTTCTGTCACGAACCAGGTTTGTTTGAAAGGGTGGCTATATGTGGCTGGGGACAGGGTGGAGAGTTGGGGCAGGATTGGAGCTAGAAATGAGGGTTCTCTGGGGCAGGATAGAGAGTAGTGGATGTAGGGAGATCAGGGTGTTTAGGGGAAGAGTGGGCATGGTGGACAGAATGCTTGGAAACTGGAAGGGGTGGAGAACATGGTTGGGGAAGGTTGGGATGCTCTAAGCAAGATCTTTCTAAAACAGTAGTTGTCAACCTTTTAACATTTGTGGACCCTTACATTTTTTCAAATGGAGGTGGAGACCCCTTTGAATTGTAAGTGTGTGGGTATTCACATACTTTTGATTGATCATAGTCATCTTTTCCGGACTCCTTAGATAAACCCCAGGGGTCCACGGGCCACAGGTTGAAAACCACTGTTGTAGAGCATTAATGAGGTATTCGGGGGCAGGATAGGTGGTAGACAAGATGGGGAAGACTGAAGAAGACAAACAGGGTCCTTGGATATGGGAATAGGAAGACATTAGTTTATTCTGTGAGGAGCTGTATGATCTCAGAATGGGGATGGAACTAGGAAAGCATGTGGCAGGGACTGCTCTTACATGGCACAGTAGAGGAAATGGACTGAATGCTGCCTGCAGGTCTCAGTTTTTCTAGGTGCTGGTGCCATGCTCAGTAGGCACATGTAGGCCAACGTTACTGGCTAGTATAGCAAGGTGATTGGGTGTGACTCCCTCAATCCTGATGGAGTGGATGCTGAAGTGTGCTTTGTGTGACTACTACTCAAGTTGGGTACTTGGGGAGTCTAGGCTAACTGAGATAACACGTGGCCATGCCAGGCTGGGATGCTTTCTTAGGACATGCATGGTTTGAGTTCTTGATTGTGCCTGAGGGAGGTGAGGCTGCTGAGGGACCACAATGGCAGTGGGGAAGCTGGATGAAGCTATTCATTTTCTTCAGAAGCACTCAATTCTTCATGCGTGGATCCCATTTATGTTGCGGGCATGCCTCATACATATGCGGAGGAGGCTTTGGACTATCGGTGTCTACTGGGACCATGACTTTGCCCTGCGTGTCTTTGTACAGGGGCAGGCAAACTATGGGCCACAGGCCTGATCCAGCCAGCAGGCAATTCTGTCCAGCCTGTCGGGTCTCTCCGTAAGCTCTCTGTTAACCTGGGCCATCACTGCCCCACTGCAAGCTGGTGCCTCCATGCAGGAGGTGCAGCTCTGGTTGCTAAGTAACCCTCCCCCTTTCCCTCCCTCCCCCCAGCCCCATGCTAGGGGCACGGAGGCATTTCCTAACTGTCTATCTTCAAGCCAAGCCTATCATGAAATGGGTTTTTCCCCATTACCAAAAAATACCCTTTTCTCTATAGATAGGAGCTACATTCCAGACTATTGCTCTTCATGCTAGTGCTTCCTTCTAGGAATTGCTACTTCAGAGGCAGGTACCCACTTGATCTTCCACCTACTGGAGTAATCCCTGAGAGGAGCACTGGATTGGGGGAGATGACCACAAAAGCCACTCTTTTCTCAGAAATGGCATTCCCAGTGACCCACTAAGGAAGGAATATGCCCTGAAGAATTTTGGTGACTAAAATAGGACCTGCAGCCTGTTCAGTGAGCCTATCCTTGGTCCTCTAGAGTTCAGAACCAGCAGAGTTTAGAACTGAAACCCACTATTGCTTTTTTCTCATTAAGACTGGTCCTATGGGAGCACTGGTCAAAGAAGAACTCGCCATTGGTCCTCCTTCCTAGAAGAAAGAGATCAAACAAAATGAAAGCGTTATGGTCTTCTGTTTCTGTTGAACTACATGTTTTGAGGTTTGATCATCCTGGATAGACTAGTGGAGCCAGTTCAGAGTGGGACTAGGTCCACTCTAACCTTGGCAACCTATTTCATTCTCATATGAACAGAACTACAGTTGTCCCCTGACATTGACCTTGCCACCAATTCTCCTGGCCCCAGTCAGAATAAACCCTTAGTTCTGGTGGCATCCTACCTTAGCATTGAGCTGCCAGCATTATCTTGAGATCAGGCTTCCTCCTTTCCTTCTCCAAGATCCTGAGGATTCTTAATCAGAACAGTTCCTGGGATACTACCAACAAACTATGTAATTATTCCATTCTTGAGCACTCCTAAATATCCTCTAAGACTAGGATAAGCTGGGGCAGATCTAGTCCCAAGCTCCAGGTAGAAGTAAGAAAGGAATTAGGCTGAGTTATCCTTCAAACTGCATAGCTGTGCCCCTGGTCTTCTTGGAGATCCTATCTAACCCTGACTCCGGTGTTTGATTTTAACTTATGACCTCTAGCTCCAAAATACTGGCTTATGGCTTCTAGCTCTTGGACTCCTGACTTATACCTTTGCAGCACAGGTCCAATCACCCGTGCTTTGGTCCATTACACTGTGGTCAGACCCTTAATGCAAGGGGTCCTGGTCCTCAAGCCACATGGGTTCCTCTAAGATCATGGGTGATTAGCGCCTCCCAAGGCTAGAGGGGCTCCAGCGGGGCACGAGACTGTTTGGAAACTGTGTGTGGGGGGGTCCCTCTGTGGCCAGTTGCCGAGCACACCAGTAACATGGTGGCAGTGGAAGTGCCAGGACTTCTGCCGCCGGCACTTCTGCTGCTGCTGTCCTGCCAGTGGAACTGATATCAGTGGGGGGCACCAGCGCTCTCTGTACCCCCTAGCAGCTGGAGCGCTCACTGTCAGGGACGGCACTAGCACTCTGAGGATGGGCACATGTCCGTCCCTCCCTTCCCAACCCATGGTTCCCCTATGTGTTGCCTATGTCTAAAATGCTCCTTTTCATGGGGAATGTGGTGGCCAGCCTACAGGAATTGTGCACCCAAATGGATGCCCTGCAGATACAGAACAGGGTCTTACAGATGCAGGTTGTGACCATATGAGAGGAGAATGCTACCTTGTGACTACAACCAGACCAACCAGCAATAGTTGGGACCCAGCCTGTGGTCACTCCTCAGTACTTCCCCAAGTGTAAGGTTCTAGTGCTAGAATGTTTAGCACAGACCCAAAACATTTCTTTGTATTTGTGAACTAGTGTTGGCTGTCGTTTATTTTGTGCTCCCAAACCTACCCAACAGGATTCAGGTGGCGTTAGGTGGTCAGCCTACTAGTAGGAAATGACTTGGCCTGGGCCTTCTTGCTACTGGAAGGTTCTAGTTTGCTACTGAGTGACCTAGGGGAGTTCCTTAAGGCCATGTCAGTGCTTTACACCAAATCCCTTTGGTCATAAACTGCTGAAATGGCTGCAAACCCTGAGGCAGGGTTGTCAAACTACAATTCAATATGTGGCCAAGTTCTGCCAACTGGCTGGGTATATAGACTATAAGAAGACTGCACAACTTCACTTCTGCCAAGGATTCAGTAAACCTCTGGGGATTACCTTCTCAATTTCTCCCTTAGCTTCCTACCGTGGCCTAACTGGATGATCTGGGACTCCTGGGTTAGCCACTTCAGGAGTGGCTCTTCCTTTTCGACAGATTGCCTGAATGCCTTTCAGCAGTAGACAGATTAGTGATGTCAGTTGATGAGGGGAAGAGAGAAACCAAGGTACAGAGGGTACCAAGACGTAAGAGGAAGAATTAAAAGATAATTATTCTCTCCCAGGTTGACATAAGATTTTTCTTAACTCCCTGCTCGTGATTCCTGCTGATCTGTCCTCTCTGACTAGGGGGTGATCTCTGTTCTAGCACCACCTCTTGATGATCTCAAGTCCTTCCACAAGCTGTTGACACTGGATTTATGATCCAGATACCTTGTTCTGGGTGGATGCAAACCGTCAGACTGACCATGACTTCTTCCATTTGATAATAGGCAAATTTTACTGATACACTGTGATAGAAGCTAAGAATAATGCAGGCAGAGCAAACAAAATAACCTCCCAATTCTATATCTAGCAGTCCTAGGATTTACAGAGGGAAGGTACATCTGGCCAGTACATGAGCTTCATCTGCGGTTCTTGAATGTAAGCAGTCAGCAGCCTGGAGGTTGAGGGCTGAGGCCCACCCCCCCCTCCTCCCATGGCTCCCTCTGCTGTGGGGTTGGCAAGATGGGTTTGGTGGTATGCCCTCTATCCATGGTGGCCTTGGGTTTCATCCTTGGGGACCCTGTGCTGCTCTGAAATCCCTCCTTTTGTAGTCGTCTTCTTCTCTGATGACTCTTCATTCCCAGGCATCATTGACTGGTTTCTCTGTGGTCATCATACTGTCCGTGTTCTGTTCTGTTAGCACATTCCTTTGTTTTCCACACCTATCACATGCACACATCTTAATTTGGTCATTTACCAGTATCTTAATTTGAGCATACCTTGGCCACCTAATTTGGTCTATCTACCACAACAGGAAATCCTAATGGATCTGCAGTTGGGCACTGTGACCTCATGCCACCTTATCTCATGTTGTGAGTTATCAGGAAACAGTGTGATACATGTCTTCAGTTTCCCAGCCTGTCTGTCTGCTGGCTTCAGACACAGTGGGCCTTGAAGGAAACTTTGTTACCTTGCTTTTGAACATGAAACTTCATCACCAGGCTTTTTGAAACCAATTAACCTTTGCTGTTGCCTCGGACCATTATTCTAATACAGTATCTACTTTACCTACAAGTCAGTACCCAAAAGCAAATCTCTAAATATAATTTTCTAGTGACCAAAGGTACTGGGGAGAAGAATAGACACTCCAAACAGTGAATTCTCTGTAGTCCAAATAAATAGGTGATATACTGCACTCATCTCTCAGGCACATTGGTAATCAGTGTGAAATCAATAGAACTTCAGCATTTAAATACCTTTGTGGATCTGGCCCAAAGATCCTAGAAAGCTAGATCATCACTTTCATATTATTTAGTGAGCTGTCAAGCCTCACTCAGTTACTGACCTGGGACAGGCTGTCACTGTTAATTAGCAAGCTCTCACAGAAAGCAAAGGGTCACTTGAGATCTATAGTATCTGACAACTAGTAGGTAGAATTTCCCTTCAATTAGCCTAGGGGCCTCTGATACAGGACCCCATTCCCTAGCTAGAGATTATTATTTGTTTACACCACTCAGGTTTCTTGAGATCCAAATAACCACCGAAGACTCCCATTCAAAAGCGAGACGTATTTAGCTCACATGGGTGGTGTGGTACGTATTCTAAAGTAGGAGTGTCAAACATACAGCCTGTGGGCCAAATTTGGTGCATGAGTGTGGGTCATCCACTCCACCCGGTTTCTCATGAGCTGGACCACATACCTCTTCATGCTGGATTCAGTGTGTGGAGCTTGTCACCAAGGCAAATGGAGCTACTTCTGGAGCAGAGTTAATCTCCACTGTTTTGGTACAGCCTTGGAAGCCAGGGAGTTATGGCCTCTCATATCCCCGCTTCCCTGCCACAGAAATCAAGATTTTTAGTCACCCCTGGCAACTAAGATCAGTGACAGGCAAAAAAGGGGTGGTGTGTGAATGGTAGCAGCATTAATTCCTTAGGTTCTGGAGCCGCACCAAAACAGTGGCTCTTGCAAATGCTGGGATTAGTGTTGCTGCTGCTTGCAGGTTGTCCAGCCTCTGGGAAGCCCCACAGTCTGGATCCAGGCCTTGAGAAACTCTGTGGTCTGAGTCCAGCCCGTGGGTCCCAGTGAGTTTGAGAACCTGCTCTAAAGTAGTCTTGGAACCAAGAGAATCCTTTTAGCTAACAGAACCAATTCTGACTTCAAACTTAGTCTTATTACCAGACCTGTATACTGATCTTCTAAAAAGAAGTCACAGATCTCCAAGACAGCTCCATCCTCTGCTACTGTCACCCACCCTGCATTCTCTTCCCAGCAGCAGATTTGATATTCAGGCATGTGTCATTTTCACACAGGGATTCTTACTTTACCTCTTTTTCTTACTGCATTTTCCAGTTTGCTCAGGCACAAGCAGGGATAACTTTGAATAGTGGGTGTAGGAGCTTATTACTACCCTGCACTCCATTGGATTGTTCCATGAGTGTAGAAAAGCCATGGCTAGATACTGTTAGCAATTTATAAGACCTGTTTCTTCTCTCACTAGTCTTGGCTTTAGTGTATTGTATCTCCATCACCTTCACTAAGGTGAAGCTTGATGAGACCCAGGATGAGAGAGGGGAGTCAGACCTACTGATGGCTCTGCAGAGCTGGGAATGTAGAGACATCAGCAGTTATCCCATGGAGTATTCTTGGTGATTTAATGGGCTGACAATGATGGAGGAGTGATTGGTGGTTTCTGACTGATGGGTATTTTAGATACAATGGAAAACGGTTGTTTGTTACTAAGACTGTGAGCAGGATCATTCCAAGCAATACTGGGGAAATGATTGTTTCTGCAACATGATTGCAACATACCTTGGGCAGGGTGTTCTCATCATGGGATGAACATGTCTACATACTCTGTGACAGATGTATATCAGCAGCAATAGGGACTGTGAGGTGACTGCCATCATGCGGAAGTTGTGAGTGCATTCTCAGGGTAGGGGGTGGGGGCACCAGTTTGCTGGTGAAAGGGCTACCTGTCTTGTAGGGCTCCAGCTGGATGGGGCACCACATGCAACACACCTCTTTTATGTCCTCTGACTACAAAAGGCCTGGATTGTACCCTGCCAGATGGCAGCATCAATACATGACAGGGACAAAATTCAGAGTCCAGGGCCTTGGATAGAAGCTGCTGTGGAAGTAGCTCTAGGTTACTGATCCATAGAGGCTCATAGTTACTGGAGCCCACAGGAATCAAGGAAAAGGGAAGGTGGCATGGCATGTGCCCCTGGCTGAGATGGGTGTCCCTGCTCTATCTACCAGCAGCCAACTCTTCTCTGGCTGTCTGTAAGGTGGGAATGGACTTCCCAGGAAATACTCCAAGTAACAGTGTGTGAGTTTGACACAGCAAATTCTTTGGGGGAAGCAGTCAGATGGGAGTGCACTCCTGGTTAATGACCTCCTTTACTCTCCTTTCCTTCTTTGGCCGTAATAAGGGACTCGCCTCAAAACCAGTGCTTCCTCTTCATTGCTTCAGGTCTCCCAAAATCTCTGCTATACTCACACTGGCTTCTGCTATTTTCCCCATCCCTGTTCTTCTCATCCATAATCCACAATGTTTCTATCTCCTCTCCTCCTCCCAGTATATCTGCCTCTCCCCCCAATTCAGGTTTCTCCTTGTTTCTGCCTTCCCCTCCTTCTCCTCCTGCTTTTACATTTCCCCCAGTAACTCTGAATTACCCCATCCACATCCAGCTTCTCTGCTTTAATCTTCCCTTGTCCTCCTCCATCTTTAGCCCACTGCATCTGCCTGATGACCTTTACCTTCACTTTCTTAAATGTCTAAGCTTTGTCCTTTCCATGTCAGCCCCAACCAGAATAATTTTACCTCTCCTAACCAACACAAGGTTGGGGAATGGAATATCCCAATAGCAACAGTGAAGATGGGCAGAGTGAGATCTCTTCCATGGGGGCAGTGGAGGTGGGATGGGATGTTTCAATCAGGAGCAGCGCATGCACAGATGGGAACTCCCCCTGGCAGCAGGGCAGGAGGAGCAGGATGGAATCTTTCCAGTGGAGATTATGTAGTGGGGGCTGGGATGAATTTGTCCCACTGGAGGTAGTGTAGTTGGGGTAGGACAGGATTTCACTGCTTTGGGTAGTATAGGGAACAGGACATAAAATGGTCAGGCAGTAAACATTTGAAGCCTAGCACTGAACCTTCCAAAAGCCTCGAGTGCTTTTTGAGCCTAAATATCTGTGCCTGTGACCCAGATCTCCCTGTATGTCTCCCGTGGCCCCACAACCTGCTTTCCTGTTTCTTACAACCCTGTGATTTTTATGATTACACAGAGGTCACTGGAAAGTAAGAACTCATGGAACAGCAAGGGAGGTCATCATGAAACACAAGCCACAGAAAGTTATAGGTTCCAGGAACACCAGGGAAAGCCATGGTTACAGGCAGGCTACAGAAAGCAACAGGCTTAAGGACTGGCAGAGGCGGCCACAGTTCTTCTCCAAAGGTCATCATGAAATCCCCCTTATAAGGCTCTAATAGTAATGAGCTGTAGAAACTGCCTTCAAAATCCATGTTACGGGGGAAACATTTTTACTGGTGATACATGGCCTACTGCATATGTTCAGTCTGCACATGCACTCATATACGTTAGGTGTATAGGGATTATAGAATTGCAATTTGTAAGTGCCAAAAATTACTCTTAAACACTGGAAAGCTGCCACTTTGGTACACAAGGGGAAATAGAGTTTCACCCCTACAGCTTTTTCTAGCTTTTCCTTGTTTATATTCATAGGGTGTAGTGTTACTGTAATGTTGTAGATAAATATATCATATTTAATAACCCCATTTCTTTCCCTTTCTTTGTTACTAGCTCCCTGGTTGGATCTCTGTTAAGATCTGTGCCTAGCTGGAGTTCAGAAGGTGCACATGTTGTCTTTCAGTACTGAATACTAATGGTCACATCCAATGACTCCTATGTCTGGGTAGACTTCACTTAGTTACCCATCACATGGCCCATAGGAAGGAAACGGCACCTCAGATTCCTAGCTGTCTGGCCTCCCTTTGTCTGCAGCCTAATACTATTATGGGCCCTGTCACCATGCATAAGTCTTCAGCTTCAGTGCTAAGGTCGTCTTTGACCAGACACAAGACATATAAATTGTTGTTGGCTTTGCTACCACCCTGTATTATGGCCTTAAGCACACGTTCTTCTTAACCTCAACTGAAAACTGATCCTATTGGTACTAACTATTGGCACCCACCAATAGCTAGTGGATGCCAGGACTAAACCGACAATTGCATCTAGGCTGGCAAATACAAACACTGTTGTCTTGGGTCCAACTATTATTTTAGCACTAGTCATCATATGGGCATCTGGCACAGACAGGAAAATCTCCAGCTAGAAGGTCCAACTAAGAAACAGAAATGGAATCATTTATGTTAAAAAAAAAACCCAAAACCAAAAAACAAAACCCCAAAACAACAGAAGGCTTCATCAAAGATGTCTTTCTCTCCTACAGAGATTCTCTGAGATCCTCCTATTGGTATTGTTGACCCTCATATCTGCCCCCCTCAAAGTTGGTCATTTCACTTTTGACTCAGCTGGATAATCTTGCCACTGAGTATTTAATTTTTTTCTCTCTTTCTTTATGTCTGAGTATGCGCCAACCAAGGTGGATCTTTTTGATTCCCCCTAAACACTCTGTGGGTCTGTTATCTAGCCCTCTTTTTGTTCCAGGACTAACACATTAGAACTCTTAATACTATGATGAAACTTTGAGGAATTTCTACACTAACCTTGGGACCCAGATCCTTTTCATTGGCCACCAGTTTTATGGACAGATCTCATGCAAGAACATCTCCAGTTACTGATGTGACTAGATATATGACTCTTAGAAGCTGTAAGGTACACACCATATGTATTGACTCAAAGCTTTGTCTCTTCAAGTCCTCGACCAGTTGTTGTGTTTTTAGGACCCTAGCACTGCCTCTTATCTCTCATAAAAAATCAGTCTGACTAGGAAGAGAAAGGAGCCCTGACAACCTATACACCCATACATACACCCAGACTCTATATGTGCCACCTCCCCTAAGGACCATGCTGGAACTTCTGTGTCTTGATCTGATGAAGAGACAGTGCTAACAATTCCCAAGGAGCATGGCACAGACTGTACAAGTATATACAAGGGGCATGGAACTAGAGTCTTCCAGTCCCTTCCCTGCTATCCTAAAGCTGAAAGAGAAGCTACCTGTGTCCAGACACTTACATTGAGTTAGGATCACTTGGCTGTGTTTGCAACACAGGAGAGATTTAGGTGAACCTTTGGAGAGGGAGGGGCAGAAGTTGGATGTGTTTACAACAAGGGCGGGTAATTATTTTGGGTGGAGGGCTGCTTACTGAGTTTTGACAAGCTGTCGAGGGCCTCATGGGTAGCTCCTCCCCTTGAAAGGTGCCCCACCCCCTGGGACCAGAAGTCCTGCCTCTAACCTCTGACCTTTGGCACTGGAAGTGTCCCCCCTACCCCCGCTCCTGTTCC
>NW_017729000.1:44597612-44604418 GCF_001723915.1 Gavialis gangeticus | reverse complement strand
AATCAAACACCCATAATAATGTATTTTAATTTAATTAAAAAATATTTTGTCCTGATTTGTGTGCGTTTGTGCTGTATATGTAGAAGTGATTGCACAATAGTTCAAAATGCAGTCTTACTTGTATATTGTGTAGGGTGTGCAGGAGTGTCGGGGGGTGTGGGTGTGTGGTTTGTGAGGAGCTGTGGGTGGGTGGGAATGGGGGTTTGTGGGGCTGTATGGGTGGGAATGGTATTGTGGGTATGGGAGTCACGTGGTGCAGAGCGGCTGGTGGATGGGCAAGAAAGTGGGGAAAGCGGCAGCAGAGAGAGGGGAAAATGGAAGTCAGTGGACTGTGGGGCCTGTGTTAGTGTCCTGGGGCCAGCACTGGCAGAGCCCAGAGTGGGGCAGCAGGAGCGCAGGGAGTGGGCTGGGCTGGCAGCAGGGAGAGAAGGGAGCTGGCCAATGGCTTCATGGCTTTGGGCCGGCTGCGGTGCACCTTGGCCTCTTGCTCCTTCCTGCCGTGCGAGGCGGAGCATGCCCTTGCAGCATCCCTTGGGGCCACCTGCATGTTTGTGGTCGTCACGGGGCTTGGCAGCAGCAGCAGGGGAGAAGGAGGAGGAGGACGACGAGGCGGACTTGGCTGCTGCTTCCTTCTTGTCTGTGCGCTTGCAGTGGTGCTCGTGGTGCTGCTCACGGGAGTGGCCACTGCTGACACAGTGCTCACACTGTGCCTGTCTGCTGTGCTCCACCTCCCTGTATGGCTGCTGCCACCGCTCCTGCACTCACTCCTGCAGCCGCCGTCGCTGCTGTTCCTGGCTGCCATGGGCACCTCAGCCTGCTGCGGAGACAGCGCCAAGCACAAGCGGCCGTGGGGCAAGCGGTGCTTGGGTTTGTTGCAGTGGTAGGGACAGTGGCAACTTGGCGGAAGCTGCCCACCGCTCCAGCAGCACCCATGTTGGGAGGTGGCACGTGGCAGCCGGGCATGGCATGAATAGTGCAGTGGCAGCACCCAGTCCTGCAAACAGCACTGAAAGTGCAGCAACAAGGAGTAAATGGTGGCAGTCTAGCCTGTCTCATCCTTCTCCTCCACTGTGGCCACTACAACCATACTGGCAGCCCCAAGGTGTGCCGCAAGGGCTGCCTCACCTCGCTGCTGCAGCAGCAAGTGGCTGCTGCTGGGCACTGAAGCTGGGCTGCCCCTGCCACTGCCACGTCCCTGCCATGAGCCCAAGCACTGCGGCCGCTTGTGCTTGGCGCCATCTTCGCAGCAGGCCGAGGCACCCGTGGTGGTCAGGAACAGCAGCAACGGCAGTTGCAGAAGTGGCAGATGCAGGAGTGGGTGTGGAGCTGGTGGCAGCAGCTGTGTTGGGAGGCAGAATGCAGCAGCTGGGTGTAGTGGGAGCACCATGGCGGCACCATGAGTACCACTGCAAACACAGCGAGAAGGAGAAGGCGGTGGTGGCCAAGTCCACCTTGTCTTCCTCCTTCTCTGCCACCACCGCCAAGGCCCTGTGGCTGCCACAACCATGCCGGTGGCTGCTCCGCCTTGCACGGCAGGAAGAAGTGGGAGGCCAAGGAACACTGCAGCTGGCCTAAAGTTGTGAATCCATCTGTCAGCTCCCCTCTCTCCCTGCTGGCAGCCTAGCTCAGCTCCACAAATCCCTACTAGCCCATGCCCTGTGTTCCTGCCACCCCACTCTGGGCTCTGCTGGCACTGGCTCTGGGACACCAACACAGGCCCCGTGCTCTGCTCACTTTTACTCTCCCCTCTCCCCACCGCCACTTTCTCCACATTCCTGCCCACCTGCTGGCCATTCAGCACCATGTGGCTCCTGGCTGTATGACTGGACCGTGGGACTCAGCAGGAGCTGGCCCACCTCTGAAGATGGGTGAGCCCCGCAATTCTCCCCTGCCTCCCCGCTCCCTGCTTTTACCTGAATTTCCCATGCTGGCTCAGGCACAAACAGTCTCATAGTCCCAAGTCCTACTGGTGGGGGGGGGCTGCTGGGCTGGCCCTGCTGTTGCAGGAGCTTGCCATGACTTCCCCTGGGTCCTACTGCCCCTGGTTCCTGTCATCTTTGACAGGAGCCAGGGGCAGATAAATATTAATTATTTTTTTGGTGGCCCCACAGCCTGGATAGAATGGCCTGGTGGGCCGGATCTGGCCCATAGGCTGTATTTTGCCCACCCATGGTTTAGAAGAACATGTACAGCTGGCTTTCTTGGTCTTAGAGTAGCCAGTTATGTGGCCATCATCCTCCTTAACGTTTTTGGCATTACATTATTCTTATTCTCAGTTTTTTTCCAAAGATAAGGCAGTAGTCCTTAAGAGTTGCCCAGGAACTGGAGCCCTGGTTGCTAAAGTGAGCTGATCAGAAAACTGGAGTGAGTTGATGGAGAGCTGAAGGAGCTAGGCATGTTCAGCTTGCAGAAGAGGCACTTAAGAGGGGACATGATAGCAGTCTTCAAATACTTGAAGGACTGCCATGCTGCCATTAGGAAGAGGGAAAGCACCTTTTCTTTCTGCAGAGGAAGATGCAGATCAATGGCTTGTACTTTCAACAAAGTAAATTTAGATTGGATATCCAAACAAAAATTCTTCACTGTTAGAATAGTGAGACACTGGAATACAACTTCCCTAGGCAGTTTGGTCTATCACTGGAGGTGTTCAAGAAGACAGCGACTGGTTCGGGAAGATCTAGGTGTATCTATGCCTATTTTATAATACGGGTAGAATCATAGAAAATTAGGGTTGGAAGGCACCTCAGGATGTCATCTAGTCCAACCCCTGCTCAAAGCAGGACCATAGATCATCCCAGCCAAGGCTTTGCCTAGCTGAATCTTAAAAACCTCCAAAGATGGAGAGTCTACAACCTCTCTGGGTAACCTGTTACAGTTTTTTACTACCCCCTGTACCCATTTGAGCCAAAGCAGCTGAGGTCTTATGCCTTTGGACAGAGTTGTGTTTGGGTTACCCGCTCATGGTAAGTCTCCCTTAACTCGCCCACCATGTCTTGATCTCAAAAGAATAAAGAAAAGGACAATTCCTATACTGGTAAAGACTATC
The DNA here is from genome assembly GCF_001723915.1 of Gavialis gangeticus. Taxonomy (NCBI): domain Eukaryota; kingdom Metazoa; phylum Chordata; order Crocodylia; family Gavialidae; genus Gavialis; species Gavialis gangeticus. Next base: position 44,601,372 of record NW_017729000.1, on the reverse strand, counting down.
ATGAGTGTGTTCCCATCGATGGTGTTTCTTGAGGCTCTGCCTCCTATACACACCATCCACTCACCAGCTGGGACTTGATGGCTCCAGCTGTTACAGTTGTGCGTAAGCAGTATCTGGTTCTTCCCTTGTCCTTAATTTACTCTCAGTTCTCTTTGTGTCAGGGTGAGGCGTACACATAAATTAATCTAGGATACCTAGGCACCTGATGGCTTTCTTCATCATATGCCCAAAAGTGGTTCTGAATTGCCTGTCATGCTCAATTAATTCATGAGCATGTAGACATAAATACAGTCAATTCATAGCAGATATAATAAATAACAATCCCAATGGAAAATTCAATGATCAATTCGTCAGCTTCCTTGCTTCTGTCACATCAACTTCATTAATCGATTAGTAGGAAACTTCACTCTACATCAAGTATGCACGCAGCTCAGGGTTGTCTCTCTCCTTATCTTCGATCAGTTGTCCCCTCTGTTTAATATAAGAGGTCCCACTCATCCTGTGAGCTGGTACCTCTACTCTAAATTTTTCCTGTTTTTTGTGGGGGGGGTTTATGTTAATGGAACCCTTCTTGTGGAATGTTCATCTTCTGGACTTCAACACAAGGGTTTCTGGGTGTCTTTGTCCGAGTTTTTTTGTCTTTGGGCATCTGGAAATGGGGTTCCACACAGAGCTTTTTGTTGCCCTGTCCTGCACTGTCAGATGGCATGACTGGTTACCCTGCTGCCTGTTGGAGTGAATGACACAGGTGTATTACCCTCTCTCCCCCTGCTGACTGGCATTCCTGATCTTTTAAGCTCCAGTGGTGGGCATGAGTTTGTGATGTCACAACCCACCTGCTTCTTAATCCTCATTGTGCAGGTGTTCATAAACCATGGTGTCAGTGCTGTGTGCTGTGCCACTCTACTCCCTCCAGGTCTGCACCTGCTGGTAAGAACCAGCTCTTACTCTTGCTGGACAAAACAAGTAGGTGGTTGATGACTTGGCCGAGCTGCCCAGCTCCAGATCACTACAGGGGCTACACGTGTACTTTGTCACTTGGCAACACCCTTCTACTGAGAAATTCTTCCTAATAACTAGCCTAAACTTCCCTTGCTGCAACTTGAGACCATTGCTCCTTGTTCTTTCATCTGCCACCACTGAGAATAGTCTAGCTCCATCTTTTTAGGAACCCCATTTCAGGTACTTGAAGGCTGCTATTAAATCCCCTCTCAGTCTTCTTTTCTCGAGACTAAATAAGTCCAGTTTCCTCAGCTTGTCCTCAGAAATCTTGTGCCCCAGCCCTCTAACGATTTTCATTGCCCTGCACTGGACACAGTACTCCAGATGTGGCCTCACCAGTGCTGAATAGAGGGGAATACTCATTTCCCTTGATCTGCCAGCAACAGTTCTACCAGTGCAGCCCAGTATGCTGTTAGCCTTCTTGGCAACAAGGGCACACTGTTGGATCATATTCAGCTTATTGTTCACTGTAACCCCAGGTCCTTTTCTGCAGAACTGCTACCTAGGCAGCTAGCCTGTACTGGTGCATGGGATTGTTCCATTCTAAGTGCAGGACCTTGCACTTGTCATTATTGAACCTCATGAGATTTCTTTTGGTCCAATCCTCCAATTTGTCTAGATCCCTCTGAATCCTAGCCCTACCTTCCACCATATCTACTATTCTCCCTAGCTTGGTGTCATCTACATACTTGATGAGGGTGTACTCTCTGCCAGTGGTTCTCAACCTTTTTTGTACCAGGACCCATTTGTAAACATTGATGTCCAGTCCTGACCCAGTGCCCCTCACTCCCGACCCACTCCCTCCAGCCCCTAGCCCCACAGTGTGTGGGGCAGAGGGTGGGAGTGGGGGCTAGGAGGGGTATGTGGGGTGAATGGGGGGCCCCAAGCTGCCCCTTGCAGGCTAGAACTCTGCCAGCCTGCAAAGAAAAGCTATGGTTTCCCACATTTTTCTCCTTTAAAGTAGAATCAATTTTTAAAGTTTGCTCAGGACCCTTTTATATATTCTTGCGACCCACTTTTGGGTTGTGACCCATGGGTTGAGAATCATTGTGCTATGCCATCTTCCAGGTCATTGATGAAGATATTGAACAAAACTGGCTCTGGGACCGACCCCTGGGGCACTGCCCTTGATACTGGCTGCCAACTAGACATTGAGCCATTGATTACTACCCTCTGAGAAGCATGGGTATTTCCCATGCTTCTGGCTTTGCTAGTTGCTCCCACCCCACTCCCCCTTTTTTCTGCTATATGTGTGAGGGTGTTTTTAAACCTCCCCAGAGGCACTGGGTATGGGCTACAGCTAAAGTTTGGGACTTCAACTGGGGTCTGCCTTCTGGTGGTCCCCTCCAACACATTTTCTCTGTGATTCTATGAAATGCGCAGTTTGCAACCAATTTTGATCAACCAACTTAAATGTAGCTGGAATTCTATTACCCTTTCTGAACATGTAATTGAGGGCCTTTGTAAGAGTAAAGGAATGTCTGAATGTCTCTGGAGGATAATCCTGTTCCTATAACAGGGGCACTTTTGTGCCCAGGGGGGTTAATGGAACCATTTCTACACTTCAACTGGATAACTCAAGAGTTGGTCATAAGCTGCATTTTGGTCATCCATTAGGTGGAATAAAATTCTCCCCTTGGTGTTTTGGTCAGTCACAAAGAAATATATAATTGGGTTACCCCATATTTGAATAACGTTCTGGCTACTGTAAGCCTCATGGCCAGCTTGTACTGATCCTTAGACCTGATGAAAAAATTACCTTCATTTTCACCACTGAAAAGTAAAAATAAATGGCATGGCTCTAGTTGTGCTTCATAAGCTAGAGGTAGAAACCCATTCATCCCTGCCTCTTAGCTGAGACCTACACTGCCAATTTTGCCAGGTTACATATGTTGCAAGTATATCTGAGTGTGAAAAAAAAAATCACACACCCAAAACTGACAAAGTTATATCAGCAAAATCCCTGGTGTAGACACAATTTCTTTTGGATTACTTCATGTCAAGACTGGAAGCCCATAGGCCACATACGGCCTGAGAGAGGTTAATGTGTGGTACTGGGCTTGGCTACCACTCCCCAAACCATCCTATACAAACCATAATCTAAATTCTGTGTAAGACTGTCATCAACCCTGACACAACACAGACCTAAAATCCTGATCTGCCACAGATAAAGTAAGGGAACCATGGCAGCCAATGTCTTGTTTCTATGAAATGTTGTCATATGTGTGAGAGATCCTGGGTAGTGGCTGATGCCTCTACTACAAAGGAAGGCACAAACCCCCCACAGTCCATAAATCTGACCATGGGGTAATATTCCTCCCTGACCCCAAATATGGCAACTGGCCCGACCCTGAGCAGAGGATCAAGACCCTCTAGCCAGGAATGGCTCAGCAGGAGCACTGGCACATCCCATTGGCCTTGGCTGTAGCCAACACCCAATGCCTCTGATGAAGGTTTAAAAACACTAGGGGTGCACTGAGAGATTTTTCAGGCTGATACTGATGGCTGATTATTAACCAGCCATATCAGCTGATACCAATCCAATTGCCGATATGCAGCCTGGCAACTTGGAGAGCAGCTTCCCACCAGTAAGTCTGTGGGGGGAAAGGGGTGTGGGGTGGCAGATTGGGGACCCCACAGTGAGGGAGGGAGTGGGACTGGGGCAGCAGAAGGGACAGGTGCTGCCCAGCCAAGGCAGAGCAGGGTGTGGGAAGGAGCTGTGGGCAGCTCACCTGGGGGGTACAGGGGTGGGGTGGGG
>NW_017729000.1:44593672-44597602 GCF_001723915.1 Gavialis gangeticus | reverse complement strand
GTGGGGTGGGGTGGGGGGCTGCTCCTGCTGCTGTGTGCACCCCCAGAGAAGGCATGGGGAGCATGTGCCCCCAAGATTTGTGCATGGGGTGAAAGCAGGCTGCCTGCTGCAGACTCGGACCCAGGGGCTACACCAGCCTCTTTCTGCATGGGGGAGGGCTAGTCTGGGGCTGTGCTCACGGTGGGTGGGAGCAGGCTGGGCAGGAGTGGCGCTGGCAGGGGTGGCTATGGTGAATTTTGGGATGACTATAGCTCCCCCCCTATAACTCCCCCTCCCAGTGCCGCTGCTGCCTGACCCACCCCTGCCCACCCTGAGCACAGTCCTGGCCCAACCATCACTGGGAAGAGGTCAGCACAGCCCCTGGCCTCAAGCCCACAGCAGGGAGCCCATCCTCACCCTGTGGACAAATCTGGGGGTGCGCATGCCCCCTATGACTCTCCCAGGGGCGTGTGCAGTGGTGGGAGATGCCCCCTATCCATCCCCTTGTAACACCCAGACAAGCCTCCCATGGTTCCATCCCATGTCTTGTCCCACCCTGGCTGGGCAGCTCCTGCCCCTGTCCTTGCCCCAGTCCCAGCCAGCCCTACTCCATCTCTCACTGTCAGGGCCTTGATCTGCCTTCCCCATGCACCTTCCCCCCCTGACCTACCGGCTGGACACTGCTCGCCAAGCTGCATTTCTGGCTCTGTGCACACTGTGGCTGCATGCATGCATGCAGCATTTGTCAGTGATATTATCAGGGCAGTGGAGCAACTAGCAAAGCTCAGAAGCATGGGAAATATTTACATTATAGGGGCAGGCAAACTAAAGCCCCTGGGCTGGATCCAGGCTGTGGAGGGATTTTGTCCATCCCATAGCAGGTCCCTCAGTTCTGGGTAGCCTGGGCTGGGATCCGTGACAGTGCTAGACATGCCTGCCAAGAGAGCAGAGGCAGCTGCTGGCTTCCAAGCCGGAGCCCCTGCACGGAGGTGGCTGCTGCTGCCCGTGGGATCAGTGGGACCCCATTCTGGGTGCCTTGGGAAACGAGCTCAGCAGCAACTGGCTGCATTTGTGGAGCTGCTGCTTCCGATTGCTCCTACTGTGTGGAATCTGCAGCACGACCCCCATTGTGCAGCTCCCACCCGGCACTTGCCACCCAATGTGATCTGTGTAGCCCTGCCCAGTCCATGATCTCCCTCCCTGCAGCCCAGGGCCTCTGCTGATCCCCATATAGCCTCTGGATTTTTAAGGGGATGGTGTATATGTCTGTTCCACCCCCTCCCCCAACCAAATCTGGAAACCAATACCATAATAGGATCTAAGTCTTGTGTTAATTGGATAAGGAGTCTTCCTCATAAGCCTCTTTCTTAAGTCCCTAAGGATCATTTATGCATAAAAAAGGCCTTGATAGACATCATATTTTTAGGAGGTTGAGTAAGCTTAGCAAATTATGTGACTCTACCTTATATTCAGCTTTATGCTAGCTAGTTTAGCATATACTATGGTCTACAACAAGGGTAAGCAATGTTTTTTGGCCAGAGTGCTGAAAACCCCCACAATGTCTACCTTGGAAGGTGCTGGAGTGCCAGAAAAACAAAATGAGGGCGGGGGGGAGGGTGTACATGGCAGGATGCACTGCATAGTAGTATATTTAATAATCATAAATGTTGCCTTTGTTGTTGTGTATTCCTTTTTTGTTGAGTATGTTGCAATGAGAGAGAAAAAAGGACAAATAAGAGAAAGAAAAAGGAGAGCAGAGAGAGAACCAGACACATGCACACAGAGAACCAGAACACACCCAGAGCGGACACAAGCGCACACACATCCAGAACTAGACACATGGGTGCGCACACAGACACACAGGACAAGGTAGAGGCAGACAAGCACGCACAACCAGATGCGTGGGCACACGGAGCTGGGCTCCTGGGCCACTGGACAAAGTCCACTCCGAGACACATGTGCACCTGCCGGTATGGAGCTAATGCTGGAGCCCAAAGCAGATGTTTGCAGCCTCCCGACTGCAGCCAGCCCTGGCTCTGGGTAGCTACTGCCAGCCACAGCAGGACTTGCAGCCACCCAGCTGCCTGCTGGGAGCAGCCCAGGCTTCGTGGCTGGCAGCAGCTGCCTAGAGCCCACGCCGTTGGTGGTGTGCCTAGCAAAATGGCCTTGCGTGCTGTGCTCAGTGCACATGCTGGGGGTTGCTGACCCCTGGTCTACAACAACAAAGTGACCATGAGGTCTTCCCCATTTTAATTTACTTTCCTATATTCTTCCCAAAACTTTATTACCACACAGGGAAACACATCTCCAAATGTTAAGTGTGTAAAAGTGATCTCTTTTTTTTTACCTCAGAAAGAGCAGACCTTTTACCGAAGCCAAGTACTGTAGCTATTTGGCACCTATGGGAAAGATGCTATAATGTATCCATTAACAAAAACAGACTCTTAAAAATAATTAGATGTTTAGAGAACTGTCACCTATTAGCTAGCAAACCAGCTGCTCTTGGTTAAACGACTCACTCCATTAAAATTGAAGTGCCATGGCTTATGCAGATTCTCCTATTGAAGATATACAAAGCAGTGGCATAATGCATTTTTCACTAGGAAATACTCTCTGGATTTAGCATCATACTCCAGTGCCCACTTAGCAAAAGCAGTGCTATAACAAATTGGTCCTACTGTCTGCCTCTAGAACACTGTGCTAATTTCCCAACCTTAGGAATGGACAGAGAACAAATAAAAATAAGCAAGCAAAAAGAGATTCTCTTTCATGTGTGTCAGTGTGATCCCATTGTAAGCATGCATATGCCTCATGTGCACAATGTCAGATATATTGAATAGCAAGTGTCCATTGAGGCTGCCAAAGTGTCCTGTCCCTTCATGTGTTTCTGTATGAGAGTAAAAGGAGAAAGGCTGTTGTTGTCTTTCACCTTCCTGTTACAGCCTGTGGCAGTGAGGCAGAACCTGACTATTATCTAGTCTCCTTCTCTCTATGAGCTTGTCTGCTCCAGCTTTGTGAAAACAGTCTTTCATTTCTTCATTTGTATGCTCCAAAGAAATAGAGAAAAAAAAAGTTATGCACTCCATATACGCCACCTACAGCAGGATGAGGTTTAAGCCTTGTGCAGCCTCTTATGGACTCAATGCCCTAGTTAAGGGTCAAAGTTAATTTCCTTTCTGTTTTGGGGAGGGCCTCATCCTGATAGGTGGTTTGTGTGCAAATTCTTTTTCTTGAGGACTAACAAGTTGAAGTACAAGTGACTAAAGTCCTACCTGCTTGGGCAAACTTTGCATATTACCTCAGGCCTGGTGAAGCCAAAGGTTCATCCTAAGTGAATTCCCTTCTGAAATACTCCATGTTAAGGGGTCCAGCATGAGGAAAGAAAGACAGTATCTTTGCATTAGAAAAGTCATCATCAGAGGTGGCAGCAGCACCCTGACTTGTAACTCATGCCAAAGGAAGTGTTGAGACCTGCTTCAAACATAGATAAGACATCTCACACAGAGGAGAGGAGATATCACTCCTTCAAAGATATCCAAGTTCTCTGCGAAAGCGGCAGGGCTATGCAAGCTGATAGTCCCATCACTGGTACTAAAAAAATACATTTGCACCATTGTTGATCATCAAGGATCCTGGTTTTCCCTGATAAAAAAAATTGCAAATTCTCTGATAAAACCCCCAAAATCCATGATTAAAATTAAAGCCCCCCCACAACCCCTCTGGCCCTGCTGATGCCCCTCACTCCCCGCCACAATCTCCCCAGCCTTGCTGGTACCCCTCTCTCCCCCACAACAGCCCCACAGGCACACATACACACACATAGAGGCAGGCACACACATAGGCAGTCACACACCCAAAAGGTAAGTGTGTGTCAGGAGGAGAGAAGGGGCTTGGAGGGGGGGCAGATTGAGAATGGGGGGTGGGGAGGAGAGCAGGGCCGGGGGGTCCAAG
>NW_017729000.1:44590341-44593054 GCF_001723915.1 Gavialis gangeticus | reverse complement strand
CAAGGCAGTGGTGCCCCTCTGTGGGCCACATACAAGCTGCCAGGCCCAAGGGGGTTTGCATGTGGCAGCTGCCACTGCCACCACCTTGCCCGCCATTGCTGCACCCCACGCTGCTTAGCTGCAGAGCCATGGAACTTGCCCGCAGAGCCTTGTGGCCAGCTGCAGGAAGTTACCATGGGGCATGGTAGTGAGGTGGCAGTGGTTCTGCAGGCAAATGGCACAGCTGGCCAGCAGGGAGGGGGCCTTGCACATGGCAGCCACCACTGCCACTGCACCACTGTGCCCATCCTGCCTTCCTGTACATGGCTGCATGTCTCCACAAGCAAGTGGTGTGGGGTGCTACAGCAGCAGCAGTGGTGTGGTGGCAGCTGCTGTGTGCGAGCCTCCTCCTCCCAGCCACCCTGTGTGTGGCCTGTGGAGTCATGTGGCTGGCTGCAGGAAGGCAGCACAGGGCGCAGCAGTGGTGTGGTGGTGGTGGCAGCCGCCATGTGTGAGGCCCCCTCCCCCACAGCCAGCTGCACCGCTTGCCTGTGGAGCCACCACCACCTTGCTGCTGCTCCCTGCGCTGCCTTCCTGTGGCTGACTGCACAGCTCCGTGGGCACAGCTCTGTGGCCACATGGCTTCGCAGGCAAGTGATGCAGAGTGTGGCAGCAGCAGGTAGGGTGGTGGTGGTGGCAACCACTCCAGGGCCTTTCCAGTTTCATGCACCACTAGCCAGGCAGCCACTCTAGGGCTTCCCCCAATACCTCCCATCTCCCTGCTAGAGTTCCTGGCCAGCTGCACATGGAATGCAAGATGCCTGATCGGCCCGACTGGGCTCGGCACCTTCATGTGCAGCTTCCCTTAAGGGCATGGAGGTTCCTAGCCCAGTTGCGTTGATCAAGTTGCTCGTGTTCCACGTTCAGCCAGCTGGGCACTCCAGCAGGGAGAGAGGATGTGTTGGGGAAAGTGCCTGGTTGGGAGCACATGGAATGTGAGTGCCTTGATCAGCCCAACCTGGCTTGGCTTCTCCATGCCATTAAGGGAAGCCGCACATGGAGGGCTGAACCCGGTCAGGCCGATCAAGCTGCTTGTGTTCCATGTGCAGCTGGCTGGGCACTCTGTGTGTCTCCCCAAAATCTCCCCAATCCCTCAGCCTCCAGCCCTGCCCCGCACCCCCCCAGCTCCCTCTAAGCCCCACTTACCTTACAGACTCCAGAAGGACAGTGAGCCTGATCCATCCCTTAGGACTGACTAAAAGCCTCAGGCCCCTCTACCTTAGCCCCTCCACCTTCCCCTCTCCCTGTTCCTCTGGGCAGGGTTGGGGTTTTCCCACCCTTTTTGCAATCAGCTGTTGCAGGCTGGAACTCTGCCAGCCTGCAGAGCTCTTTGCAAAAGCTGGAAACCCATGTTTTTTTCTGCTAAAGGGGAAAGTCCACGTTTCTCTTATAAGGAGGGCAAATTCATGGTTTTCTCCATTTTTCCATGGGAAACTGAAAATCCAGATCATGGGCCTGAGGTGAAAGTTTACTGAACCAGTGGGATCTTTGTTAGGTACATCATCTACCCTGGCATTGGAGCTGAGACATCAGGGATCCTGGTTTTCCATGATAAAAAAAATCAAGTTCTCTGATAAAAATCCCAAAATCTGTGGTTAAAATTAAATGCCCGTCACAGCCCTGCTGGTGTCCCTCACTCCCCCACCCCAGTCCTCCAGCCTTGCTTGTAGCCTTTGCCCCTCACCCACAGCCCCTGCCCCCAAGCCCTGCTGGAGGGGTCCCCAGGTGCCAGGGATATGGGGCCAGGGACCCTGGTTCTTGTCGCACTAGATTGGAGATGCCTGGGCGTGGCTGGGCTGGTATACCAAACTTTTTATTTCTACTTAACAAAATGCTCAAAATACTTTGCTACTACTACTTCCCACACTAATCTCAAAGACTTACATATATAAACAATTAAAACAATTACAAACAGTTAACAACGGGGAATTGTGTCCGTTGGGTCACGAGGTTCAGGCTGAGGCCCCTTGCGTTCAAAACCACGTGTGGTCTTGGTGCAGCTGGCCAGGGCCCTAGTCTCAGACCTGGTCAATGGCTCATAGATTTCAAGAGGCTATTTAACAGTTAGGCTTGCATGCTTACCACAAAGGCAAACAGGAGCGGCTTCATGGCTGGAGAACACTAGTCTCTTCGCGGAGGCCTCAAAAACCGACCCGAGATGGCACTTGGGGAGGGGTGGCCCTGACGGGTGATCAGTCCGCGGGCCCTTTGATGCTTGAAGTTTCGTTCCGAATTTCCACCGTCAGGGCTTTTCCCGCGACTGCTTTTGTACTGTTAGGCTGTGGCGTTTTATTTCCAGCCACCGATCAGTTGTCTTTTCCCTCAGCAATTTGTTCCCAGTGACCAATTGTGCACCATATCAAAACTTTGGGCTGCAGCGTTTTGTTTCTACTCACGCCACCTATTATTACCTTGCTTTTGTTTGTCAGGCAGTTTTGAGGCGGGTGATCTTCTGCTACGTGAGAGTAGCAGACGCCACTCGTCCAGAGACCTTTGCGTCGAGGCCCAGCACACTGCCGACTTATAAAGCGGCCTGGCCATTCATCCGAGCGTGCCTGTGACAGTTCTCAGCCCCCTGCCCCCAACAGAAGGGAGGGACTGCTATAGCAGGAGCACAAGTGGCCTTCCCCCCCTCCCCCCCGCTGCCTGCCTGCTACAGGCTCAGGCGGGGCTG
>NW_017729000.1:44579642-44585341 GCF_001723915.1 Gavialis gangeticus | reverse complement strand
GGGTGGGGGGGAGGGTGGGTGTGTGCTACGGGCTCATGCTCCCCACCCTGCTGCCCTCCCCCAGGTGCTCGGGAGTGCAGTGTTTGCAACCTAGTGTGGCAGCGGACAGGGGGGATGTGCACAAAAGCTGCCTGCTGCTGCAAGCTCCATGCTGCCCAGGCTATGCTTCCCCTGCAGGTGGGGGCAGCAGCAAGGGGCATAACCCTGCACTGCTCCTGTGCACACAGAAAGCATGGCCAGGGCAGTGCAGAGCTTGCAGCAGCAGCCAGCTTTTGTGCATGGCCCCAGTGTGCCCTGCCATGCCAGTCACATACGCTGTGCTCCGGAGGGCCTGGGGAAGGGCAGCAGGGCAGGGAGCACAGTGTGTATGACTCAGGGTTTGCAGCAGGCCAGGCACTCTGGGTGGGAGAGGGGAGGTTTGCAGCCAGCCAGGAGGGGTGGGGGTTTGCAGCCAGCCGAGCACTCTGGCTGGGAGCGGGGAGGCTGCAAACCCACTCCCGACCAGAGTGCCCAACCAGCTGCAAACCTCCCCACTCCCTCAGCCCCTAGCCAGCTTCCCCTCCACAGTCCAGCCTGGCAACCCCCAAGCCCCACTTCCAGCAAGAAGAGTGAGCCTGAAGCAGCCTCTGGTAAATGCCAGTGTCAGGCCCTGCCTTTCCCCCTCTCCCTTCCCCTCTGGCCCAGGTTGAGGCTTTCCCACCCTTTTGGAACTCAGCCAGCCTGCAGAGCTGGTTGCAAAAGTGGGAAATCTGCAGATTCCTCTTCTAAAAGTGAAAGTCTGTGTTTTCTCTGATAAAAATGGGAAATCTGTGGTTTTCTCTGTTTTTCCACGGGAAACAGAAAATCCAGATCCCTGGACATTAGCCCTCAAAATTGCTATTCAAGGAATTGTACTCCTCCTCATCATTGCCAGATTATTCCTCCTCTCCAATTTCAAATCAGGGAAGGCGGGAACTCTCTACAACCTCTAGGAAATAACCTCAGCTGTGTAACAGGGCAGTCTGTCTCTGAGGGAACAGACAGCTTTGTTTAGAGAGCTCTGCTACAGGTCATTTGGATAGCATTTTCTGTTAGGAGGGGTTCCAGGGACAGAACAGGAGGATTTTGTTTAGCTTGTTTTGTTTGTTTAAAAGACTGTGTTTTATTTTAGTGTACTCAGCTCTTCAGGGAGCAAAGGTTGACTTTAGAAGGAAGCAGGCTAGGCAACCTGCTTAGATGTTGTGCAGAATGCTGACAGCTTCAGCCACCAGCCACTAAAAATGGATACCATAGCTGTGCCAAAATGGTTGAAGGGGTTGCATCAGCAACAGGTGCTCCAGAAACAGCAGCAGCTATTCTATCAGTTCCAGCTTCAATGGCAGAAGTTTCAATAGAAATTGTAGAAGGATCAGCAGCACCTTATGCTTCAACAACTGGACCAGGTAAAGGCCAGCAGAAGTAGGTGGGGTCCTTATACAGATGGGGCCAGATGATGACCTGGAGGCCTTTCTAGACACTTTTGAGTAGGTGCCTGAAAAGTATCAGTAGCCCTGAAAATAGTAGGCCATTCAACTAGTGCCTTATCTGACAGGTAAGCATACTGGGCCCGGGACGTCGTTCTCCCCCTGTACTTGGCCTTGGTGAGGCTGCAGCTGGAGTACTGCGTTCAGTTTTGGGCTCCACAATTCAAAAAGGATGTGGAGAAGCTTGAGAGAGTCCAGAGAAGTGCCACCCGCATGATCAGAGGTCAGGAAAACAGACCTTACGATGACAGACTGAGAGCCATGGGGCTCTTTAGCCTGGAAAAGCGCAGGCTCAGGTGTGCTCTGATGGCCACCTATAAGTTTATCAGGGGTGACCACCAGGATCCGGGGGAACGTTTGTTCACCAGAGCGCCCCAAGGGATGGTGAGGTCGAAAATCATAAACTACTACAAGACCGTTTCAGGCTGGACATAACGAAGAATTTCTTTAGTGTCCGAGCCCCCAAGGTCTGGAACAGCCTGCCATCGGAGGTGGTTCAAGCACCTACATTGAACACCTTCAAGAGCAATTTGGATGCTTATCTTGCTGGGATCCTATGACCCCAGCTGACTTCCTGCCCTTTGGGTGGGGGGCTGGACTCGATGGTCTTCTGAGGTCCCTTCCAGCCCTAATGTCTATGAAATCTATGAAATATATGAGATGAGGCCACATCGGATTGTGACACCTTCAAGTCTGCCATCACAGACTGTGTGGATTACGTGGAAGAGATATATCAGCCCAAGTCCCATGAAAAGCCATTAAACTCAGGCTTGTGGCCCTGAATGGTTGCCCTGTACCTCAAAAACACATGGTGGTTGAAACCTGAGTCTCACTCAGCCACAGAGATAATAGAGTGATGGCCCCGGAGCAGTTTCATTAAGTATTGCCTGGGGGACCCTGACTGTGGGTTTGCAGATAACAGGTTGATGATTTCAAAGAGGCAGTCTGCCTTGCTGGGAACCTCCTTGGGACTGAATTAGATACCCTGGTGGACCAAAGAGATGTGCCCAGCAAGGCATGAACTCAAAATGAGGAAGGCCTCCTACAAGTAGAAGGCCTTTGAACCGAGGTCCTGCACCCAATCTGGGAGTCCTGCCCCAGTCCCCAAGCAAACAAGGACAAGCTTAACAGTATTGGGCCACAGACTTCAGAATAGAAGAAGATCCCCTCAGGGACATAGTGCCAGGCCAAGAGAAAGGGCAACTCTCAGTCTGCTTTACATGTGCACAGCCAAGTCACTTGCACACGGATTGTCCACAGATGGACTGCAGGCCAGGATTTCTGAAGTTCGGACAGAGAACCCAGAGCAGAGAGGCTATATGGTTGTGGCCTCACACTCAAGGCATTGGGTGCCTTTGGTGGGTACTCCCTTTGAGTGGGCTGGGGTAGATATATTCAGGCCCTTGGAACTGACCAAAAGCAGGTTGCGTTTTATCCTTATGCTCAAGGACTATGTTAGCCAGTACCGTGAAGTGGTACTCATCTGTAACACGATGGCCCAAACAGTAGCCATAAATTATTAAAAGGTTTATCACGTGTGGGCCTCCCTCAGAAAATATTAGCAGGCTAGGACACAATCTTTATGTCCTGACTACTAAAAGAAGTATGGGCTTTTTTGCAAGTCCATCCAATTGGGACCTCCATCTACCACCCTCAGACAGCTGATCTGGTGAAGAGATTCTGTTGGACTCTGAAGAGAATGCTGAGGAAGTTTGTGGCAGGTGAATCCCAGAAGTGGCATCTGCTCCTACCATATCTGCTGTTTGCAATCCAGAAGGTTCCCCAGTCCTTTGTGGGGTTCTCTCTGTTTGAACTTTTCTATGACAGGCAGCCCTGAAGTGTATTAGACCTCATTCATGAGACCTAGCAGGCACGGCATGAAATCACAAAATGTCATCCAGTATGTTTTCAGATTGTGGGAATGACTAGATCTAATGGAAGCATGTATCTGGGACAAACTCAGGGGTGCACAGCACACCCAAGTACATCTTTATAATAAGATTGCATGACTCTGGCATTGGGTTCTGCTTTTGTTCCTTGCATCAGAAAGCAAATTGCTGGCTAAATGACAGGGACCCTATGAGATCATAAAATGAGTTGGGTTTATAGATTATGAAGTGCACCTGGTGGGGGAATGACATGGGTCCCAAATGTATAAGGTAAATCTGATATCCTGCTGAACTCAAACAGCACTGAATGCCTCAACTGCTTTGCCAGCAGATACTGGAAACATGGGAAAAAATGGTGGAAACAATGTAGAAAAAACTCCCAACCAGTGAGGTTGCTCTTGGGGAAAACTTGTCCACAGCTCAACAGGAGAAGGTAATGGCCCTAGTGAAGTAATTTCCAGATGTGTTTACAACTTGACCGGGAAAGACCACCATGATTAATTAATTATAGGGACCTATTTATTATGCAGTGGGGAAACAGTGGGCCAAGCCCATTAAGGAAACTATCACCCCCCTTCCCTCCACCCTTAACGGAGACACTTGAATATATAACAGCTAAGTACTGGAGGCAACTAATGAAATAACAAGGGTGGGAATGGGGGTCATAGGTTCATAATGAATGTTCCAAGGGGGAACACCAAGCAGAGCATACTGGCCAGCACCCACTGGCCCTCAAATGAGTCCAAGGAGCCAGTTGATGCCATCCAGTGAAGTTCTGCCTAGAGATATGGATAGATGAAGGACAGGAAGATGGCTTCACAGTCACTGGGGGTCCCCCCCCCAGCCAGAGCTTCTTTCCCAGTCAGATAGATGGCCATCTTAGCTAAAGTCAGGAGGAGGTTGAGCAGGAGGTCCCAGGACTTGGTGGGGGCAGACAGGGAGCTCATAAATGAAAAGGCATGGGGAGCAGTGCAGCCAGAACCGCACCAGGATATTCTTTAGGAGGTAATGCCTGAAAACAGTATGTCTCGTCCAAAAAGAGTTCTCCTGAATACCCAAGCAACTATGGGAATCAGTAAAGAAGGATACAGGTACTCTGGTTGCACTGAGTGTGACTTGGCCTTTCTTGACTATGTGAAAGCGTTCACAAGTGCCTGGAAGGAACATCTCCAGTGGGTCAGGGCAGTGCTACAGTAACTTTAGGCCCCAAGCCTAACAGTCAATCCATTAAATTGCTGGCTTGGCTGTCAGAAAACCACAATTTTTAGGGCATGCACTAGGCAATTGGGAGATCAGACCCCTTGTGAACAAAAAGCCTTGGTAGAGTCTTGGTAAAGCACCTATACCCAAGACATAAAGGCCCCCTTCCTGGACATGAGTAACTGATGCTGCCTTAGTCGGGGGGGGCACATGCCCCACCCCCGCATCTGGTCCTCTCATGGCAGATCTCACTGCTCAGGAGGAGTTCCCCCATGGCCGATTGCTGCAGCCACTTCTGGAAGTGGCTGCAGCCACTTCTGGGAGAGGCTGCAGCAATTGGCCGGTGCTTGCAGGAGGGGCACTGGCACCCTCCTGCCTCCCCTGCCCATCGCCTAAGCGGTGAGTGCGGCTGGTCTGGGGGTGCACCGGTGCTCTCAGGGGGTGCATATGCACCCTCTATAAGTCACCACTGTTTCCAGGATTGGCAAATTATCAGCACTTTATCCCACAGTTCTCATAAATTAATACCCCACTAACATTAGTTTCACAAAAATGGTGCCCAGAGCAGTGCAGTGGTTACCAGCATGTGCTGAGGTATTCAGAAAGAGAAAATGGGTAATATGTAGGTATGCAGCGATAGAAATTTTGGGGGCCAATAACCATGGGTGACTGGTGCCAGTCGGGGGGGCACCATATTGCTGATGGGCGGGGGGGGGTGTCTCCCCAGCAGCCGATCACCAAGCCAGTGGCAAAACCAGAAGTGCACTTCTGGTGCTTACAGCATGTGCACCCCCTACATGTTGCCAGTGCTGGTACCGATAGCTGATTTTTAAGGAGGCATATCAGCCAATGCTGATCTGATTTCCAATTCAGCTGTGTTCAGCTGGTAAGTCTGTTGTGGTGGAAGGGAAGGGTGGAGGGAAGGGGAGTTGGGTTTGGCAGATCAACACCCCCTGCAGTGAGGGAGGAAGCGGGGCAGGGCCTGGAGCAGACACTGCCCAGCCAGGTAAGGCGGGATGTAGGATGGATCCAAGGCTCATCTGGGGGACATTGGGCGGGGGGGTGGCTCTGGCTGCTGTGTACACCTTTGGAGAGCACGGGGGTGGGG
>NW_017729000.1:44568835-44569277 GCF_001723915.1 Gavialis gangeticus | reverse complement strand
TCCCCTAGATCTGCGAAGGGCGGGGTGGGTGGGCTGCAGCTGCCACCTGGAGCCGGGGCTGTGCCAAGTTCTTCTTGGCCGGGGCTGGGCTTGGAGTGAACAGCAGCTCTGGGAGGGGCCTATGCGGGGGGTTGCAGCCACCACAAATTTTGCCGTATCCCCCTCCCAACACCCCCCCCCGCCAAGTTCTGCTGCCGCCTGCCTGGTACAGCCCCAGATCTTCGCAGTGCATGGGTGGAGCCGGGGCTTGAGCTGGAGCTGTACCAGGCAGGTGGCAGTGGTGCTTGGAAGGGGGGTGCGGGGAGGGCTACAGCAAAATTTGGGGTGGCTGCAGCCTTCCGCGTAGCCCCCTCCCAAAGCCACCACACGCTCTGAATCCAGCCTCCGCTAACAAGAGCCCAGCACAGCCCTGGCTCCAGCTGGCAGCTGCAGCCCACCCGTC
>NW_017729000.1:44550773-44568168 GCF_001723915.1 Gavialis gangeticus | reverse complement strand
CGGGGGGCACATGCCCCCCGCCCTGTGCCGCTTGGCCAAGCTACAGCTCTGTCCCATGCCCACCCCATCTGGGCAGTGCCTGCCCAAGCCCCTGCCCCACTTCCTCCCTCACCGTGGGGGATGTTGATTTGCCTTTCCCCATCCGTCCCCCACAACAGACTTACCAGCTACACGCAGCTCTCCAAGCTGCCAGGCTGTGCTCCTCACTGCCTGCATGCTGTGTTGCAGCTGCGCACATGCACGGGCATTTATCTGCCAAATTATCAGCCGCATTGGGCTGATTACTGATACAGCCAATTTTCTTTATATCAGTGCCGACTCGATATCAGACTGATGTATCGGTGCACCTGTAGTAATGTGTACTACCCCAGGCCCGTGCAGTTCAGACTTTAGTCAAGGATTTATTTTAGAAATGAATACATCAGAGGAAAGCCTTAGGGTTATTCTCTCTTCAGGGCTTTGAGGATGGAAAGCATCCTATTCTGTATATGAGTCTAAAGATCCTTCCTCAAGAGCAGAGATATGCTTTAGTCAAGAAGAAACACCTTGCTCTGAAGTGGGTGATTAAGCCCCTTCAGTATTACCTCCTTTGGGCCTCCTTTACTTACAGATCAAGCTGTCCTAATGTGGTTACATGTGATGAGAGAAGCTAACCCTAGACTAACATGTTGGTACCTGGCACTACAACCATGCTCCTTTCACATCTGCCGCTGGCCAGGAGCTGCATATGTCAAAGTGGACTTCTTGTGGGAAGGAGGGTGGCTCAATACAGAGGAGTGGGTCAAAGATTCCACTCTTGGGTGTGAGATGTGTAACTGAACAAAAAGCCCTTTTGAGAGACCCCAGTTTCAGGGCATGTGGATAGGTAGGGAGTGTCCTGCTTGGAACTTTAAAAGAACAGTAAGCGGAGGATGGGGAAACAAGCTGGGGACAGAACAAGCTTGATACCAAGGAGGAGTCAGGTTGCTGTGCTGAAGCCAGAACTGAAAGAGTTCCCCTCCCAGTGCCCAGGAACAAGACAACAGGGTTTTATTTTCTTTTTTTTGTTTGTTTGTATGAAAGGCTGTTTTATTTGGAAGGACTGGCCAAGGAGCTTCTCCAGGAACAAAGCCCACATGCAGAAACTAGTAGGTTAAGCAACCCACTTATGAGCTGGTAATGGAGGCCCTCCCCTTAGGACACTGCTTTTCAACCTCTTTAAACTTATGGCACTTCTCGTTAGATTCAAAGCACCCGTTGTTGAACTCAAGGCACTCTTTGAAAAGTACCAGCTCGTTATTTTCACTCATTTTTTTGGACAACAAAAAATAACAAAGCAGTCTTCCTGTTGCAAAACTTAGAAAGAACACAACAGAGCAGAATGGTTTTAACACAATGGTTTACTGTTTGAAATCTCTGGGTTTGTATTGTGAATCTTATTTGCACGCTTAGCAGAGCTAATATTGTATGGCACCTGACAACATCTATGAAATGGTCTCAAGGCACCCCAGGGTGCTGCAGCACCCTGGTTGAGATTTATGCCTTAGGGCATGAGTATGCACATGAGTGAGGAGCAAGGGGCGAATCAGCAGCAACAAGGACAGTACCCAATTAATATGACACCATTGTCCTAATGTCTGTAGTGGAACCATCACCTCCTCCTTACAGATCCAGGAATAAAATTTCAGGCTTCCTAGTGGCATCTTTAGTGTCAGGGCTGACAAATGCTGTGACATGAGGGTGACTGAAAACTTTAGGGATTTATGCACCATCCCTCTACAGCAGGGGTGGACAAAGTCTGGCCTGTGGGCTGGATCTGGCCAGCAGTGGACTCCATTTCCCAGCTGCCCATGCCCACATGGCTGGGGCTAGGCTCCATGGAAACCGCAGTTGCTGCACTGTGAGAGCACAAGACTGCAGTTTCCATGGAGACAGTCGCAGCTACACTGGCAAGGCACCCAGCAGGGCAGGGTAGGGGGCTGCTCTGGAGCCACTGGGATCTTGTGGCAGGGGCAGCTTTGTTCAGGGCCAGGGCAGAGCCACGATCTGCTGCCTGCACACTCTGGGCAGGGGCGTGCAGGCAGTGGATCACAGCTGTGCCCCAGCTCAGGACCACAGCTCAGGACCACGCTGTCACTGCTGCAAGGAGCTGGGGCAGAGCCTCAATACGCTGCCTGCACACCCCTACCTGGAGCATGCAGACAGCAGATCACAGTTCTGCCCTGGCTCCTGCTGCCACTGCAAGATCCTGGTGGGTCTGGAGCAGCCCCCTGCCCCGCCTTGCCAGTATGGCTGAGGCCAGTCTCCATGGCAACTCCAGCCTTGCGCTATCACAGTGCCTAAAGAGTAAAGCACTGGCATTCTAAACCAGGGATTGTGGGTTTAAGTTTCAGCTGGAGTAAAAATATATATATTCCTAGGTGTACCTGAGATTGGGTGCATCTATACAAGACACTAAATGTACAGTAGACTAATTCGACTGTGTGTTAGCGCCTCATGGCAAATGCTATACTATTGCATTAATGCACAATAGAATTAATCTACTGTGTGTTGACATCACTAAAAAGGCATGCGCTGGCTCTATTGCGTAGTAGTGCTGGTTACTATGCATTGAACTAGTACCTGTTATTGCAGGTACTAAACTTAATGTGTAGTAACTATGACTCATTAATGCAGGTGTAAACATGCCCACTGGGCATATCTACATATGCATTTACTCCAGCCCAAATTTACTCTGGTGGAAGATACCCTGGAGTAAGGGTTTCTGAGCAGGAGTCTGCATATGAAGGGATTAGGGAGCAGATTTGCACCCAGTTTCCTGCAGCCCTGCAATGGGTCCTGCTGCTAGGGGGAAGCTCCAGGCTCTTCCTGGACTAGCACCCAGGGGCCATAAGGGTCTCCCAGCCTGAGCCCTGTTACCACAGACCTTGGGCTGGGAGAAAAGGATCTCCCAGCCACTGCTCCCCAATCGCAATCTGGGAGTAGGGGGCTTAGAGCTCTTTGCTGCTGGGGCAGGGGGCAGAGTCTGCATCTGGACTCCTGTGGCAGTGCCCATCCTCGGAGCAGGCAGCTCTTTTGCCCCTTGGTGGATGGCTGACCGGGAACAGGGGGTTAGCAAGGAGGGGGCATAAATTAGCAGAGCGTTGGGCTGGGGTCTAGGTTGAGGGGGTGGGAGTACAGACTCTAAGTTCCAGGAGGACTGACAGATGAAATCTGAGAGGCATAATCTGAGGGGCAAACCAAGAACAGAAACTAGGGATCAGAGAGCTAATGCCTCATTTCAGGGGAGATCTGAGGTCAGAGTCAGGAAGAGCCAGGACTGAATCTGGAGCCCAAAGGACCAGAAGGACAATGAACATGAAGCTTGTCAAAACAGATTGAAACTGTGTCAAGGTGGCTGCAGGTGTGCTTAAAAGGGGTAACCAGCACTTTCAGCCCCCAATCCAGTTGCTCACCTCTGCAGAAAACTGGAGCAGTCTCGTTAGCTAGGGATCAGGGGCAGGTGTGATGGCTCAAGTGTTCGGCCCAGCTAGTTATGCTTGATCAGAGACCCTGACATGAAGGAGTTGTGCTGTTTGCCCGGAGCCTATATTTAAGACGTCACGGGGGACTGCCAGAGTTTATCCATCCCTCAGACCACTGCTCTTTCCTTCTTGTCCATGCTGGCACCAGTGATATTGCTATGAGACTATATGATGTTTATTGTGGGTGGACTAAACAGTTTGGAGCATGGGTTGTGTTCTCATTAATAAGTTGCAGATAAAGGCTCAGACAGGGACCATCACATCATGGAGGTAAATGCCTGGCTAAGAAGGTGGTGTCAGTGTGAAAGCTTTGGATTCTTTGATAATGGGCACATGTTCTGGCAAGGAAGATTGCTATTGAGAGACAGGATCCATTTGACTAGGACTGGAAAAAGCAGTTTGGGGAATCATCTGGCTGTCCTACTTAGGGGAGATTTGGTGGGGTGTTGCATAAAAGACTTCCAGCCAGAGCAAGCAATCTAGAGGGAAGAGGACTGGAAGATGCAGTCCAACTCAGAAGAAAGGCCAGAGAGTTCTGGAACCATATAATGCAAGAGGGAAATGAAAGAGGGGAATACTTCAGAGGTGTGTGTAAAAATATGACTATGGGGAACAAACAAGATGAGCTAGTAATCATAACCCGTGAAGAAAATTATCACCTGATTGGGATTACAGAGATTTGGTGGGGCAACTCTTATAATTGGAATGTAAACTTTGAGGTATACACCCTGTTTTGGAAAGACAGGATAGGGAAAAATGGTGGTGGCAAATATGACAAATATACGGTTTTTCCCTTGTTCAGGAGGAAGAAAGTAGCAGATCTGAGTGTATTTGGGTAAATATAAGAGTGGAATGGTGCAGAAGTGATACAGTGGCAGGGATTTGTTATAGATTGCCAAGTCAGGAGGAAGAGGTATATGAGGCACTGTTTAAGGAGATGATAAAATTATCCAAAAATTTTGAAATTGTACTGGTGAGGGACTTTAATTTTCTGAATACATGCTGGATGTTGAGCAAGTTCCTAACTTGTGTGGAGGACAGCTATCTGTTCCAAAAAAATTAGGATACAACTAGAGGATCATTTGTGTTGTATTTTGTCCTGACTAAATAGGGAAGAATTGGTTGAGGATGTGAAGGTGATGGGAGACTTGGGAGGAAGTGTTCATAGTATGATGGAATTCATGATCTGAAACAGGGCAAGCATGAGGTCAGCGGAACTAAGACCCTGGATTTCAGAAGTGTGGATTTCAATCAGCTGAATTAAATAGTGGGCAAGATGCCATGGGAGGATGGATTTGAGGGATAATGGGGCCCAGGAGAGCTGGCACCTTTTAAAGGGCATAGTATTAGAAGCCCAACAAGAAGCTACTATGATTTGATAGAAGCACAAGAACAATGCCAAGTGGATACAGTATATCCAAGAGACAAATGCGGCTGCACAAGGATCTTTTTGGATGCCTCAAAAGTAAAAGGAGAGCATACAGGAAATGGAAAGATAGGTAGGTCCCCAAGGAAGCATAGCATGCAATAACAAGATCTTGCAGGGACACAGTCTAAGAAGTGAAGGTAAAAAAAAAAAAGCAGTGTCAAACCTGTCAAGCAAAGTGAAGGACAAGAAAAGGTTCTGTAACTATGTTTAGAAGAAAACAATGACCAAGGAAGCTGTGGGTCATGCTAAATAGGGTGAGCTCTTCCCAAAGGCACAAAGAAGCAGGGCTAACTCGACAGATACCAACAAGGATAACTTGGATAAGGATGGGGACAAACTGAGGGTTGAGGTAATGAAAGAGACACAGAGTTTTTGATTGTTTGAACAAATTTAAGTCAGCAGAGCCTGCTGAACTTCATTCCATGGTACTAAACGAACAGGCAAAGGGCATTTGTGAGCTCTTGCCAAAATTATTTACCAAATCATGGGAAACAGGCAGGATACCAGAGGAGTGGAAAAGGGCCATTGTCTCCTTTTTAAAAAGGCAAAAAGAATGAGCTATGGAATTATAGATCCATTAGCCTTACTCCAATACTCAAGAAGTTACTGGAACATATAAGAAAGTCCATTCACAAGCATCTGGAACTGATCACAAAAAGCCAGCGTAGTTTTGCCTAGAACAAATTATGCAAAATACATTTGATCTCTTTCATCAATAAAGTAACTAGCTGGCTATTTGAGGGGAATGCAGTGGCTATAGTGCATCCACTGCAAAAAGTAAAGCTTTTGACAAAGCCCCTTACGTTCTTTTTATGAATAAATTAGAGAAATATGGGCCAGGCAGAAACTACTGCAAGGTGGATAGACAACTGGCCCAGTAGCTGTAAGCAAAGGGTAATTACAAATGGTTCCATGTTGGAAAGGTTTTGAGTGGAGTGGCACAGGAGTCAGCACGTTTATTAATTATTTGAATGCTGGAATAGAGAGCTTCTGGAGCAAATACGTATACAATATGAAACCAGAAAGGTGGTGAACGCACTGGTGGACAGGCGGTTATTTAGAAGGATCTTAATCGACAAGAAAACTGGACTAGAGGCAATGGGATTATGTCCAATGCTGACAGATGCAATGTGCTACACCTCAGAAAGAATAATGAAAAATGAAATACAAAATGGATGAAAACTGGCTTCATGTTATCAGTGTGGAGAAGGATCTGGGAGTCTTAGTGGATCACAGACTTAAGATAGAATCACAGAAAAGTAGTACTGGAAGAGACTTCCAGAGGCCATCTAGTTCAACCCCCTACCTGAGGCAGGATCACCCCTACCCAAACCATCTTATACAAACCATAATCTAAACTCTGCATAATATTGCCATCAACCCTGACACAACACAGACCTAACACCCTAACCTGCCACAGATAAAGCAGGGGAACTAGGGAAGCCAATGTCTTGCTCCTATGAAATGGTATCAGTGTGTGCTCAAGAGACACACTGGGTAGAGGGCCATGCCCTGCACTATAGAGGGAGGCAAAATCCCCAACAATTTGATCATTGGATAAAATACCTCCCAAATACGGTGATCAGTCTGATCCTGAGCAGAGGTGCAAAACTCTCTAGCTAGGAATATCCCGTTTGGTTCCAGGAGGAACATTGACATGTCCCAATCAATGTTCCTGGCCTTGGCTGTAGCCAACATCCAATACTTCTGAGCAAGGTTTAAAAACACCCTAACACATATAATAGAAAGTAGGGGATGGGGGGGCAACCAGCATAACCTAGAAGCATGGGAAAATATCCATAGTAGAACATAGGCATAGCTACACCTAGACCATCCTTTACCAGTGGCTGTCCAACCTCTACTTGAATACCTCCAGTGATGGAGAGTCCACAACATCCCTATGTAGTCTATTCCACTGGCTCACTATTCTAACAGTGAAGAAGTTTTCCTGGATATCCAATCTAAAATTACTTTGCTGCAACTTCAGACCATTGATCCACATCCTCCTCTCTGCAGCAAGAGGGAAAAGGTGCTTTTCCTTTTCTTTATGACAATCCTTCAAGTGTTTGAAGACTGCTGTCATGTCCTCTTTTAAGCAGCTTTTCTTCAAGCTGAATGTCTCTAGCTCAGGGGTGGGCAAAATACAGCCCACGGGCCGCATCTGGCCTGTGAGACCATTCTATCTTGCCCACGGGGCCCCTAAAAAAATTTGGAAAATTAATATTTATCTGCACTTGGTTCCTGTCAAAAATGACAGGAACCAAGGGCAGTAGGACCCAGGGGAAGCCCAGCAGGCTCCCACAACAGGGGGGCCACCTGGCCCCACCCCCAGACAGAAGCCCCAGCCTGGGCTTCTAGCCTGGGAGCAAGTGGCTGCCCTGGCACAGGAAGCTCAGGTAAGTGTGGCAGGGGGAGGACCCCGGGCAAGGAAGGAGCATGGGAGGGAAGCACCCCCTCCCCACCCACACCCGGTGCCCTGCACTGCAGCTGTTTGCAGCCCACATGGGGCTGCCTGTGCCTGCTCCAGACAGCCCCACGTGGGCTGCGAGCACCTGCAGTGTGGGGCACTGGGCATGGGGTGGGGCTGTTTCCCCTCCCCCCCCCCCAGCTTATCCCTGGAATCCTTCTCTCTGCGGAGAAAAGCAGCCCCTCACCCGCCCCATGGCCGGTGCCCCACACTGCAGGTGCTTGCAGCCCACGCAGGGCTGTTTGGAGTGGGCACAGGTAGCCCCATGTGGGCTTCAAGCAGCTGCAGTGCGGGGCACCAGGAGTGGGTGGGGAGGGGCAAGGGGCTGCTTTCTCCTCCCCCCCGCCACACTCAGCACCAGCTTGTAACCCAGCCCTACTGCCAGGCTGGCAGTGGGGTGGGTTACAAGCTGGTGCTGGGTGCAGGGAAAAGGAGCCCCTCACTTGCCCCATGGCCAGTGCCCTGCACTGTAGCCACTCACAGCCTGCCTGGGGCTGCCTGTGTCTGCTCTGGACAGCCCCATGTAGGCTGCGAGTGCCTGCAGCATGGGGTGCCGGCCATGGGGCAGGCGAGGGGCCACTTTTCCCCACGCTCAGCACCAGTTTCTTCCCTGATGGCAAGCAGGGGGTTGGGGCTGTGCACTGCCCCCCACCTGTACTGGGGGGCACTGGGTGTGAGTGGGCGGGAAGCCAGTGGGAGCACAGGGCCTGCACCGTTGTCCCTGGGCCAGTGCCAGTGGGGCCCAGAGCAGGTTGGCAGGAGTGGGGTACCAGCTGGCAGAGGCTCTACGGAGCCGGGCCAGCTCCACCCTCCCTGCTGGTCCAGCCCAGCCCAGCTCCACAGACCCCTGCCAGTGTGTGCCCTGCTCTGGGCCCCACTGGTGCTGGCCCTGGGACATTTGTCCCAAGACATTGGGACGTTGGTCCCAAGATGGTGACCAGGGGGTGGGGCACCTGTCAAGGGGCAGGGCTACCCATGTAGCCATTGACAGCCTCCCAAAACTGGGTAAGCAGCCCTCCACTCAAAATAATTGCCTGCCACTGCTCTAGCTCCTTGAGATGCTCCTTCTATAATTTGCTTCCCAAGCCCTTTATCATCGTCTTTGCCTTCCCCTGGTTCTTTAACTTTTTCACATCTTTTTTAAAATGTGGAGCCCAGAACTGCACACAGTACTCCAGATGAGGCCTAACGAATAGAGTGCGGAGTAAAGAGGCATTATCACCTCCTATGTCTTGCACCTAATGCTTCTATAGACATATGCTAAAACCACATTCGTCTTTTATGTGGCTGCATCACACCGCAGAGTTTTTTACCAATCCAGACTCCCAAGTGCTACCATCCAGCCAGGTGACACCCATTTTGTATTTGTGTTTTTGATTATTCCTCCCAAGGTGTAGCACCTTACATTTGCTTGTTTTGAACTTCATACTGTTAGCTCCAGTCCAGCTTTCCAATCTGTCAAGATCCTTTGAAGTTCATTTGTATCCTCCATGTTTGTAATCCTTCCCAGTTTCATGTCATTTACTTCATGTCAAGAAGCTTTCTATGCCAACCTCCAAATCATTAATAAACATGTTGAACAGCACTGGGACCGGGACAGACCCCTGTGGGACTCCACTTGAAACTTCCTGCCATTCTGACATGGACCTGTTAATAATTACCCTTTGCTTGTGGTTATTGAGCCAGTTATCTATCCACCTTACAGTAGTTTTATCTAGTTCACATTTCTCCTATTTGTTTATGAGGGTTATGTGGGACCATGTAAAAAGCCTTGTTGAAATCCAGCATTCCCATTATCTACCCAAAGAAGGAGATACAGCTTGACACAATTTGTTTTTCATAAATGCATGCTTGCTGCTTGTGATCAGCCTTTCCTCCTCCAGCTGCTTGTAAATGGCCATCCTTAGGATATGTTCCAGTAACTTCCTGCAGGAGGCAAGTGGGGCATGTGCCCCCTGGATTTGTGCATGGGGCAAGGGTGTATACAGGCTGCCTGCTGCAGGCACAGGGCTCTCTGCCCTACTGCCATTCCCCCAGGAGCTGTGCACTGGCTGTGTATCCCCTGCCCGCTGCTGGGTGGGCGTGGGACACAGGGTCAGCATGCAGCTCCTGGGGCAAAGGCAGCAGGCTGGAGAGTCCCAAGCCCACAGCAGGCAGCCTGCATCTGCCCTTGCCCCTCTCGGCTCTGGCTAGTGGCATCCCCATGCTTAAAAATGGTGGCAGTGACACTTGAACTACAACTGATTTGCCAAACTTTAGTTCAAGTGCCCCCACCACCATTTTTAAGTGCCAGGATGCTGATCCCCTGGCTGAGCCACCAACGGTTCCATCTCGCTGCCCAACCCAGCCCTGCAGTCCCATTCAGTTCTCTGGCCCCTTCCCATAGTTAAGTTGCTTATTCAAGTCTTTTCTCCTTTGGACTGTGTGTTTTGTCACTGGAGGGTTATTGGATCTCTTCAACAGACTCATCCTTATCCACAGCTTCTCCCTCAGCAACCCAGACTTCAGCACCTATAGTTTCCCCTAACATTATCAGGCTGGCAAGACCCTGAGCCACAATGCTGCCCAACTGTTCATATGAGTGGCTTGCAGATAGGTTATTATGTTGTGAAAGATTGCAGCAAAAACTGCATCTAATAATAATAATAATTGTTAATTATTAATTATTTATTAATAATAATTAGTTGGTCTAATAAAAGATATCACCCAAAGAACCACCCAAAGAACCATCTTTGCTTATCTGCATTTCAAGGCTAGCTGCTGGGTTTTTTTCAATTCTTTGCTGTTGTTCCTCTGTTAGAGTGGTACTTGAGCAAAAATCAAATTCTTCCCTCACGTTTTCAGAAAAAAAAAATATAAATCTTCAGGGACCATATTGAGCCAATTACTTTCCTTTCTGGCATCTTCATTACTTGTAAAATCTTCATGCCAAATGGGAAAATCAAGTCTAATTAATTTTAAGCAGGTTTGAACTTCCTTTTTATTTCCTAAGGATTCTACTCTATCAGTAAAATCACCATGTTGCAGTTTTGGATACAGTGTATGAGCCCAGTGTTCCATGCATGTTATACACATCTCTAAGCCCTCTATCTCATGCCCTTTATCTTTGAAGTTTACATTGCCAAATATATGGTGTAAGACTGGAAGCCCTCTTTCCAGAAGTAACCTTTGTGCATCTAGTTTAAGCATTAGTCTTTTAACTGTTTTCTGGGCAGTCACAGGAGGATCCTTCATTTCATTTACCTCACAGCTAAGGTATTTCCCCTCAGCAAGCCCCATATGGGCTTCTCCATGACCCTGCAGTGGGTGGATTCCTGCCAGTTCATAAAATGGGTCTGCAGTGTGATGCAGCTGCATCAACAGAAGCATTAGGCGTAAGACACAGGCAGTGATAGTGGCACTTGGTGCTTTCAGGGCCTCTGATCAAACACACCTGGTTGGACCAAGTCCTGGAGCTATCACACCTGCTCCTGATCCCTGGATAATATAGATGTCCCAGTTCTCTGCAGCCATATTGGCTGCCAACAGTGCCACTCACCCCTTACAAGCACACCTGCAGCCTCAGCCTGCAGGTACATCTTGACACAGACTTGGTTTGTTTCAGCAAGCCTTACATTCACAGCTGTCCCTAGTTCTTCTGAATTTTGATCCTGACTTTGGCTTTCCTGACCTTGATCTTGGATCTTCCCTGAAACTCAGTGCTGGTTCTGCTCTCTCTGGTTTCCCTGGCATCTTAACTTAGGTTGCCTTCTTTGACCCTGATCTCAGATTCTCCTTGGAACTTGGCACAGGCTTTCTGACCCCTGGCTCTTGACCTTGGCTTACATCTTGGATTGTGTTTTTTGGATCTCCCCTTTTGGTTTCCCTATACCTGGGTGCCACATTCCCTGCTTTGCTGACCCAGGCCCCTATCCAAAGATCTGATAGTCTGTGCCTCTGTCCTGCTGACCTCCTAGATGTCCCTCAGTATCCATCCATAGTTTTGGCCACCTGTGTCCTGGCTGAACCCTTGCAGCCACAAGCTAAAGTGGGGGTCCAGAGGCAGGTGAAGGTTTTGGAAAGGAAGTTGTATGAGGACAAGCTGAAAGAAAATGGCATGTTCAGCTTGCAGAAAAGGCATGTGAGTGACATTATAATAGTCTTCAAATACCTGAAGGGCTGCCATACAGATGAGGGTGAACACTTTTTCTCTGTCACTGCAGAGAATAGGACATATAGCTATGGGTTCAAAGAAGTGATCTCCAACTTCCTGGATAACTTCTGTAGACACTTGGCTTTTGGGTTAAAGCACAGACACACCTGCCACTAACATCCACTAGTAGTGTTTTTTGTCTAGGTAGAATTAACTTGTGCTTTCCCAGGGCAGGCACATATAGAGGAACTGTGTACCTTCCCAGCCAGGGTGCAGTTTATTGCATATGCTCAGTAGCCATGTTGATGCTTAAATTCCACACTGCATGTGGAGAAGGATCACAAACTGTGTGTAAGAGCCAAAAAATGGCAGTTATATAGGTAGGTAAGTGCCATCTGAGCGTGTAAAATGAAATAGGATTTTGACATTACTCTCAGTGCAGGTAACCAAACTATCAAGTTTGGTCGCAGTTCCATAGGAGACATGCTTCATCCACCTCCTTCAGTACATACACCTACATCACATTTCAGTGGGGCAGCAGATTTGGAAGGATTTTTAGAAGCCACATTAGTTGATTAGAAGCCAGCAGCTACTTTCTGAATTTGTCTTATTCCCTTGCACCAGGATTACTGGCTGATCACTGTGGGAAACATTAGCAAGTTGGAACCATGGTCTGTATAACTTGGCTAGGTCTTTTAGTGAACTCTGGAAAATTGACATAGAAATTGTAGTCAAGTGTAGCCCAGGGGAAAGAAGAAAAAACAACAAAACAAACAAAAAATATACCAACCCAAGGACAATTTCCACTCACTATGAGGACTCTTGTTTCAGCTGACATCAGGACTAGCTGTAATAGTATGAACATGCCTGGCAGTGCTATACCACATCAGTGTGCATATCTGTGACACTTCTTGCCAGACCTAATCTGCCAGCTCTGGCTTAGATCAGTCTGTTCTTAGGCAAAATACTTGGTAGACAAGATAGAATTGGCTTGATGGTTAGAACACACAACTGCACAGAAAATGTCCTTTTTTGAATCCACTCTTTGTCAAAGGCACTGATCACAGACACATTGGGATAGCCACGTTGGCTATCTATAGATAAATAAGGATAAGTATGAATGTTTTAGGCCTCTGACAGATCTTGAAATAATGGCACCATGGGGATCTGAGGAATTCTGTATCCCACCCAAACACTGCACATCCTGCTATGCAACGAGTGGTTTTGCATTGGGCCTAAAACTCCTCATATTGCAATCACACCACTGTGAGGCTGCCCCCTACCTGATCCTGTGGATTGGGCAGGGAGCACTTTTGTCCCATATTCTGTGGCTGCCCCATACCTGATCCTAGAGCTCAGATGAGCATCAGGTTTCAGTTCCAGGCAGAGCTGCCTCTAGCCTGATCCTGTGGTTTGGGCTGGGGGTAACTCCTGGGACCCAGGGGTGTCTGGGGCCAGTGCCAACAATCAGCTGATTGTTGGTACTGGCCCAGGCAGCCCCATGTCCATTTCAAGATCCAGGGCTGTCCCCAGCTGATGCCGACAATCAATTGATTGTTGGCATGGGATGAGACAGCCCCTGTCTGGAATACAACATATGCCACATTCAATTTAAGGTGCCAGAAAAAACAGCCAGCCACAAAGATGTTTTACAAAGATGTTCTACATCTTTGTGGCTGGCTTATGGCACCATAAATTGGCTGAATATATGTAGTTTATGGCATGAATAATATATTAATCACACCATTAATGTGATGTCTTTCAAGGTCTTTAGAGATCAGGACTATTGGACTGGCATACATGGCATCTAAACCTTGATAACACACATTTTCATTTACACCATCATAGCCATGCAAGGGATTTCTTCTGCTTTCTGATGGATTGCTGGTATAAGAACAGGGTGACGGTGATGAATCTTTACCTCCTTGAAATCAAAAACAACTCGGAAAACTTCTTGAGTCTGTTAGTGGCCAATTATCCTTCCACAGGTCCATCTCAGAATTACTGTTCTGTCAGTGTAGATTTCCCACTATCTACTTGTTCCCTATCAACAGCATCTTAAAATGTGAAATATTTGTTCCAGAGGAGGCCTGAGCACAAAGTTCCTATGGCATGACTCTACTGTAGTGGAATAGTGTATACCTTTGCACTACCTTTCCTTATTCTCTCGGTGATTTTCAAAAACCAAGAAGACAAGAATACAATAATTATTTATTGGCTAAGGCAGTTCTTGTTCACAGATCCACTACACATGTCCATTCATCCTCCTGTTCATCTCTCAGACCTTTTAGACCAGGTCTTATAGAAATATGATCAGAAGTTTTTGAGTTGTGGAGTACCACAGAAAGAAACTTCTTCCTACAGTTTCTAGAAATCCTGTTAAAAAGCAGTATGACACCTACCAGAAAAACAGAGACTTCACCTACAGTGTCTCTATACTATCATCTCAAAGAACCACTGTTACTATGTCCTAAAAATGTTTATGAATAAGCTATGTTTTTCACCGCTGTGTATTCACACTACCCAAATGGGTTTCCTTCTGTCTCAGAGTTCTGTATAAAACCTGAGCTCTGTGTTGGTGGCAAAGGAACTGATGTGATTGAGGAGTTGTCGGCTGCAGCTGTGTTGATCTAAGGACATAGGCAGGCAAAGTTATTTGGGTAAATGTGATATCTTTTATTAGACCAACTAATAGTTGGAAAAAAGTTCTTTGCAAGCTTTTGGGCACAAACACCCTTCTTCAGGCATTGGGAAACTCTGCTGCTGTTATGTGTTCTCTCCAAGGTAGAACTTTAGCTTCTTTTCTACGTTGGAGAACTCAGAACAACAGCAGAATCTCCCAGTGCCTGAAGAAGGGTGTTTCTGCCCAAAAGCCTGCAAAGAACTTTTTCCAACTATTTAGTTTGTTTATTAAAAGATACCAAATATACACAAACAACCTTGCCTGATATGGTTGAGGGCATACCATTCCAATATTTATTTCAGGGCATCTGCTTACCAGAAGGGAGAATTTGGCCAGAGGTGCCAAGCGCCACATATGAAAACATAGTGACTTGGAATGGTGTTTGGGAGCAATGGCAGTGAAGACTCAGGAAATGGCAGGAAAGGCCAAGATTATATACAAGGTATGAGAACTAGCAGTCTCTTAGAACTGCTGAGAGGGCCACAATGGGATTGAGAGAATGGCAAGGTGGTGATCAGGAGTTACAATTACTCATGGGAACACAGAAAGAAGCAGTCATTGTTCTATACCTGGGGCAACAGGCATTCTGTGGGAGTCATGGGAAAGGCTTTAGAAATTACAGTCACTTGTTTGACATAACGTGCTAATTGGCTGTGCATGGTCACCTTTAACAAAGAACTGTTCGCTAATTTGGGGGGAGACAGTCCTTTTCATAGGCTTAGCAACTTCGTATAAGATAGCCTAGAGTTAATAAGGCACATATTTTTAATACTAAGGGGAATCATACAATCAGAGTTGGAAGTGGTCCCCAAAGTTATCTGGTCCACCCTTGAGCACAAATGTAAGCTTCACTATTTCTAAACTCTCCTAGGCAGATTTATATTTAGTCTCTTCTTGAAAGCCTACAATGAAGGAGATTCTGCATTTTCCCAAGGCAGTTTGGTCCGTTGTCCTACTGTTCTTACACTTAGGACATTTTTCCTGAGCTCTAATCTAAGTCTTTTTTGCTGCAATTTAGTCCCATCACCTCTTGTCCTGCCTTTTCTGGGAAAGGGAAAACAGTTATCCAAACTTCTCCTCTCTTCCCCCCACCCCCATTTTCTCTATAGCACCCTTTCAGATATTTGAAAACTGCTGTCATTTCACCACAGTTAGTCTTTCTTTACTCAGGTGGCACACCTGGTTCTCTTGACCTGCCTTGTATGGTTTGCATTCCAATCCCTTTATCATCTTTGTAGGAGGGTTAGAGTATCTTTTTCACTTGCTTTGGGAACCTCTCTACATGATTCCTAAAATACTGTAGTCTAAACTAGACATAATACTCTAGCTGAGGCTTAACCCACACCAAGTAGTGTCTTCCATATAATGGTTCTATTAAACCAGCCCCAAATTGAATTTACTGTTTTTGTAACATATTACAAAATAGGTAATAGGTGTAGCACTTTACATTTGTCTTTGTTGAATTTCATTTTGTAGTCTGTAGCCCATTTCTTTAGTTTATAAGGATCATTTTGAATTCTAATTCTGTCCTCCAGAGTGTTTGCAGTTCCTCCCAACTTTGTGTCACCTGCAAACTTGATCAGTAAGCACTCTGTTTTTTACTCCAAGTTATTAATTAAAATGCTAAGCAGCACCAGACCCTGAACAGATTTGTATGGAATGCTAATGGAGGTCTCTTGACATGCTGACATCAATCCAGTTATAGTTACCCCCTTTTTTTTGTTTATTCAACCAACTGTACATTCATCTAGTAGTAATACTGTCTAGCTCTATTTCTCCAGTTTACTTACAATAATGTCATGTGGGGCTGTGTCAAAGATCCTACTAAAAATCCACTGCATTCCCATCATCTACCAAACTAGTTGCTTTGTCAAAGAAGGAAGACAAGTTATCCAAAGCCATGTTGGCTCCTAGTGACTATACCTACCTCCTCAAAATGTTTGCAAAACAATGTTTATAATTTGCTCTGGTAACTTCATAGGTATTGAAGTAAGGCTGACGAATCTACAATTCCTGGTCTTACTTCTTTTCTCTTTTTAAAGATGGGAATTACAGTAGCCCTTCTTCAGCCTACTTGAACCTGGCTTGTCACCCATGATGCAAATATTATTGTCAGTGTATCTGAGATTTCTCCAGAAACTTCCTCAAGCAGTCTGGAATAAGGTTCTGTTTATTTAAATTAATTTTAATTTGTCAGGAGCTTGTTGATGCATGTTTTACTTAACATAATTTACAGCCCTTCCCCTTTCGTTTGTATTAATTTTGTTGTTTGTCTGGTCCCAGTTTTTTTCTTGTCATGAAGACTGAGGAAAAACAGTCATGAGCAGCTTTGCCTTCTTTGTGTCTAGCTAAATATTATAACAAAGGATGCTCCATCACATTAGGTATTTAAATGAAAATTGGATGTCTCTTCCTAAAATACACCTACTTCAACCACAAGTTCCTCCTCTAACACTTATTCATATAGAGTCCACTTCTGGTGTTCATGTGCTCTAAGCACAAAAAAATGGATTCGTTTAAGCAGCAGAAAAGAGTAAGTTAAACCATCCCTCGGTTCCTTCTTTCCACTCATGGCTGTGAGAATTCCTGGAAATTTTCTCTTCTCAGCTTACCGCATAACTAATTGTCTTCTCACAGTAACCGGGAGCCTGGCTCCCACTTTTCCTCAGCTGGCCCCTCTGTCTGCCCTTCCTGCTGTGCCAGGCTCCCAGCACCCTTAAAGAGCATTACAGGTGGACACACAGACAGATTTACTAAGCCCTTTATATATAGATGTTTTATATGCTTTATATATATCAGTATATAGTTATACTTTATATATATCACAATATAGTTATACTGATACTGATAACATTATACAGTTATACTGGTATGCCTAACTCTATACACACAACACACACACACACACATATTTAATTAGACACATCACTATAACCATATGTAACCCAGGTATACCCAAGGGTGTGCCCTATCTTCGATCAGAAGGGATGGGTAGGCAGGAGGAGGTGCTGTGAGAAGGATGCCAGAATTTAGGGCAGATCCATAGTTTCATAGTAGTTGGGTCAGGAGGGACCTGAACAGATCATTTAGCCTGACCCCCTGCCACAGGCAGGAATGAATGCTGGGTTCACAAGACCCCAGACAGGTGATCATCCAACCTCCTCTTGAATTTGCCCAAGGT